>NC_057396.1:74715236-75015236 GCF_019320065.1 Cervus canadensis
TTGATCATTATTAGTGCCTTCTTGTCTCTTTTCACAGCTTTTATTTGAAAGTTCTATTTTATTCTGTATGAGTATGCACTCCCCATGCTTTCTTTTGGTCTCCGTTTGCGTGAAATATTTTTCCAGCCCTTCACTTTTAGTCTGTATGTGTCCCTTGTTTTGAGGTGGGTCTCTTGTAGACAGCATATATAGGGGTCTTGTTTTTGTATCCATCCAGCCAGTCTTTGTCTTTTGGTTGGGGCATTCAACCCATTTACATTTAAGGTAATTATTGATAGGTATGGTCCCGTTGCCATTTACTTTTGTTGTTTTTGGGTTCACGTATACACTTTCTGCATTGTTCCTGTCTAGAGAAGATCCTTTAGCATTTGTGAAGGCTTGGTTTGGTGGTACTGAATTCGCTCAGCTTTTGCTTTATTCTCTGAATGAGATCCTTGCTGGATACAGTAATCTAGGTTGTAGGTTATTCTCTTTCATTACTTTCAGTACGTCCTGCCATTCCCTTCTGGCCTGGAGGGTTTCTATTGATAGGTCAGCTGTTATCCTTATGGGAATCCCTTTGTGTGTTATTTGTTGTTTTTCCCTTGCTGCTTTTAATATTTGTTCTTTGTGTTTGATCTTTGTTAGTTTGATTAATATGTGTCTTGGGGTGTTTCGCCTTGGGTTTATCCTGTTTGGGACTCTCTGGGTTTCTTGGACTTGGGTGGCTATTTCCTTCCCCATTTTAGGGAAGTTTTCAGCTATTATCTCCTCGAGTATTTTCTCATGGCCTTTCTTTTTGTCTTCTTCTTCTGGGACTCCTATGATTCGAATGTTGGGGCGTTTCACATGTCCCAGAGGTCCCTGAGGTTGTCCTCATTTCTTTTGATCCTTTTTTCTTTTTTCCTCTCTGCTTCATTTATTTCCACCATTTTATCTTCTACCTCACTTATCCTATCTTCTGCCTCCGTTATTCTACTCTTGGTTCCCTCCAAAGTGTTTTTGATCTCATTCATTGCATTGTTCATTTTTAATTGACTCTTTTTTATTTCTTCTAGGTCTTTATTAAACAATTCTTGTATCTTTTCAATCTTTGTCTCCAGGCTATTTATCTGTAACTCCATTTTGTTTTCAAGATTTTGGATCATTTTTATTATCATTATTCTAAATTCTTTTTCAGGTAGATTCCCTATCTCCTCCTCTTTTGTTTGACTTGGTGGGCATTTTTCATGTTCCTTTACCTGTTGGGTATTTCTTTGCCTTTTCATCTTGTTTAGATTGCTGTGTCTGGAGTGGGCTTTCTGTATTCTGGAGGTCTGTGGTTCCTTTTTATTGTGGAGGATTTACCCAGTGGGTGGGGTTAGACGATTGGCTTGTCAAGGTTTCCCGGTTAGGGAAGCTTGCGTCAGTGTACTGGTGCGTGGAACTTGATTTCTTCTTTTTGGAGAGCAATGGAGTGCCCAGTAATGAGTTTTGAGATGGGTCTATGTGTTAGGTGTCACCTTGGGCAGCCTGTATGTTGACATCCGGGGCTATGTTCCTGTGTTGCTGGAGAATTTGTGTGGTATGTCTTGCTCTAAAACTTACTGGCTCTTGGGTGGTGGTTGGTTTCAGTGTAGGTATGGAGGCTTTTGGACGGTCACTTATTGCTTAAAGTTCCATGTAGTCAGGAGTTTTCTGGTGTTCTCAGGTTTTGGGCTTAAGTTTCCTGCCTCTGGCTTTCAGTTTTATTCTTCCTGTAGTCTCAGGACTTCTCCAACTATACAGCACTGATAATAAAACTTCTAGGTTAATGGCGAAAAGATTCTCCCCTGTTAGGGACACCCAGAGAGGTTCACAGAGTTACATGAACAGGAGAAAAGGGAGGAGGGAGATAGAGATGAGCAGGAGGAGAGAAAGGGGGACTCAAGAGGAGAGAGACAGATCTACGCAGCTGTCTGTTCCCAGAGTGTTCTCCGTATCTCAGACACCTACAAGGATTCACAGAATTGGATTGGGAAGAGAAGGGGAAAGGAGGAAATAGAGGTGTTCTGAGGTAGAAAGCAGAGAGTCAAGATTGGGAGAGAATAATCTTCGGTTTAAAGATAGGGCTTCTCTTTTTTTTTTTTTTGTAAGGTTATAGTGTAGTGAAAATGAAAATGAAGAGTAGTAGAGGAGTACTAGAGGACTTTAAAAGAAATAAGAGAAAAAGAAAAATAGAAAATAAAAGAGAAAACGGAAAGGAAAAAAAAGAAGAAAAAAGAAAAAAAAAGAAAAAAAAAAAAAAAAAAAAAAAAAAAAAAAAAAAAAGAAAGAAAAAAAAAATTTTTTTTTCCCCTAATTAAAAAAAATCGTAAAAATCTATGAAAATGAAAGTTAAGGAGTAATGGGGGAGTAATAGGGAATTTTAAAGGAAAATAAAAGAGAAAAAATAAAAAAGAAAAAAATATAAAAAGAAAAAAAAATTTTTTTTTTTTTCCTTACTTAGAAAAAAAAAAGTAAAAATATATCTAGGAGTTTCTCTGGAGCTGCTGCGGTCAGTGTGGGTTCGGCTCAGTTTCAGATAGCTCCTCGTTCCAGCTTACACTTCTCGATATCTACAGGGCCCTTCCGGTGAAGTCGGTGTTTTCTACAGGGATTTTAATCTGTTGCACCAGTCCCTTCTGAAGCGGTTCCCTTTGTTTATTTGGCTTCTGTTTGCCGGTCTCTTCAGAGCCTCATTTCCGCCCTGACACAGGTGGGCGGAGGTGGACTCTTATTCAGGTAGCTAGTTCCGTTGCGCTGCGGTGCGGGGCTGACGCTGCGGGGAGGGGCTGGCGCTGCGGGGCGGGGCTGACGCTGCGGGGAGGGGCTGGCCCTGCGGGGGCGGGCTGGCGCTGCCGGGAGGGGCTGACGCTGCTTTCTCCGTCTGCGCTGCTCAGGCTCCCGGCTGTTCTATATGGAGCGCGCCCCGCGCTGCGCTAGGTTCCAGCCCTAGGGTGTTGCACAAAAGCGCGGAAGGAAAAGCTGCGCCTGCTCTCTGTGCCTTCCCCGTCAGAGCGGTCCAGGCAGCGAGGGGCTTGATGGGCGCACTATCCCCAGGTGTGGCACACTCACTCCCTTCCGCGGACCCAGTCTCAGTTTCCGCTGACGCCAGTCGGGTGCGCGCGCCTTCTGCCCTCTGCGTCCCCAGCCCCAGTCCCCGCCCGCGCCGGTCGGGTGCCTGCGCCCTGTGTCTCGCCGCGACCTTCCCCTCCCCCCTGCCTCCTGCCTCCGGCGGGGCTGGGCGGGTCCGCAGCCTGCGACCTCTTCTTGGGACTTTCTCCGTCCCTTTGTTCTGCGAACGGCCGGCAGTGTGTTCCGGCCGGTCAACTCTCTCCCCCTTGGTCTCCCACAGTTCAAGTTGGCACCTCACAGAAGCTCCCTCCGATTGTCCTCAGGGCACTCAGGCCCGGACCCTAGCCCAAGCAAGGCCGCCTAAGACTCCCTTCCCGGGACGGGTCTCCGTCCTTAGCTCTTTTGTCTCACTTTTTATCCTTTATATTTTGTCCTACCTCCTTTCGAAGACAATGGTCTGCTTTTCTGGGCGCCTGATGACCTCAGCTAGCGATCAGAAGTTGTTTTGTGAGGTTTGCTCTGCATTCAGTTATTCTTTTGATGAATTTGTAGGAGAGAAAGTGGTCTCCCCATCCTACTCCTCCGCCATCTTGGCTCCTCCCCATAATGGGGTTTTTTAAGTGAATGAATAAAGAAACTGATTTCCAAAAGGTTTATTAAAGTCTCTCAAATTACAAAACTGGTAGCTAGTACGTATTGAAGCCAGTCTCATTTCAGGACGCTAAGGGCTTCCCTGGTGCCTCAGACAG
Source organism: Cervus canadensis (assembly GCF_019320065.1). Taxonomy (NCBI): domain Eukaryota; kingdom Metazoa; phylum Chordata; class Mammalia; order Artiodactyla; family Cervidae; genus Cervus; species Cervus canadensis. The sequence continues at coordinate 74,719,040 of NC_057396.1, forward strand.
TAAAGAATCTGCCTGCAGTGCAGGCGACCCGGGTTTGATCCCTGGGTCAGGAAGATCCCCTGGAGAAGGGCCTGGCAACCCACTCCAGTGTTCTTGCCTGGAAAATCCCATGGACAGAGGAGCCTGGTGGCCCACAGTCCATACTTTCAAGATGAAGACCTACCCAAGCCAAGATGGAAAGTGCCCCCTCCCTGTCTCAGAAGTCCACCCAAGACTCACAGTCTTCTTGACTTCTTATAATATATTCATAATCCTATAAAATTATAGCTTTCCCAGTGCCCCTGCTAGGACTTCCCACTCAGTTCTAATTTAGTGAGTCTAAACCAACAGGAAAAAGAGCTGCTATCCTGTGAGTAGAGAAGCAAGTAAAGAACTTTCTCAATTTGAAGTTATAATTAGCAATTCTGGAGAGTAAAGGGGTTTTAGATAAACCAAACTGGCCATTAGCAGTCCCCCTGTAAGTATCAAGTCCACTAAGAAAACTATGCCTTATCTCAACTCACAGGGCCACTGGGAAATAAAGGCCCATTCATGGAACCTGAACGTGATATAACTTCTCCTTCAGGACACAGTTACCTAGAAATTCAGTGTTCTGATTGGCCTGGGAATTTTGTATTCACGCTAAAAAAAATCAAACATTAGCTGAGCACTAAACTACATGCAGGGCTTCCCTTGTAGCTCAGTTGGTAAAGAATCTGCCTGCAATGCAGGAGACCGGGGTTCAATTCCTGGGTCGGAAAGATCCCCTGGAGGAGGAAATGGTGACACACTCCAGTCTTCTTGCCTGGAGAATCCCATGGGCAGAAGAGCCTGGTGGGCTACAGTCCATGGGGTCTCAAGGGTCGGACACGACTTAGTGACTAAACCACCACCACAAACTACATGCAAGGCACTCCCTTCTGTCCAGAGATGAGAGAAAAGACAAAAAAGTAATACTGTTTGTTGAACTTCATAATATGTTAAAACTTGAATTAAGACCTTTACAATCAGCACATCATTTACTCCTTACAGCTGCTCTGTAGCACAGTATAATGTCCACATTATGACTGACAATGCCAGGTTAGCTCATCTTCATAAGGCACTGGGATGAACAAATATCACTGAAAATTCTGATCCAAGTGATTCTCACTCTAAAGCTGAGACCCTTAACCAACATGCCAGACCACCTTTAGTTAAGAAGATTAAGAAGTTAAGAAGGGATGAGATTCAGAATCTCCCCCTTGTCACCAGGTGGTGAGTTTTCAGGGTAAAAATGGAAAAACATCTAACTCTGGGTTTAAAAAAAAAAAAAACAAGATTCTGATCAACTATAACAATAGATGCTAGTTGGGGGAAAATTTTTTCTGAAAGGCATTAGCTAAGAACCCTCTGCGTATAAGGCATTTGAATCATGTTTGAATTAGAGATAAGGATTAAATGGTTGACATGAAACAAAGGGAATTCTGGGGAGAAGAGATTTTCCTTCAAAAGGACAAGATCTTGGATCAACTAAAGCAGGAATCCCCATAAATACCAGACTCTGAATCTACACTAACATCCCCACTCTCCAGAAGATAGTAATAAATATACCCCAAAAGGAGGATCAGATGTTCAGCTCCCACACATGTCATCTGTTTGGCGTTGTTACAAGGATGTAGAGGGGTCCTGCCCCTAAAGTTCCCCTCCATTTGGCTCAAAGAAATTCAGTCTCCTGACTTTAATATCTGTACTTCTGACAGTCAGATAGACAACGGGTTAACAGTCTACTTCTGAAAGCTAAAAGCCTGTAGGAAAATCACAATCCATAAATCACACCTCACTCTATATTGACTTATTCCCTTGGCTTCCTCCTAACCCAACTGAGAGCTAGCAGCTGATGCACAAGAGTATTGATGGGGAGAGAGGAGGGGAAGAAAGAGGAGAGGGTAATTCTGGAGCCTGGGGTAGACCGCAAGCGTGGGTCTGCATGAGGTCCTGAGGCTAAGCTGTCGGTCGTAGGAAAGAACAGGGCCCATGGCAGAAGGAGGGGACGGTTAAGAGCGCCAGAAACCCAGCTCAAACTAGCTAAGCAAATTGAAGCGTTGATTGGATCCTGACCCGGAAGTAAATCCAGGCAGGTTTGGGCAGCGGCTAAAATTGCAGGCTTTGTCACATCATCTGAGTTCAGATCCAAACCCTTCCTCACTGTCGGACTTCAGGCACATTACTGAGCTCCTCTGGGCCTTACTTTCCCCATCAGCGTGAGGGTGTGGTGAAGATAATCACACCCACTTCATCGATACTCTATAGGAATTAAGCAAGTCTATACACATGCTATGGTTTGAATGATGCCTCTAAAAACATATATTGATATCTTAACCCTCAATACCTTAGAATGTGACCTTTTCTGAAATTAGGTCTTTGCAAATGTGATTAGTTAAGTAAGACAGGGTCATGGGCTTCCTTTACCATGGACCTACCTGCCAATTCAGGAAACATAAGAGACTCAGTTCGATCCGTGGTTCGGGAAGATCCCCTGGAGAAGGGAATGGCAACCCACCCCAGTATTCTTGCCTGGAGAATCCCATGGACAGAGGAGCCTGGGGGACTATTGTCCACATGACTGAAGTGACTTAGCACAGCACCCACAGCACAGGACAGGGTCGTCCTGGAGCAGAGTGAGCCTTTAATCCCACGTAACTGTTGTCCTCCTAAGCAGGGCAGAAGAGAGGCAGACACCCAAACACAAGGGGAGAATGCCGCGTGATGGTGGAGGTGGAGACTGAAGTACGGTGGCTGCGTTACACTTGGGCTCCCAGAAGCTGTGAGAGTCAAGGAGGGATGCTCCCTTACAGGTTCCAGAGAGACTGTATTAGTTTGCTTGGGCTGCCATAACCAAATACCATAAACTGGGCAGCTACGTGTCAAACATGAATTTTCTCCCAGTTCTGGAGGCAGGAAGTTCCAGATCAAGTTTTCCCAGGATGCTTGATAACAAGCTAAATGGGAAAAGAATTTGGGGCAGAATCGATCCGATGTGTATACCTGAGTCACCCTGCTGTTCACCAGAACACTAACACAACATTGCTAATCACCTCTACTCCTACATAAAGTAAATTTTTTTAACAAAACCACAAAAGATTCAGCAGGATATGAGCTCCAGAGGAGCTCAATAATGTGCTTGAAGTCCGACAGAGCTTACTAGTGAAAGCTCTTTTCCTGGCTTACAGATAATTCCATCTTGCTGAGTCTTCACGTGGTAGAGAGAGAGAAAGAGAGCTCTCTGGTGTCTTTTCTTATAAGGACGCTAATCCTATCAAATCAGAGCCCAAGCCTACGACTGCACTTAACCTTAATTATTTCTTTATAAGCCCCATCTCCACGTAGTCACATTGGGGGTCAAGGCTTTGATGGATCAATCTGAGAAGGTTGGGAAGGGAGAGACAGAACACAGACCGTAACAGGGGGCACAGCTACGTCAACACCTGGACTCTGAACCTCTAGCCTCCAGAACTATGAGACAATACATTTCTGTTGTTTCAGACTTCCTAGATCATGGTACTTTGCTATGGCAGCCTTAGGAGACTAATACAACTTGCGAAATGCTTACACCAGTGCCTGGCGTATAAAAATTCATACATGTTATTGTTACGACTCAGGCACAGTGCAATCCAGGTCCTCCAGAATGTCATCAGGAATTTCTTTCTCTTCATCTCTCGGCTTCACTTTCTTCCATACTGGCTTCACCCTCACAAGCTCTCGGGCTGACTCACCCTCCAAGTAGCCCCTGGGAACTCCAGCCTCAGATACCTACCAGTTTAGCAGCCCCAGCAAAAAGACACATCTCTTTCTCAGCATTTCCAGCAAAATCCCGGCAAAATGAATCCCATTGGTCATAACGAGGTTACACGCTCATCCCTAAACCAATCACCGCAGCCAGGGGAACGCAGTGCCTTGGCCGGACAAGCCCACTCTGCAGCCATGGCTGCCCTCACTTGGACCACATGGATTGAGAATGGAGACGGAGGGTTGGAAAGGGAAGATCAGGCTGCTATTTCCAGAAAGGGTCCCAGAATGCTCCGGGGGCATGAACAATAGATCATCATTACATGGCATCACAGCAAGCTGACGTTTATAAACATCTCTGAAATTAAGTGTTCTGTTAGTGGCTCAGTCGTGCCTGACTCTTTGTGACCCCATGGACTGCAGCCTACCAAGCTCCTATGCCCATGAGATTTTCCAGGCAAGGATACTGGAGCGTGTTGCCATTTCCTTCTCCAGGGAATCTTCCTGACCCAGGGGTTGAACCCGGGTCTCCTGCACTGCAGGCAGATTCTTTACCAACTGAGCTGCAAGGGAAGCCCAAACATCTCTGACATTTTCATTAAATTCATAGTACTATCCTAGTAAGAATTCTTGGTTACAAATAACAGAAACCAGAATTAATCAATTGAAATAGAAAAAGAATTTTCTGGAGAGCCTCTGATAGTTTTCAAAGCTTAAAAGAAAGCTGGAGAGTCAGCCTTGGATGGGAATGAGCAATGTTAAAACTAACAAAACTCTTTCCTGTGTTCCCTCAGTCAGAGAACCAGGAACGTGGATTTCTTCACCCCTCATCTGGCTTCTATGCCAAGAGGTGGGACCCTTCCAGCCACCTAGATAGAACGCCCACCCCTAAACAAGCAGGGTGTTTGGGTGTTGAGCAGGCAAAGACAAACATTCACTGTCGTTTTCTACTTACTGACAATGAGGAAGTGACCTGAATCAGACAAGGCTTTAAGAGTCTTCCAGAACCTGTGATCAGGGCAGGAAGAGATGTCTTAAAACCCGCCAACACGCCAGTCGGAGGGCAGCACCAAACCCATAGAATGAGATGCACTCTGGCTGAAGGAACCAGAGGAAATGTCATGAGAAAGGTGGCAGCAAGCCAAGGAGAGTGGTTTTGACAGAAGAGGGGCAGGAGTTGGGCAGAAAGGAGAATTCTAGAAGCCAACAGCGCGAGCAAAGACGTGGAGAAGATCAGACAAATAAACTAGGGAAGACTTTTTTGAATTCAAGGAATTTGTTTTCTCGGCAGCATCTCAGAGCCTGAAAGATTATCTTTAAAAAACAGCTGTTACCCAACAACTACTTAAGGCTTGAAATAAGGAAAACATTCCCACGCCAACGCTGCACTCAAAATAGAAGCATAAGAGACACAAAAATACCGAGGCCACCGTGGCAGCCTCGCTGAAGCTTTTTAGGGAACAGAAAGCTCCGTGGGCTCCTGGAGGCCTCTCTCCTCCTCCTTGCGCCATTATTCTTTCTCCTGCGCCCACTGCCAGGGTGGGGAGGAGGAAGCGAGGGCAAGCCGCCATCTGGAGCTGCTGGCGGCCCGTCCGCCGGCGCCCGCGCAAGCGCGCTCCTCCCGAGAAAGCAACAAGAAAGCCACACGAGTTGTCTCCAGCACCTACGGAGCAGTTAACAGGGCGAGAGCTATCCTGGGAGCTTCATGCCCTCTCTGTCCTCCCTGACAGCCCTATTTACTAGATGCTGCTCCAATACCCATTTTGCAGATGAGCAAACTGAGGCAGAGAAAGGGTAAGTCGTGTGCCCAAGGTCACCGAAGGTGTCCCTGCTTCTCACACTGCACAAAGAATGCTAACTGAAACCTCTCAGCGTCTGTTAGAGTTTTGGAAGGCTGAGGTCGTCGAGGGCCATGAGTGAGGGAAGGGAAAGAGCGCAAAGGTATGCAGCCTTGCAGTGTACTAGGTTTTGTGCTGAGCACTCGACAGAGTCAGGAAAACAAAAGCAAACTTAAAACCTGTCCAGGAAATGTACAACAGTGTGAAGGTACTGAATGCCACTGAACTGCACATTTAAAAATGGTTAAGATGGTAAATTTTGTGCTATATATATATAGTTGCCACAGTAAACAACAAAAAAATCTATAGATAGTACAGTGTGGCTTGTTGTTCGTTGTTCAGTGGCTCATTCGTGTCCAACCTTTGCAACCCCATGGACTGCAGCACGCCAGGCTTCCCTGTCCTTCAGTGTCTCCCGGAGTTTGCTCAAAGTCATGTCCATTGAGTCGGTGATGCCATCCAGCCATCTCACCCTCTGTGGCCCCCTTCTGCTCCTGCCCTCGATATTTCCCAGCATCAGAGTCTTTTCCAGTGAGTCGCTCGGCGTATCAGGTGGTGTGGCTGGTGCGCTGCAAACATTTGTCCATTTAAGCCTCTCAGCAGCCCTAGAAAGTAGATGCTGTTTATTATTATCCCCAATTGATAAATGAAAAATTAGAAGCTCCTGGAAGTTAAGTAATTCCCTTGGGTCACCAAGGGTCACCCAGCTAACACATGTTTTCAATTCCATTATCCTATGCTGCAGATAGTACTATTAATGATAATTGTATTAGTGCTAATCAGTATTAATTAGCACTATTAATTGATAGTATTATTATCAGAAATAATATCATTACTAACAGTACCTCTAAAGCACACGTTTTAGAAGTAGCCAACATGATTTGAATCACAGTTGTATCATCTACTAGCTGTGTGGTCATGGACAAGTTATTTGACCGCTCTCTGCCTGTTTGCTCATTCGTAAAAGAAGACAGTAATAGCGCCTCTTTCATAGCGTTTTCAAGTGGGCTGAAGTAAGATTGCCAGTTAAAAGGGCTTATAGAAGCACCTAACAAATAGTAGATGTTAAATAAAACACTTTCTCCTTTTAACTTTCCAAGAGGGAAAGTAAGCTAGGGGAGGTGTGCAACTTGCCTGAGGTCACACAACTAATGAAAAAGTGGGCCAAGGTGGGAGAAGATGACCCTCAGAGAGGATGGTGTGATGGTTCTCCCAGCCCTCAGTGACCATTACAGAGCAATATCTGGGGCATGTTTCAGACACTGAGAAATTTCAGATCTGGAACAGTATCTTAGATCAGTGAAGGCTCAGACATCTTACTGGATAAATCTGTATAAGTTTAAAGCTATAGACATTCTCATCACGGAAATGCACAGTGAAATGACAAAATCTTCCTTAATCACAGACTGTCCTCATATCACTGTAGGTTTTATTTCCTCAATATGCCTATGGCTGAGTCGCTCTGCTGTGCACCTAAAACCATTACAACATTGTTAATTGACTGTACTCCAAAATAAAATAAAAAGTTTCAAAATAAACAGTAAACTGCAGGGCCCTGGGCCATCACAGAATGAAGGCAGACTTCTGCACCATGCCCGCTGTGCCTGACCTGTTCAAACAAGTTCCCGGGACTCTTCGGCCCCTGAAGTTCCCCTTCCCATCCAAGGAGCCCTCTGGTAAGAGCTCTTGGCCGGGATTGTTGCTATTGTTTAGTCATTAAGTTGTGTCCCACTCTTTAAACCCCTTGAACTGTAACCCATCAGGCTCCTCGGTCCATGGGATTCTCCAGCTAAGACTACTGGAGTGGGTTGCCATGCCCTCCTCCAGGGGATCTTTCTGACCCAGGGATCCAACCAGCATCTCTTACGACGTCTGCATTGGCAGGCGGGTTCTTCACCACTAGTGCCACCTGGGAAGCCCCTGATGTGGTATGCAAGAATATAAATTTTTAAGAACCTTCCTAAGAGAAAGTCTGTGCAAGCAACTACCATACATTAAGCATTATGTGTTAATGAGACTTGCCCAAAGTCACCGGGTAAAATGAGATTAAGACAGATTCAGTTCAACTCAGTTCGGAACGTTCAGTCACTCAGTCATGTCCGACTCTTAGCGACCCCATGGACTGCAGCATGCCAGGCCTCCCTGTCCATCACCATCTCCTGGAGCTTGCTCAAACTCATGTCCATAGAGATGGTGATGCCATCCAACCATCTTATCCTCTGTCGTCCCCTTCTGCCTTCAATCTTTCCCAGCATCAGGGTCTTTTGAAATGAGTCAGTTCTTCGATTGACCCTAAGGAATGATTCCACCTGAGGAATCCAGACTCTAGCCAGTGTTCTTTCCACCTTCTGTACAACCTAAAAATATTTTAAATTGAATTAAACTTTTAAAAATTTTCAAAATATCTATATAAAGAAAAGAGTTCTGCAAATAAAGAGAAAACTAAAAGGGAATACAAGATATTAATACTAGGGACTCTGAGAAAACAGAGTTCTGAGCTTTCTTTTCCCCCTTTTCTTCTACTTTTGTGTATTTCCCAACTTTTGTACAATAAATATGTGCTGTAAATAATAAGACATCTTTGAAAGTAAACCTCAGGTTTAATATGTATATTTTTATATTTTAGTTCCTGGACATTTAATTTAGAACATTAAACTTACTTAATCTATATTTTTCTTGGCTTCTTACTTGAAAAAAAAAATGTAGCTGGGTTAGGAGAACTGATACGAATTTACTTGAAAGTGAACCAAAGCAAAGATAGGAAGGGAAAATGTGGCATTTGATTAGCTACTCTGTGAAGGATTACAGATGCAGACCTAGAATTTTCAGACTACTCTGTCACCCTTGAAGAGGAAAAGAAATTAATAGCATAGCCCTGCATGATTTAATAAGGCATGTGTTTTCAGATCTTTGCTGCTTTTATAAGAACCCCATTAGGAAGAAGAAGGTCAGGAAGACAGAAAACGCCTGCATCCTGGGACTGAGATAACAAAAGAATGATGATCAAGTCTTGCATCTGTCTAGCACTTACCAGTTTTCAAAGCCCATTTATAATAATTAGCAATTGGAAAGGACCCAAATAGCCAACAATAGGGCACTGGCTAAACAAACAGTGGTCGATTAACTGGATGGAACACTTCATAAAGAGAGACAATGGTGAACTTGCAGACTGCGCGGACACTGGAAACGCCTGCATGACCTCATGTTAACTAAGAAAAAAGTGAAACCCAAAGTGGTGCCTGGGGACGTCAATCCGGCGTTTCAGAAGGCCTCTCACTCCAGCTTTCTAGACCAGCCAGAGAGATGAGTGCTCCATTGTTAGAAAAAAAAGCTGATGTCCGAGTCTGGCTCCGCCAGCAACGGGCTGAGGAGCTTTATATTGGTTAAAGGCAATCTCCTATTTATGGAGATAATGCATTTCTGACTTCAAACGCTTTTAAAAGGCCGAGTTGGGAAATTAACTTACGTGTCTTAAAGAGGATTCTTAGAGATGAAAAACCACGTAAAATCTCTAATGCATTTCGCCTTTTTGAAACCATCCTTTTGGATTTGCTTCTGGCAATTTATATAATCTTTAATTTTATTCGTATTTTTCCAACTGAACCTGAAGTCTGAAGGCTTAAGCCCAAACAGACTTCACTGTTTATGATATTCCCGATACATTTCATTACAGTCTCAATTTGTATTAAATATGAAATATTAAGTTTGTTATCACCAGTATTAGAACTTAAGTCTTTTCCAGTTTCCACATAAATTTTAGCAAATTGTGTGTCAAACATGAGAGTCTTGGCCTTGTTCTGTTCTAATTCAGAGATTTGGTGAAGAATAAATTCAAAATGCATGTAAAAACTCTTAATATTAATACAATGCCTGACACATAATTTGTTCTCAATAGATGTACAAAATTTTATTCTGGATGTTAGTGTGAAGATTAAGAACCTTCCTAAGAGAAATTCTGATGGAAGCCACTACCATACATTAAGCATTATATGTTAAAGAGACTTGCCCAAAGCTGCCAGGTAAAATGAGACTTATACTGGATGCTAGTGTGAAGATTAATAGCAATGAATAATGGTGCAGACAGGATGCGATCTGAAAAGTAGAGCAGTGTGCGCTCAGAAGAAGGCCTCTGCTAACAAGGACCAGGGCTCCTGGCTTTGCCCACCATGAACGTTTATCTCTGTATCGAGCAGTGATGTACAAGCTCAGGCCTTCAAATGTGTGAATGGGAAAAAGCCAAGAACGGGCGAAGGTCCAGAATCATGGAACAAAAACATAGAATAGTTTTGCTAAATTCTAAGGTATGGTTCAAACATACCAAGGTGAAAGTTAATAGGGGAGTATAAGAATTCCACTTATATTTTTAAAAACTAATTGCACAGAGACTTCCCTGGTGGTCCAGTGGCTAAGACTCTGAGCTCGAAATGCATGGGGCCCAGGTTCAATTCCTGTTTGGGGTGTTAGATCCCACATGCTACAACGAAGACCAAAGATCCAGAGTGACTAAGGCCCAGGGCAGCCAAATAAATAAATAAATATTTAAAAAAAAAAACACTAATTGCCTAATGAAGTAGCTAGTAAAATTCAGAGTAGGAAAGTAGGATGGTGTTTGCCTGAGACTGAGGGAGAAAGAAATGCAGACTTGTTGCTTAATGGGTACGCAGTTTTATTTGGGGAAGATGAACTGTGTAGTGGTGATGGTTACACAAAAATGTGAATGTATTTAATGCCACAGACCTGTATGCTTAAAAATGATTAAAATGGCAAGTTTTGTGTTATGTGTATGTTAAAAATACACATAAATACACATATTTTTAAAACATGTGCAGTAAAAATCACACATATCAAAAAAGAGTATGTGTGTGCTCAGTTGCTCAGTCATGCCCACCTCTTTGCACCCACATAGACTGTAACCTGCCAGGCTCCTCTACAAATGGAATTTTCCAAGCAAGTGGAATGAGGTGCCATTTCCTACTGCAGGGGACCCAGAGATCGAACCGGGATCTCTTGTATCTCCTGCTTTGGCAGACAGATTCTTTACCACTAGTGCCCAAATCAAGAAGATATATATCAAATTTTAAAAAAAACTAATTGCTCAAAAACAGATTGGAGAATACATAGCTTACTCTGGAATATATGGAAAGGATAATTTAGAGAACTTGGCTAGCAGAAAGTCCACTGTGAGTCTGTATAACAGTCTGACCCCACAAAAAGCTAATATGATCTCAGGGTGAATGTTTAGCATTGTGGTTTTTAGAATGAGGGGCAAGGATACATTAAGAGTTTCAAGCTTAGTTCAGTACAATGTACTTTAAGAAGGAAATAAGCAGAATACAGTTTGTGTTTGGAAGACAATAACTTGGACAACCAACAGGAGGACTCTCAAACTTATCATCTGCAGAATTTTTTGAGAGATTTGGTCCCAAAACATGTCTCTGGGAGATACAACAGCTTACATCAAATGCTCCTCGCCATGAATGAAGAATAAGCACTTACTGCATGGACCATCAGGTTGGGGTCAAACGGCAGAGGATGAATTGAGATGGCCCCGCAACCATAAACTTCCGGAAATGAATCACGTTGTTAGATAGCAAGTTTACCATCAATGGAGGTGTTTAAGTGTAACGTGGAGAAACACCAGGTTTCTGGGGTACGCTTTAGGATGGCCCTGCTAATCTTTTTTCTATTCTAGTCTTCTGTCTCTGACACTTTGAGTTTAAGTATGTGGGGAGGGGGGAACACGTGTGTGCAAGGCTAAAACTGGAAGCAAATATGGAAAGATGTGTTTGTTTTAAATTGCTTATCTCTTAATTTCAAATGCATTTTAGAGACTCTGCATTTGTACTCTCTTCCCATCACAATTACTGTTTTTGATATTATATTTTACATCCTAATTGTTTTCTGTATCCCTTAACAGCTTATTGTGGATACAAATGATTTTACTACTTCTGTCTTGTAACCTCCCTACTAGCTGCGTGCACAGATGATTTCCTACCTTTATTATATTCTTGCCTTTGAAAGTGAAAGTGAAGTCGTGTCCAACTCTTTGTGACCCCATGGACTGAAGCCCACCAGGCTCCTCTGCTCATGGAATTTTCCAGGCAAGAATACTGGAGTGGGTTGCCATTTCCTTCTCCAGGGGATCTTCCTGACCCAGGGATCGAACCTGGGTCTCCCACATTGCAGGCAGATGCTTTACCATCTGAGCCACCAGGGAAGCCCATTCTTGCCTTAAGGGGTGAGCTTTTCCATTTTGTAATTTTCGTGTTTGTAGCTGTGGCCTTTTCTTTTCCACCTAGAGAACTTCCTTTAGCATTTGTTGTAAAACTGGTTTGGCGGTGTTGAGTTCTTTTCAACTTTTGCTTGTCTGTAAAGCTTTAGATTTCTCCATCAAATCTGAATGAGAGTCTTGCTGCGTAGAGTATTCCTGGCTATAGATTTTTCCCTTTCATCACTTTAGGTGCCACTCTCTTCTAGACTGCAGACTTTCTGCTGAAAAGTCAGCTGATAGCCTTATGAGAGTTCCCTTTTGTGTTATTTGTTGCTTTTCCCGTATCATTTTTAACATTCTCTAGCATTAATTTCTGTCATTTTGATCACAGTGTTTCAGTGTATTCTTCTGTGGGTTAATCTTGTGGGGGACTCTCTGAGCTTCATGGACTTGAGTGGCTATTTCCTTCCCCGGGTTAGGGAATTTTTCAGCTATTAACTCTTCAAATGTTTTCTCAGCACTTTCTGTCTCTATTCTCTATCTGGGACTCTTACAATCCAAACATCAGTGTTCTCAATGTTGTTTCTGAGGTCTCTTAAACGGTCCTCATTTCTTTTCATTCTTTTTTCTCTTCAGCAGCAGTGATTTCCACTACTCTGTCTTCTAGTTCACGGATCTATTCTTCTGCCTCATTTAGTCTACTATTGGTTCCCATTAGTGTATTTTTTCATTTCAGTTATTGTATTCTTTAACTCTGTTTAATTCTTTACATTTTCTAATTCTTTGTTTAAAACTTCTGACTTTTCGTTCTGTGCTTCCATTCTCCTCCTGAGTTCCCTGATCATCTTTAAAATCATTACTAAAGCTCCAATATTTTGGCCCCCTGATGCAAAGAACTCACACATTGGGAAAGACCCTGATGCTGGGAAAGATTGAAGACAGGAGGAGAAGGGGGCAACAGAGGATGAGATGGTTGGATGGTATCACTGACTCAGCAGACATGAGTTTGAGCAAGCTCCGGGAGTTGGTGATGGACAGGGAGGCCTGGCACGCTGCGGTCCGTGGGGTCACAAAGAGCCAGACATGACTGAGCGACTGCACTGACGGACTGACTATCATTACTCTGAATCTTTCTCAGGTAGGTTGCTTATGTCTACAGCACTCAGTTCTTCTTCTGGAGTTTAATCTTGTTCCTTCATCCGAAACACATTCCTCTATCATCTCATTTTGTCGAAATTGCTGTTTGTATTTTTATGTACCGGGTAGGTTGGTTACATTTCTTGACCTTGGAGAAGTGGCCCTCTGTGGAAGACACCCTATGCTTCCTAACAGTGCACTCCACGCCTGCCACCCAAGGGGTGATCTGCCTGCCTTGGTGGGCTCAGTCTGTAAGCTGCAGGACTGCAGTTTTCTTGCAAGAAAACTTTTCTTTTCCCTGGTGGGTGAGGTGGTCTGGAGGTTTATGCGGGCTTCCTAGTGGGAGGAGCCAGTGACTGCTCTCTGGTGGGTGGAGCTGAGTGGGTGGACCCTCTGGTGGTCGAGAGGTGGCTGAAGGCAGAGAGAGTCTTTAAGCAGCCTGTCTGCCTGCCCACGGGTGGCCTTCTCAAGTGGCTCAGTGGCAAAGAATCTGCCTGCCAATGCAGGAGATGTAGGTTCAATCCCTGTTTCTGGAAGATCCCCTGGAGAAGGAAATAGCAACCACTCCAGTGCTCTTGCCTAGGAAAACCCATGGACAGAGGAGCTTGGGAGGCTACAGTCCATTCGATTGAAAAGAGTTGGACATGACTGAGTGAAAGTTAGACACTTTCACACTGGTACACGTGGGATTCTGTGAGTGCTCTTGAAGCGTGAAGTCTCTTTTCCCTCCAATCTCGTGGAACTCCTGCAGTCAGTTCCCACTGGCCTTCAAAGCCAGATGCTCTGGGGGTTCTTCTTCCGAGTGCTGCTCTCCCAGCCTGGGGCAGCAGATGTGGGACTGAGAATGCTCACTCTTGTGGGAAAACCTCTGTAATATAATTATTCCCTAGTTTGGGGTCACATAACCAAGGAGGGGGGGGACACATAGGACATTTGATGGTGTCACGAGTCTGTTCCTCCTATTAATATCGTTTTGGTTCCATCTTTATGTCTTTAGTTTTAGAGGATCTTTTCTGGAAGGTTTTGGTCTTTTTCAACAATGGTTGTTATGCAGATTGCTGGGATTTGGTGTGCTCATGAGAGAAGGTGACCTGAGGGTCCTTCTACTCCACCATGGTGGTCACTCCCAGAAAGATGTGAATGACTGAGAGTTAAATATGCATTAAGTTCCTTCTTCATTTATTCATACCCCCTTCCTCATACCGTGTAAGTGTGTGTGTGTGTAAATGATAATCTAGACCAAAGAAAAGACTCATTAGAAAAGATCGATTCTGAAAAAAAAAAAAAAAAAGATCGATTCTGAGAGCAAAGGGTTAGGAGCTATATTATCAGGTCACTTAAGGTTCTATGCAGTTACTCAATGAACCTGACTTTGGCACTGACCCTCCTGGTTGCCAAAACAAAAAAAGGAAATCAGTCACACGATCCTCAGTGTTCACACACATGCATACACACACAATCAGGTCTTCAGGACAAGCAAAACTTCCCCAGGCACTAAGCCCGGAAGGGAATTGTTCTTGTAGGGGCACTGATTAATGCCCCAGGCAGTGTCCTTAACAAAACCCCTGCAACAAAGAAAATAATGTAAGCCTTGAGGCTGGTTTTCTTTGACAGTGTTCCTGGGAGAAAACCCAAGGGCACAATGCAGTAAAAACAATTTTCACAGACCAGAAAAATACTGTTTGAACCTATAAAGCCTAAGTAAGTCTAAAAATTAATGTCTAAACTGTATTCTTCAAGTTGAGTGGATGGTATACCTTTCAGGCAATCCTTTATAAAATATTAGTTCTCAAAAAATATCAGAGAGCTTGAGCTCTCTCTGCAATAAAGGACCAGTTCTCTTTCACTTTATACACATTTCCTTTTGCTTTAACTCGTTTCCTTTAATGTCCAGAATATTTCGCAGGGCCTTTCCCTTCTGCCAGGGCTGCTCCCCTTCCCCCAGTCCCAGACTGTAACCTACAGCCTCTATATACAGCTCACTTTTCTCTTTGTGGTACTAGGCAGCTTGTGTGACATGTATCCTCCCACTGGGAACTAAATTAAGACATCAAAGTCTTGTCACACCAGGCACCTAATAATCACTAGTTGTTTGCTAGCACTGTTCATTTGGGAGGAATTCAAAATTCTGATCCTGAAAGAAAGCTGCCAGTCTCCATTAACAGTCATAGTCAACATAAGCATCTTGGTAGCTAAAAAGGAGAAGGGGCCAGCAGCTGATGGGATGGCTGGAGAGCATCGCCGACTCCATGGACGTGAATTTCAGCAAACTCTGGGAAGTGGAAGGCAGAGGAGCCTGACATGCAGCAGTCCATGGGGTCACAAAGAGTCAGACACGACTCAGAGATCGAACAACAGCAAAAGGGTAGAACACTGGTGGGACAAAGGGTTGGTGGAACTTTACCTGCACTTTGAACTAGCATTGGTGAAATAGCATTGAAGGATTGGTGATCCAGCATTTGGGGCTTCCCTGGTGGCTGAGCTGGTAAAGAATCCTCTTGCAGTGCGGGAGACCCAGGTTCAATCCCTGGGTTGGGAAGATCCCATGGAGAACGGAATGGCTACCCATTCCAGTATTTAAGAATTGGTGATCCTTCCTATCAATAACCTATTGGCCACTGTAACAGAAGATGGGGGGCAGGGGACAAGCATACAGTAATGACCTAGCCCACATAATCGGTGCCAACCATGCCTGGTCTCTGCCTCGCCAGCCTTCTTTATAATCTTCAGTGCTCTTTCCTCTTTTCGCTTGCTTATTGTCTTCCTCCTCCAACTATAATGTAAAAATCTTTGAGTGCAAGGACTCTGTCCATACCATCTCCAGGACCTAGGACCATGTCTGGCACTTAATAGCCACTCAGTAAATATGTGCTAGCTGGTAAATGAATGGGTAACTGAATAATTTTAAAATTTTCCCAGATGACTTCTTGATGGAAGTGAATCATTTTCCTTCTGTGGGCTTTTGTTTCTTCTTCTTTAAAAAGAGGGGTTGGGGTCAGTGTGGCTGAGACGGTGGGCAGAAAGTCCTCTCCCCTTCTGCCATGGCAGGAGGGCTAGCTGGTCATGTGGCTGCCCTGCAGTTGGTCATCCATGTGACTAGGTGCCTGCAATGGAATGTGAGTGGAAGTGATGGAGCCCCTAAGACTACACATTATTCTCTTTCTCGTTTCCTTCCAACTGGAAACCGGGCGTAACTCCCACCCAATCTCTAACAGGTAGGCAGTAGGCATGCCCCAGTGGATGCCGGAGCTGCCCAGCTCGGGACAGTTGCTAGCCTGGACAGCGTACAATGATTTACCCCAAAGGAAAAATGAGCCCTTGCATTCGGGGTGTTTTTGTGACAGCTGTTTAACTTCCCCCTCTAATGAATATAGCCTAGATAATCTCTGAGGACTCACTGCACTTCAAAAGGGCTTGATTGGTGATTGACTTCATCACATATAATCAGTTACTTCATTTAAGAAATCTGTATTCTCAAACACTATCATCATGTAAAAAGGATATACTTAACCCTTGATCTTCATATTTTTCTCTATTTATATGAATGTGTGTTTCTTGGAAACAAAATTAGTATGCATCTTTGAAACAACCACCTATACCAGCCAGATAGAATGAGGGTTGAACGCTTGGCTTCTTTATTAACCACAAAAAGTGCAGTAGCAGTAATCATATAGTCATTATATGATTATATAATCACTATATCATTATATCATCATATAATCATTTCACATTCGGAACACTGCATGTTCCATCATGGTATAGAGTGTATTCTAGCATCTTAGTATTTCCCCAGTTGTGGCAAGGATAATAAGAATGAGATATTTTAGATACTAAGATGAGATATTTTAGGTGAGACATAAAGTATTTTTTAATTTAATGGCTATTTATTATTTTAATGTGTACTTAATATACCCCCAATTTATTTCAAATGAATCTACTTCCCAATAAGTGGGATAGTATAGTTTTCCTTAAAACAAACTTATGTAAGTAAATGATTAACTCAAGTGAGATTAATGATGACTAGCAATCATAGGCAACTTTATGGCTTACAAAATGTGCTTTTGCATTAATATGTCTTTTAATTTCCAACTGAATGTGTTAAAATGTAGTATTTAAAGCAAATGGAAAATAACACGGAGTTCTATTTTTTAAAAGACCGAGTATATGTTGTGTTGTTTATGGTACAGCATTAGTAAAGGAGACACTTTATGGGCTTTGGTAATGGAAGAACTGGGCTTCCTTGGCGGCCCACTGGTAAAGAATCTGCCTGCCAATACAGGAGGCACAAGAGACTCAGGTTCGATCCTGAGGTCAGGAAGATCCCCCAGAGGAGGAAATGGCAACCCGCTCCAACATTCTTGCCTGGAAAATTCCATGGACAGAGTGAGCCTGGCAGGCTACAGTCCATGGGGTCTCTAAGAGATGGATACAATTCAGCGACCGCACATACACACACGCGCGCGCGCGCGGACCTAACATTCAGGTTCCTATGAATACTGTTCTTTACCGCATTGGACTTTCACTACCAGATGCAGCCACAGCTGAGCATCATTTCTGCTTTGGCCAAGCTGCTTCATCCTTTCTGGAGCCATCAGTAATTGCCCTCCACTCTTCCCCAGGAGCGTATCGGACACCTTCTGACCTGGGGGGGCTCGCCTTCTGGTGCCATATCTTTTTGCCTTTTCATACTGTTCATGAACAATATGAAACATATACACATTATTTATATAAAACAAGTAATCAACAAGGAAGTACTGTGCAGCATAGGGACCTCTGCTGAACGCTCTATGGTGACTTGTGTGGGAGAAGAATCTGAAAATGAATAGACAGATGTGTATATATATATATAATGAATCACTTTGCTGTCCACCTAGCACTAATACACATGGTAAATCAACTACACAACATGTTGGAAAGAGGATGCAGTCAAGGGTAACTCAAGGTTTTTAGCTTAAAAATTGGAAGACTCTTGTTGTTCAGTTGCTAAGTCACGCCTGACTCTTTGCAACCCCATGGACTGCAGCATGCCAGTCTCCTCTGTCCTCACCTATCACCCAGAGTTTGCTCAAGTTCATGTCCACTAAGTCAGTGATGCTATCTGACCGTCTCATCCTCTGCCGCCCCCATTTTCCTCCTGCCTTCAATGTCTCCCGGCGTCAGGGTCTTTTCCAATGAGCCAGTTCTCTGCATCAGGTGGCCAAAGTACTGGAGCTTCAGAAACAGTCCTTCCAATGAATAGTCAGGGTTGATCTTTAGGATTGACTGGCTTGATCTCCTTGCAGTCCAACGGACTCTCATGAGCCAGCACTACAATTTGAAAGCATCAATTCTTCAGTGCCCAGCCTTCTTTATGGTCCAACTCTTACGTCTGTACATGCCCACTGGAAAAACCATAGCTTTGAGAAGGAGTTGTTCTTAATCATATATTGTTATCAGGAAGGTCATTTGGTATGATAAAGCTGGGGCTACCATCTGTAGAATAAAATCCATTTTCCCTGGGATAGCATTTGAAACCCTTCACAGTTTTACTCCAGTGTATCTTTCCAAACTCATTCCAACCTTCTCCAGCCACATGGAACTCCTGGCTGTCCCTGAGCAAAACCATGCTCTGGTCCTTTGCGCATGCTCTAGCTTCCTCCACCGGGAGCAATTTTGCTGCCTTCTACCAAGTTCCCGTTGAGTCTTGCTCAGATGCCCCCCCCCACACACAGAAAACATCTAGTTCAGCTCCCTCTTTGGGCCTCCAGGCTCCTGATCATGTCCCTCTCTGCAGGCTGAGTCTCTCCTGTGACCATCACCAGTTTGCATGACTTCCTCTCCCCCAGGTCTGAGGACTCCCCTCAGAGCAGCGTGCTGGTTAAGGGCTTTGGCTTCGGAGTCAGACCGCTGGGTTCAAATCCACCTGCTACACACTCTACGTGGGCCATTTTGACTTTGGACAAGATAATTAACCTTTCTAAATCTCAGTATTCTCATCTTGATCAGAAAGGCAATACTGCTTACCTCTTAAGGCATTTCAAAGGGTTAAATGAAGCACTGTACATACAGCGCCAAGCACAGGGCCTGCCCCTTACTGAACGCTCAGTGACCTGTGATTCTTACTGTAACTGTCCTCATGCATTCCTTACACCTCGCATATCACACAGCACATCGCCAGGATTCAATAAATGCTTGCCAAATGGACTGATTTGGTTCTAATGCACTACTCCTCTCAAAATAACATTTTTGAGAAAGACTCTCTAATCTTGGGATATCTAACCTCGGAGAGAGGGCTATTGAGAGAGAGATCAGCCTGAGGGTTTTGATGGAGGTCTCCAGTGGCCTCCTGTAGACAGTTCACCCGGCCAAGCCCTGTCTGTGGCTCTCAACCGCTTATAATTAACCTGGATGGCCCAGATCTCAGACGAAGGGCAACAGTCAGAAAAGCAGAGATGGCTGCGCTTTTTATTCATGGTTCTGTGCCAGAATATAGATGATCCTTTTAAAGAGGAATTTTTAGACTCTGTGGGAAGACCTGCCTCATCCACTGCTCCAATTTAAAACAAGCACTGGAACTGGAGAGATGCCAAGGACTCTGACATGGGCCAGGGAGGAAGTGAACACACTCATTTTCCCCACATCCATGGGCAGAGGGGCAGTGGGCATGCTTTACACGGGTGACCACCGGGAGGAACTTTTCTATTCCCATCCCTAATAGCAATCACAATGATGAGGCCGGTTCGGATTCTTCACCCCCAAAGGATACAAAGAACTAAAGTATGTGTTTGGATTATGAGAAATTTTTTTCCTCAATTACCCGGAAATAGCAACTAACTGTTGGAGTTATTTAAATAATTCTTGCACATGCATACATGGTCGCTTCAGATGGATTCAACTCTCTGAGACCCCATGGACTGTAGCCCACCAGGCTCCTCTGTCCGTGAGGATTCTCCAGGCAAGAATACTGCAGTGGAGTGCCATGCCCTCCTCCAGGCGATCTTTACAACCCAGGGATCAAACCCGTGTCTCCGATGTCTCCTGCATTGGCACACAGGTCCCTTACCACTAGCGCCA
This sequence comes from Cervus canadensis, assembly GCF_019320065.1. Classification (NCBI taxonomy): domain Eukaryota; kingdom Metazoa; phylum Chordata; class Mammalia; order Artiodactyla; family Cervidae; genus Cervus; species Cervus canadensis. Next base: position 74,739,023 of record NC_057396.1, read on the forward strand.
CCCTGGATGTCCAAATAATTCTTACATTAGACTTTAACAAAGCCTAGATTTTCAGAAACTTAGATCAAGTTTTAAAAGTGCCCTAGGTGATGATTTCCTTCTGTTACTATCTTTATATTTAAATGTTACCCAGGCAACATTTATGTAGCTACCATTACCAGTCTGATAAGAATGGGTTTTCTGGGAAACCCATTCGGAAGCTGATTAATTTTTCAGATGTTTGCTTTTTTTTTTTTTTTTTTGGCCAGCAATTCAGTTAATTGACAGCAAATAGTAACTGTTGTCAAGATAAAAGACAGAAAGAGCTGAGCCAGGCAGTTTTTATTTCCTACTAAAACATGATTTATTACAAGTAGTTTTTATCGTGTGTTCTATTTGCTAGCTATAAGTGCATTTCAGTGACAAGTTAGTTGCATCAGACTCAACCGTGATCCATCACTGACTAGCTAATAATTGTTTTCTTTGCTTACTCTTTGAGAAAAGTTTTCTGTCTCTCATGCCAATACTGGGAATCTGTCCACCCATCCACTTGCCATTTCTCCTTCTTGAATAGCTAGAGAGGCAGACAAGTCTCAAAACTAGAAGCCCGAGACTGAAACTGGCCGGAGCCCTTTCTGGCACCAAACCCCTCATAATCTGGCCTCATTCACCTCTCAAACTCCAGCTGTTTTTTCACCTTCCATCCTTTTCCAGCTACATCACATTCCTGTAAGTTCCTCAAACACACCTTGCTTTCTCTTGCTGCCAGCCTTGGTACATGCTGTCTCCTCTGCCCAGGTCACCCTTCTCCTTCCCTTACCCATGGCAGCTCATCCTTCAAGTCTCAATTTCAACCTCACGTCCTCCCAAAGGCCTTCCTCACACCCTAGACTGGGTAAAGTGTTCTTGCAGTGTGACTTCAGGGCACCTTGTATTTCTCCCCCTTATGTAATTAACTATTTCCTCCTCCACGACATCTGCCTGGGCTACACTGCTCCATTACTGAGTATATAATGTATATATGCAGTAAACATTAACCAAATGAGCAGATGGATGGGTGAATCAATTACTCCAAACACTTCCACGTGGTAAAACAATATTGCCTTTCATGTATGAGTTAGCAAAGGTGTAGTGAGCTTAAGAGACTTGCCCAATACCACTGCAGCATCTTGGCATCAGAACTAGCATTCAGGTCTTCCATTGCCAGTGCAGTGCTATTTCCATTATTTAATGGATCACAAACTAAAATGTTTACTAGGATAATAAGTGAAGTAAAAGGGGTACCAGACCACATGTGGTGGAGAGAACTGTGATGAACCAAAGTACACGTGCCTTATTTGAAGGGAGCACTACTATCTGGGTTGGCTCAGTGACACAGGAGACGCGGGTTCGATCCCTGGGTCAGAAAGGTCTCCTGGAGAAGGAAATGGCAACCCACTGCAGTATTCTTGCCTGGAGAATCCATGGACAGAGGAGCCTGGTGGGAGTCCATGGAGTCACAAAGAGTTGGACACGACTGAGTGTCTGAACACACACACTATTGGGGCAGCCAGTTGTTGCCATAGAACAGCGTCCAGCATAGCCAGAGGTTTATTTTTTTTTTAAGAATGGGAAACCCAGATCTTTATGTGAAATTGTCTTATTTTCTAGTACTGGGTGGAAAAAAAAAAAAATTTTAATGTAATGCATCCCAAACAAAACAGTCATGGACGAGGCTAGGCTCAGCTATAAGCCCCATTCTGCTGTCGCTACATTCCTCCAGACTGAGGGGCTTCTTTCTACACAGCTCAGCCCTGCCTTTGCAGACAGCCTCCTCTGTTTCAACAGCCAACACTAAGGCAACGCCACAGTCACCTACAGCAGGAAAACTTCCTGAAAATCAAGTCAATAAAAGGCAATTGCCCTTTCCCAGTGAAAGATGCTTAGCTCCCCTGTCTCCAATTGCTTTAGCATTGATCAACCCCAGTGGTGTTAAGTTCAGATCCCATATGCAGGCTGTGACAACTCTTACAATCTTGCGAGATAGAAACCCAAAGCTTGCAAGAGGAAAAAACCAATTTCTTTTCACAGGAGGGTCCAAACACCACCTATATGAAGATATAAGACTGGTTTTTATTTCACAGGGAAAATGGCATGCAAGCTTCTTACTTTTCCAGACTCCTTTAAGACCAAGGGGCTGTTTGCCCGCATTAGACTCAGAAGGGTGGCATTTACCATCTGGCCCGAAGCCTCGCAGCACTGTGATCTCAGGGGAGTGGAAACCTGCTGAGACTCTTCCTGCCCTCAGAGAACAGACAGAATGACGGGAAGAGATTCCTCCACACGAAGCTGAGTCCACAGCTAACTGGACTCTCTTGTTCCTGTGGATCCATCCTGGCTAGAAACACGGAGTGTGACGCAAAGGGAACCACAAAGATCCAGCAGAGAATTCACTTGCGCAGAGAGGGAATTCCACGGTCCTGCTCGTGAGCCTGTTCGTCTCACTTTTTCACCAGGTGCTGTCCTCATTTGAATGAGAAGCCGTGGGTACTGCCCATCTCGACTTCCTCGCCAACAGCTCTGTAATGTCTCAGAAGCAGTAACTGATGTTTCCTGGGCCCCACGGGCACCATTCTCTATTCAATAGGGGAAAAAAATATGTATAAGCATCTACTATGTGTAAGTCACTGTAAGGAAAAAAGAATAGAAGATAAAGAGAAAATGGCCTATCATAGAACAAAAGTAATTAGCTTGAAATGTGACAAGAGACGGTCAGACCGGACCTCAAGAAGGACTTCCTAACCAGAGGGGATGAGATATCAAAAGGGTTAAAAAGAAAGCTCATGATGGAATTCTTTCACAGGGTTTCCAAAAGAATAAGAGGTCTGGACATTTCTAGTTACAATTTTGCTTGCTCCTGGAGGAACAGGTCTAATTGTCTAATCACGTGGTTACACGTGGTACCTGTCCAAACTAACCCAAACAAAAGGAGTTTACCAGAACACAGGAGTGTCTTACAGAAGCCAAGGGCAGGAGCACCCAAGACACAAAGTCACTCAGGGACCAAAGCAAGTTCATCTTTGTTTCTCTCCCTCCCTCTTTTCCGTTCTTTCTTTCTCTTGCTTCTCTTTCTCTGTCACTTTTTCACTCTCTCAGTCATTCAATTTGTTTCTAATGTATTCTCCCTGCAAATAAATTCTGTCTTGCTGACACAGTCCCCATGATGACCCAACATGGCTCGCTCAGCCCTCATTTCGACGTGGCCAGAGATGCACCAGACCCCCAGCAAGCTAAACAATTCCCTCTGCAACCCAGCTCCAGATATTCTGGAGACGGTCTGATTGGACCAGCTCATCCTCTGGGTTGTTTTTCCTGAGTCAGGTGTCCACCTGTTGCCCCATCAGGGGGGACTGGAGTCGAAAGATTATGTAATAAAAATATCACTACTAGAGTCCATTTCTGCACGTGCGGGAAGGGGACAGCAAAGCAGAAGGACTAGTCTCTGGTTAGATTGTGGGAATTGAGTGTGCCCTCCAAATATGTCTACTGCATGATCTTTAGAGCCTCTTCCACCAGGAAATTCTCTGCTTGGGGAGTTGTTGTCTTGTTTGGGGGGGGTTTGTTTTGTTTTGCTTTGGGTGAGTCTGTTACAGGCCCATGTGGCCTCTGCCTGGCATGGGTGAGGCTCCACCTGTGTACTTCTTTGCAAGCCCCACGCTGCACAGGGGGCTGGTGTCATCCTTCAATAAACAGCAGAGTTTTTATTTCAGACAACCGAAGCCAATAACCAGGAAATTCTCTGAGCGGCAGAGCAGTTAGAATCAGCCTCAGCCCATATGCAGGCTGTGTATTCAGAGAGAAACAGAGTGAACAAGATAACACCCTGCAGTCGTCAGGGAATCAGAGGGGACAGGAGAGGCGAGCCATATGCACAGGGAAGTTAGGCGAGATAGAGACAAAGATGGAAGAGTTCCAGAAGATTCCGAGACACAAATACAACATGATCATTTCACGTGGGAGTTTTCATGATGGCATGACTCTACCCAGCCCACGGCCCTCCTTTCTCAAATAGGAATGCAAGCGGGCAGAAAGAAGGGGTGAGAAGAGGCACTTGGCCCTGCACCTGGGTTTTGGAAACTGGGCCCCGAGGTGGCGTTTCCGCCTTGGATAAGTATGGGATGGGAGGAGTGTATTATCTCCAGCCTCAGCCAGGAAGCCCAAGCTCGGCAATCTGGACACCTGCCCTCCGCTAATGAGTGCTTTCACTCAGGGTCTCAGCTCAGCCCAAGCTTAACCCTTTCCCTCCCCCCATGAGTTCTGGTGACTCAGGTTTCTCCAATCGATCACACCTGGCAAACACATATCCGGAGAATGGGCAGTGCTCCGCTCAGACCACTGACCTCAGTCCACCCACACTGACTATAGAGAGAGCTTTCTTTTTTTTAATTCTTACCTTTTTTAATATTTATTTGGCTGCCTCAGGTCCTGATGGAGGCATGTGGGCTTAATTGCTCCAAAGCATGTGAGAACTTAGTTCCCCTACCAGGGATCAAACTCATACCCCTCAAACTCATAACTGCAAAGCGGATGCTTCACCACTGGACCACCCGGGGAAGTTCCCAGAGAGAGCTTTCTAAAATGGAAAGGTTGTCTTGGTACTCCCGGCTCTGGACCCTTCAGGGAATCCCCTCTACCGACAGGGCATGTGTCTTTGGCCCAGCCTGCAAAACCCCTCAACACAGCCCTGTGTTCCCCTCCAGCATCATCTCAACCCTTGCTAGGGGAGACACAGCCCATGCTGTGGCCCTCACTGGACTGCGGGCCGTTCCCTAACTCCCAGTGTGCTGTTCCCCTGTCTGCACATGGCCTCACACCATCCCTCCTCCCTGGCCCACAGCACTCCTCCACACACTGTCCCTCCTCCCTGGCCCACAGCACTCCTCCATACACTGTCCCTTCTCCCTGGCCCACAGCTCTCCTCCATACACCATCCCTCCTCCCTGGCCCACAGCTGTCCTCCACACACTGTCCCTCCTCCCTGGCCCACAGCTGTCCTCCACACACTGTCCCTCCTCCCTGGCCCACAGCTCTCCTCCACACACTGTCCCTCCTCCCTGGCCCACACTGCCCCTCCTCAGTCACCTGCAGCTAAGCCCGTGCCTCCGCCGCAGTGCCATCTGCACCAGAAGGAAGTTATCTGGGTTGGTGCCCTCCCCTTCCGGTTGAACCATCAACTCCTTAAAGACAGGGACTCTGAGCTGCTCTGAGACGTATATCCAGGGCCCCAGGCAGTATCTGCACATCAAAGAATGTTTGAAGAAGGAACACCAGGGATCATGAGAGCAAAGGAGGGAGAGAGGGAGATTAACTGGAAAGGGAGAGGCTTCCTGCCCTTTAATGACGCCCCTGACCCGCTTAGCCACGGGGCCTGGGGAAAACGCAGGCCGCTGGTTATCGGGCAGAGCACAACGCCTTCCGTCTGTCACAGGCTTTAGGGCTTCCAAAGCCCTTTCTCAGACTCATCTGATCCTCAGACTCTCCCCGGGAGATTACCAGCAGTGATCCCCATTTTACAAAGAGGGAAACGGTAGCTAGGGAAGGGAAAAGACTTGGAAGGCCAGCGATCAGTTTCGGGGCCCAGAGCCAAAGGGCTCCTTCTCTCCAACGGGACTCCTCCGGGTCAGCAGAGAGCAGCCGAGCGAGGCTCTGGTGGTCCCTCCTGGCCCGGCGGCCCCAGGAGGCCTGGAGGAGGTCCCTCTGCAAGCAGGCGCTCAGGAGCCTGCGTCCCCGCACACTGCCCAGCTTCTCCCCAGGCACAGAAACGGCTTTATTCCCCCGCGGCCCGCAGGCTGACGCCGTCACGGCTTCCTTGTGGCCTCTGGCCGTGTCCTGCATCTGGGGAGGCAGGGAATAATTCTCCCTTTCTTTCTGGAGCTTGCTGCCATCCAGGTATTTATAGACGCTGCCGGCCCTGCTGAGACAGCTTTTCTCTCCCGTTTAAATTTAGCTGCCTTTGTCTTCTCCCCCTGACTTATCTCCCAAGCCCGCCTGGGTTTCCTCCAGTGCCTTTGGTCCCCCGGGATTTGCTCCACATCTTCTTTCGTCTGCTGAGCCGATGCAGTCTCCGGAAGAGGTTCTCGGAGGTCTGAATATAACTTCCTCCTCCGCGCACAGACCTCTCCGCGGTCCGCGCCCTGACCACTTCCCACTTTCTCTCGCACAGACCTCCTCAGCTTCTCTCCATCCTGCCCGTTTACAGAAAGAGAAAGTGGCCCTGGCTAACGTGCCAAGAGGGCCAGAACCAAAGACGTCCCAATCGTGTCTCCAGGACTGACATATTTACACCATTAACACTGTATATAAAATGGATAACCAGTGAGCACCCACTGTACCGCACAAGGATCTCCGCTCAGGGCTCCGTGGTGACCTAAAGGAAAGGAAGTCCAAAAAGGAGGGGGCGCACGTATATGGATGACTGGTTCACTTTACTGTACAGCAGAAAATAACACAACGTGGGAAAGCAACTACACGCCAACCAAATTTAATTAAAAAAAAAAAAAAAAAGAACGCCTGGTTTCAATGTCCCTATCTTGAGTCTTAACCCAGAATCATTTTACCTTCTGCCTGGCAAGATATGTCAAGATTTGGCACATCCTTGTTCTTTTAGGCACAGAAACTGATCCTGAGACAATCTTGTTTATTGCTGGAAAGAGCCACTGCCTTTCAGAGAGGGAGGTTCTCCGCTTTGCTTCTAAAAACAGTTCATAAATAGAACATAGGTTGAGACTAGGCTCCCAAGTCCAAATCATACAGGGATCTGCAATTCTAATGGTCCCAGGAGTCCGGCAAGTAGCGAAATGAATGAAGCAAGTGTGGCCGCAGACAGTAGGGACCTATAGCAGGTACACTGTGTCCTAAGAAGTTTCATACTCCATCACCCAGGTCGTCTGATTTTTCCAGAGAAGTCAAAAATCAAGGTTTTTAAATAATGGCAATGAATGCAAAATTTGAAAAGCACTCTATGAGTGCGGGAGGACATGCAACACCCCACCCACGCCTTCACACATCACCCACAAGCCTGGCTCCTCACCACCTCCCTAGCCACGGCGCACAGACCACATGGCCCTTCCAGGTCCAGTTAGCATCTCTCTGGGTCCCACACAGAGGGCCCCATTCTACCCCTCAGACTGGATTCTGAACTGATAAGAGCAGAGCTTTGCCGCTAATTCAGATTCCCCTTCCTGTCTTCTCTCTGCTCATGCTTGGCAACAGTGATGTTCATTTTCAAAATCGTGCCCCAGAAGATCTTCTATGGTGCATCAATCCGGATAAGCTAGGTTATGCTGCAACATTAAACATTAAACAGCATTAAAAATCCCTATCGCTTATAAACGTAATTTATCCTCCAGGGTAAATCACACTGGTAGCAATCTGCACCTAACCCAATACCAGACATCTATCAGTTCAGCGTCTCTATCAGTATAAGGTATCACTGGGTACATTACTCCTGGTTCCCTGAAGGTAATTTTGAACTAAAAATATAGTCATCTTCCCCTGAAAAGAACTATAATAATTCTCTTTACTGACTTTTCAAGTTAGAAACTAAATCTTGCTCAAGACATAAAAAAAACAAAAAGCAATGTTACATGAAGAAAATATTTAAATACTTGCTTAGAATAAAAATGTAACATCTAGAGTCATAAAGATTTTTTCCTTTTTTGAAGCCCTCAAATAAACTATGGATTTGAGTATTTTCCTTTTAGCAACTTTATTAGAATATAATTTGTAGACCATAAACTGCACGTATTTAAAGCATGCAACTTGATAACTTGTATACCTATGTATAATCATTTGGGGGGTTCCCTAGTGGCTCAGATAGTAAAAAATCTGCCTGCAATGCAGAACACCGGGGTTCAATCCCTGGATCAGGAAGATCCCCTGGAGGAGGGCATGGCAATCCACTCCAGTATTCTTGCCTGGAATATCTCATAAACAGAGGAGCCTGGTGGGTACAGTCCATGGGGTCTCAAAGAGTCGGACACAACTGGAGCGACTTAGCATAACACAGCACACATCCTCCTTTGGAATCATCCACTAAAATTGCTGATAAATATATTCATCTCCCCCCACCCAAAAACAATTTCCTGTAGCTTAAAATCACAGAGCTTCCATGCTCATCTGTGCTACAGATCCCTGTGAGTCGTCTGAGTCCTCTCCTCCAACCACTCCCACACCCAGGCTGGCAGAGCTGCCAGCACCGTGTTCCATCATCTGAGACACGGCATCGTCATGACGGAGGGAAAGTGCTGACCTCTGCACTGGCTTTTAACTCCCTTCCCCAGAAGGAACGCTCATACCGTTTCTGCTCACATCTCATTTCTCAAAAGAGATTACACGACCATGTATAATTTCAAAGAAAGTGAAGGACTGCCATTTTTATCACATGCTTAGAAGGTGGGACAATGGAAATATTTAGGGAACAGGGCTAAGTGACTTCCACATGTGATGTTTCCACTTTTCAGGGAGTTTTTTACATTTTCCTCAAAGGTTCTGAATTCATTCATTCATTCATTCATGTAACAGTAATGACTGAGCAAAGCTCTGAGGTAAGTAATCTGGGCGTAGGGAATAAGAACTGCTCTCAGGGACTTTCCTGGTGGCCCAGTGGTTGAGACTTTACCTTCCAATGTAAGTAGTGTGGCTTCGATCCCTGGTTGAGGAGCTAAGATCCTACACGCATCGAGGCCAAAAAACCAAAACAGAAAACAGAAGCAAAATTGCACCAATTACAGTCTTCCAAACACAGTCCAGGGACTTCCCCTGTGGATCAATGGTTAAGTATACACCTGCCAGTTCAGGGGACATGGGTTCAATCCCTGGTCCCGGAAGATCCCATCAGGCGCAGAGAAGCTAAGCCCGTTCGCCACAGCTACTGAGGCTGCACACCTAGAGCCTGTGCTCTGCAACAAGAGAGTAGCCTCCATGCACCGCAGCTAGAGAAAGTTCTCATGAAGACCCAGCGCAGCCAAAAATAATTAAATATAGAAATATCATCCACATTAAAAAAAATTCTTAAAGACTTTTTTTTACAAAAGAACGGCTCTCTACCTTCAAACAGTTGTAACTTGTCTAGGGGACGTCTGTAGATCTTGCCAATAACTTGGAAACAGGGACACACACAGAGAGTGTTCCAACCAACTGTTAGCAAAGTGCTGAGCAGAGAGAAGGCAGTAAATATAGAGACAGTGGTATCTGAGCAAATCCTCGGGATGGGGAAAGGTAGACACACGCAGGAAGGAGGCCCATCCCAAGAATTCCTCTACTCCAAGACCTGTGACCACACAGCGTTTCAAAGCACTAACCAGGATATACTTCCTGAATAACGAATCCTACATCTGTTCATAGGATGCAGGCAAGGAGGAATCATATGGCAGTCAAAACCACCCCTATTCCTATCTAGCTTCCAAGCCCAGACTGGAACTGATGGCTTAGATTCAAGCTTCAGGTTCGGTACTCACTTGCTAGATGATCTTGGGCAAGTCCTTGAACCATCTGTGCCTGTTTCCTTGTCTGTACAGTGGGGTATTAATAGTGCCAACCTCAAAGGGTTGATATTAGAACTGAATATGTGAGTGCTGGTAACGTAACAAGGGAAAGGAAGCTGGGTACCCCCCGCAGGCATCATAGCAAGTGTGTGCTCTTGGGCCTTGATTGAGACTGCTCTCATTTTTCCTTGAAAGGAGGTTTGATCTACATAAAACCAGAAGGCAGAGGGAAGAAGGCTCTGTGCCCTCAAGGTAGGTCCCCTGGAGCACTAGTCTGCATCTCATCTCTGCCTCATCACCAATGAACTCCTCATAAATCCATGCTCAGATATCCCCACCCGGTACTCTGTGAACTTCTGTCTGAAGTCACATTTCCCCAGGTGTCCCACAGAGAACAAATCCCAAAGACGGACTCAAGAGGAAAAAAAAATTTTAAAAAACTTCTGTCATCTGCTGCACAAGGAAAGCTCCCTCTTAGAGATGAGCAAAGTACAAAGCAAAAACAGAAATCTGCTTTGTTTTATTTAATCCTGCATTTTCTGGGTTAAATTCTGCCCATGATAGCTTTATTTTGCATGCTACACACTTTGGGAAATATTGTGCAGAGGCAATCACTATTTCTTATTGATCCACACATCCACAGAAGTGCAGATTATGCTTGGAGTGTAATAGGCAGGAGAAGAGTCGATATATCGGACTGAATTTCTTATGTAATCTTGGGAGAAATATTTCCTCCCTCAGCTTCAGTCTTGCCATTTTTTTAATGAGGGAATCAGACTAGAGAAAGGCTGAGATCCTTTCTGTCCTCCATTATGAGCCGATAGCTCATTAGAGGTTTTTCTCCTTGCTGTCTGCCTGGTCATTTTTGAGCCTCATTACTGAATTCAAGGTGAGAGCAAAAGCAAAACCGTCAGCCCCCACAAGCAGGAAGCTAACAGGAAAGGATCAGAGCTGTCATTTACTGTCGGCCAGCCGCTATGCAGAGGGCTTTACAGGGACCATGGCGTCCAGCAGCCACAAGCTGAACAGAGTACCATTATTGAAACCACTCCCCTTTACTACAGAGATGGAGGCTCAAACAGGCTAAACCATTGTTTACAGTAACTGCCCAGTTGGCAGAGATGGGCTTTGAATCCATGTCACGTGACACCAAGCCCCAGACTCTTACCTGGTATGTGACTCAGGGCAGGGCACTCTGCTTCCTGTTAGGGGAGGATGGAAAACATTAAGCTTTGCTTCATTTCCTCAGATTAATTCAACACATTTGCCCACCCCTGGATTCTGCCATTCTTTTGACCTCAGCTTTCAGGAAAGAAATGAAGGGAATAGCATATTCCATGAATTTATTTTTATCAATTGCCACTAGAATTGCTTCCCTGGTGGCTCAGGAGTAGAGAATCCACTTGCAATGCAGAACACTTAGATTGGATCTTTGGGTCAGGAAGATTTCCTGGAGGACCGCATGCCAACCCACTTCAGTATTCTTGCCTGGAAAATCCCATGAACAGAGGAGGCTGGCAGGCTACAGTCCATGGGGTCATGAAACTGTTGGACACAACTCAGCGACAAAACCTCCTCCACCACTACCACCTTTATAGTAATTATTACAATAATCATCTACAGTATATCTAGGAAGCAATTTCATATCCATTATTGAGTGTGATTTTTCATGCTAGCTTTCTCAGGAACACAGAGAAAATCAATATAACCACATTAATTTTCCAATCAAGGAAACGGAGGTTCCAGGAGGTAAAGGAGTTTGCCTAAGACTCCAGGCCAACAAATAAATTGTGGATCGTGGATTTGCACCTGGCCTTTGGGTTTCAGGGGCTCAAAACAATCAAGGTCCCTCGGCTCCCAAAGTCAATCCCAAGTTGGGGATGGGGAGGAGATGGAGTCAGGGAGGACATGGGTGTGAACTAAGAGGAACATTGACGAGGAGACACTGGAGCTAGAAGGAAACCCGTGGTGACAACCGGAGGGAAAAGAGTGTCTCCTCTCTTCCTTGGTGTCAGTTTGGGGCACATTCAGGGTTTAAATGCCCTTCACGAGCCTTCTCTTATTTTGCTTCCTTCTCTCTAACCTTCTGCCTCTTCAAGTCACTATGCATTCATCATCTTAGCCACCTCCCAAATCACAGACCTGGGACCATTTCTTTTTAATTTCCATTTTGCTTTTATTTTTAATAAACATGCAAACATAAACACATGCCCATGTCATAAAAATAATCATTTTCCTTTCCCTTTGACAAATATGTCCATTAAGATGCCTCTCTCTGGTACAGTTTTTAAAAATTTCAAGAACTAACTTACTAACTTCAAATGGTCCTTAAAAGACCTTCTAAAACATGATTTGGAGAAGGAAAATGACAGCCCATTCCAGGATTCTTGCCTGGAAAATCCCATGGACAGAGGAGCCTGGCAGGCTACAGTCCATGGGGTCGCAAAAGTGTTGGGTACAAATGAGCAACTGAACAACAAAATATGATTTAATGAATTATATCTAAGTTCCTAAAGAACTGCCCAGTTTCAAGCTTTTTAAAAGCACCTTTTAAATGTCAAGCATCACAATATGCTATTAAAAGAGCTTATAGTTAAGTATCAGAGAAGGCAATGGCACCCCACTCCGGTACTCTTGCCTGGAAAATCCCATGGACGGAGGAGCCTGGTGGGCTGCAGTCCATAGGGTCGCTAAGAGTCGGACACGACTGAGCGATTTCACTTTCACTTTTCACTTTCATGCATTGGGGAAGGAAATGGCAACCCACTCCAGTGTTCTTGCCTGGAGAATGTCAGGGAAGGGGGAGCCCGGTGGGCTGCCGTCCCTGGGGTCGCACAGAGCCGGACACAACTGGAGCGACTTAGCAGCAGCAGCGGCAGCATGGTTCAGTATTAAAGCTATCCGTGGGTCTTCCTGCCACTGAATCAGCACCGAGAATGGGCACAGTGTCCGTGGTTGTGCATTTACAAAGCTATTTTCTGACTGTGGGCTTCTACTTCTTTTTTAAAGTCAATTTTTATTGCAGTATAGTTTCTTTACAATATCATGTTAGCTTCTACTGTACGGCAAAATGAATCCATGTACATATATATCCCCTCCTTTTGGGGCTTCCTTCATGTTCAAGACCTGGGACGATTTATGTTTCACCCACAAATACTCCCTAGGTGCCTCCACTGTGCCTGGCCACCGTGCCGGGACATTAAGGAGATACGTACAAATCATTGAACTCTGGGGAGGGTGCTGACTTCAGACTCGGGAAAGACCTGAAGAGGTGGTGTGTTTGATCTGAGTCTGGTGGGTACATAGGAGCCCTACAGAGGGATGACATGTGCCAAAATGAAGACTGGGCGAAGAGTCTTCCAAGCTGAGCAAACGTGTGCGGCGACTTGGACTGAGATGTGATGTGCAGAAGGGAAGTGTCAGAGCTGAGACCTGAAAGGGAGGGACAGCTAGATCTTGATGCGTCTTGAAGTTCAGCTGAAGACATTGACCTTGACCTCTCAAGACTGTGAGGGAGTTATGAGTGTGCACAGATACCCCTTGTGCCAGGGATGGTTTTGAGCCTATTCCTGTTAGCTCATTCTTCTCATAGGAAGTCCTCTAGAGAACCCAGAAGTGAATCCAGAAATTCTTGCCACAATTAGAAAAGAATATGAAGATCAAAGCAGAGAGGAAACTATCAACTCCCTTTGGTCAAAAAGGTAAGCGTAGCTTAAGGTGCACCGTGCCCTGGGGTCAGGATGCCAACAGGAGCGGGCAGAGGTCTCTACGTCTTGCCCAGAGCCCCGAGGGCTGGTTGAGGCAGCTCCTCCAGGTAGACCTCCCACAGAAGTGTGACTTGTGTGCCCAGCAAGCAACATGAGCGCTCGTCCTGATGCCTTGCTAATGAAGTTGTCTTCCTGAGTAAGTGATGAAAAGCGCCGTGAGTGATGGTGTTGGCCATCCCAGGACGTGACTGACACCTTGACCTTGTCTTCTGGAGTAAGTGATGAAAAGCGCCGTGAGTGATGGTGTTGGCCATCCCAGGACGTGACTGACACCTTGACCTCGCCACCTTCTTCGGCCCCGGGGCGAGAGGCTGAGCTGAGTGCTATTCACAGACCCGACACAGGGAGGCAGCGGTGGCCCGCGGTCCACCCACGCCCGGACGCCGCTGACCAGGGAGCTGGGGATGAAGGAGGGATGTGGATCCGGATACACAAATGCGGGAGGAAACGGGAGGAAGTTTCAACAACGAATCTGCTGCAATTTGCTCTTAATATTAGAGACGCTCCTCTAGCAAAAGCCCCTGGTCTATCAATCCAGTCTCCTGAGCCTGGCAACAACACGAGCAGAAACCTTAGGAGAGCTCTCTGTCCCGCTCCTTCCCGGGGCCTCACTCAGAACCACTGACCCCCTGGCCCGGAGCTGCTCCCCCAGCTTGTCTTCCCTTCCTCTCTCCTTGCAGGATGCGCAGGCCGTCTTTCTTTCCCCATCCAGGCATCTTGTCTGGGCCTGTGTCCACACTGTTCTCTTCAAAAGGAGCAGCCTTTTTCAAAAGACCCCACCTCCATTGCTGATCTAATTCTAATGTCATCAATACCGTGAAGCCTTCCCTGACCACCGCCACCCCAAGCCAGAAATCACCCGTCGTTTTCTGTGTCTCTCATTCTCCCCAGTACCTCCCAGAACACTCTCTGCTCCTCTCTGCCACCTGCCACTATCTGCCCTATGTGGCATTTGTATTGATCATCTGTATTGATCGTGTGGGCAGAAACGCCATCCTCATGTTTCTGTGAAGCATCTTGAATATGAACCCTGCTCACAGTCACCTCACAGGATAAAGGAGGTTAAATCTGACCAGAGGACTGTCCAGGGATGTTCCTGCTTGTCAGCTAAGCTTTGCTTTTCTAATCTACAGAAGGCTTAACACAGAGGGCTAGATCAACTGGGAACTGATTAACTGAATTATGGTATATCTATGCTATGGAAGATGACAGCTTTTAAAACAAATGAGAAAGTCTGTATATGCTGGCATGGAAAGGTGTTCCAAATATATACTAAAAAATATAAATAAATAAAAGGAAACCGCAGGATAACTGAATGACTTCATTTATTTAGGAGAGAAAACAACATTTTATACAAACACATAATCTGACATGGATAGAAAAACGCTGGTGGGATATGCAAGAAATACTAACAGTAGACAAAGCAGAGGAAGAGAACTAGGGTGATAAAGGAAGAAATACCTTTTCTTTGCAATTTAAATCCTAGGGTATTTTTACTTTTGCAATTGATTAGTTCATTCAGTAAATACTTGTTTAAGACACTTGTTTAAGCACTGGAGTACCTAGAGATTATAAAAGGACCTTTAGGAATGCCCCTGGTGTCCAGTGGTTAGGACTTCGTGCTTCCACTGCAGGGGTCACAGGTTCAATCCCTGGTCAGGGAACTAAAATCCTTCATGCTCCATGGTGTGGCAATAATAATAATAATAACAAAGAAACTTTAACCTCTCTATTAGTATAACCATTAAACTAGCTTAATTTCAAGGTCGGCTGAGGTTTTCCACCGTGTCCCACATGCTGAAAACAATGACAAATGTGGGCAAAATACATGAGTCAAATATTCTCAGGCATTATATATAATAGGCAGCACAGGACTATAAACCTTGAGAGGGGAGCCCCGCTCTACTTTCAGATGGCACACACCTCTGTGCTTTGGTCCAGGGAGGTGGGATCCCAAAACAGCAATCATCTCACCATGCTAAGAAATGCTTCTGGGCAGCTGAAGCAACTGGAATGTGTAGGGTCATAGAGCTATGCTGGGGGAGTAGCCCACACATCGTGTGGGGACACATGGGGGGTTCTTGGCGGTGGACTGGGCTGTGTATGCACATGGCAAGACTCTACAAGGCTGAGCAAAGACTGATGACAAGCTCAGAGCTCAATGGGAAGAAACTTGCTGAGACCTCAGGCATTCAGTGAAGATCCAAAAGAAAAGAAGCCAGCCTTGGAAATAAGGATCGTGCCTTAGAGTGAAGTTCAAAAATGACACGCTGCTGTTGTTATTCAGCCGCTAAGTCATGTCCAACTCTTTGTGACCCCGTGGACTACAGCACGCCAGGCTCCTCTGTCCTCCACTCTCTTCCACGGTTTGCTCAAATGCATGTCCATCGAGTCAGTAACACTGTTGAACCACCTCATCCTCTGCCGCCCCCTTCTCCTTTTCCCTCTAATCTTTCCCAGCATTAAGGTCTTTTCCAGTGAGTTGGTTCTTCATATCAGGTGGCCAAATATTGGAGCTTCAGCTCAGCAACAATCCTTCCAATGAATATTCAGGGTTCATTTCCTTTAGGATAACATAGATCCACCATATAAAAGAACAAAATCAAGACTGGCAGGACCAAAGAAATTTACTAGTAATTCAACTATCTTTTAGAACAAAAATCACCATCCATAAGAGAAGACATGACAAACTCAATATAATGTATCATCCAAAGTAGTCAGTATACAAGAAAAAGTTATAGCATGAATGCGAACCATAAACAAGCAGGTTGGGGGAGCAATCCATTCAAACAGACCTTAAAATGTCTGCTGAAATTAACAGACAAGCACTTTAAAGCAGCTGTGATAAATATATCCAAGGACTTAAGGGAAAAGATGGTCATAATGAGTAGAATGCTAGGAACCACAGTGGAAAAATAAAAAAATGTTAAAGATAGAAACTATAGGAAAGAAAAGTACAGTTCAGTACCTGGAAACTTAAAGCTCACTGGAACAGAGAAAAGAAAAAAAATTGTTAGGGACAGAATCCCAGTGACCTGTGAGATGATATTAAGCAGACATACACATATAGGTTTGCCAGTTGGTGCTAGTGGCAAAGAATCTGCCTGCCGATCCAGGAGACACGGGTTCCATCCCTGGGTCAGGAAGATCGCCTGAAGCAGGAAATGGCAACCCACTCGAGAATTTCATGGGAGAGGAGCCCGGTGGGCTACAGTCCATGGTGTCACACAGAGTCAGACACGACTGACTGACTGAGCACACACTTACATATAATTGAAGTCCCAGAAGGGGAAAGAGAAAATGGACAGGAAAAGAATGTTTGAAGACATGATCACCAATATTTCCTGAGTTTAATTTCTTCAATTAACTCCTGTTGTTGTTCTTGCCGCTGCTGCTGCTAAGTCGTGTCCAACACCTTTGCAACTCCATGGATTGCAGCTGGCCAGGCTCCGCTGTCCATGGGATTTCCCAGGCAAGAATACGGGAGTGGGTTGCCATTTCCTTCTCCAAGGGATCCTCTCGATCCAGGAATCGAACCCGTGTCTCTTGCACTGGCAAGCAGATTCTTTACCATCTGAGCACCAGGAAGCCCCTAAAATTAGCTTACAGATCCAAATGATTCAGCAATCCCCACACAGGATCAATACAAAGAGGACCATAGCTAGACAAACTATGTTGAACTGCCAAAAATCAAAGATAAAAAGAAAATCTTAAACAGAGCCAAAGGAAAAATAAGGAAAAATACAAATATCAGTTGACTGCTCATAGTAAATAAGAGAGGCAAGATGACAAGGGAACAATGACTTTAAAATACAGAAAGAAAAATAAGTCTGCCTAAAGGGTATATTCAGTAAAAATATCCTTCAAAAATTAGAGTGAAAGAAAGTTATTTTTAGGAGAACATAATGTGAGAGAATTCATTGACAGCAGACTTGCACTATGAGAAATGCTACAGGCAGGAGGTTCTTGTTCTTCAGGCTGAAGAAAAATGACACCAGATGGAAATGTGGGTCTACGAGGGAAGGATAACTACATTTTATGGTGTGGTAAATTACATATGTATATTTAATGTATATGTCCCTACTAGCACAGAAGATGGGTTGGGGTAAGTGGTATTTTACCATAGTAATGTTCTTACATTTTATATGAACCAATGCAATGTTACTTCACGGTAGCCTTGATAAATTTAGGATACTTGTATTGCCTAGACTGATGCAAAAAAATACATAAGGCTATATTTAAAAAGCCAATAGAGAACTTAAAATGAACAGCTTAAAAAAAAAAAAATAGATGACTAACCCAAAGAAAGCAGACAAAAGGAAAGAGAAGTAAAATATACCGATGGGACAAATAGAAAGCAAATACCAAGAAGGTAAATTTAAAACCAACCATATCATTCGTTACTCTAAATGTAAATGGATTAAATCTTCTGATTAGACAAGAGGTGGGACTTCTGGTATGGCAGATAAGGAGGTTGGCAAATCATCTCTCCCCAAAAGCAACTATAAGACAAGAAACCAAATTGTCTAAAACACTATTTCTGGGAACCGGAAATCAACCAAAGCCATAGAAAGAATTCATCAAAAACTTTTAAATTTGAGTTAAAAGATCGGAAGTCTGTGGTGCTCCTGCTTGGGGTAATTTTCATCCTCCCCCACAACCCAGGAGCTTTGCTGCCAGAGCCAGCAGGCTTGGTTTGAAGCAGAAAGTCCAAACCCATGCCCACCAGCAGTGTCAGTAAAACCAACCACCTTGGTGGCACATGAATGGAAAAGCCCAGTGGTTCTACTACCCAGAGATTGCAGTCCTGGTTGGTGCAAAGCAACAGAGCAGAGAACTCGCCAGAAATTTAACACAGGGATTCAGGAAGTGAGACAGCCCTACAGAGGCCTGATAAATCTTCCACACACCCCTGGCTGACCAGGAGACTGAGACGCATGCCGAAAAGACACAGGATGGCTTCACTGGGAGCAAAGAGCCAAGGTGGACTTGGAACCCACCTGACCTTCGGGAAGTTTCCCAACAGGAGAGTGTGGGAGCCGTACTGGCCTGAGGGGCTCAGTAGACCAAATAATGCCCCCAATCCCACAAAGATGTCCATGTCCTAATCCTGAAAGCTGTGACTGGCACCTTTCAGAGCAAAAGGGACTTTGACAATGTGATTAAAGGTAAGGGCCTTGAGATGGAGAAAGTATATTGAATTATCTGGGTCTGTTTTATCTACTTAAATGACTCCTTAAAAGCAGAGGACATTTTCCAGCTGGGTCAAAAAGATGCCGTGCGATTAGGACCTGACCCTCTGTGCTGGTTATGAAATAGAGGAAGTAGGCTTGCCAGGAAAACCCCGTGGATGGAGGGGCCTGGCAGGCTACAGTCCATGGGGTTGCAAAGAGTCGGACACGGCTGAGCGACTTCACTCACTCACTCACAGGCTATGAGCCAAAAGATGCCATTGTCCTCCAGAAATTGAAAAAGGCAGAAAATGGATTCTTCTTCCCCGGAATCTCCAGAAAAGAATGCAGGCTTGCCAAAACTATGATTTTAGCCACACGAGAAAACCAGTTGAGGGGCTTCCCCGGGTGTCTAGTGGATGAGACTCTGGACTCCCAACGAAGGGGCCCTGAGTTCAGTCACTGGTTGAAGGACTAAGATCCCACGTGCTGCAACGACTGAGCACACACACTCTAGAGCCTGTGCACCACTAGAGAAGCCCACTGCCCACAAGGAAAGTGAAGCCAAAATTAATCATTTTTTTTTTAAAAAGAAAACCCATTGAGCAAAACTGGTGACTGGACAGGGGCTCACACACCACACTATGAGGAAACAGAAGGAACCTTTCATAGCACTAGAAATACAGTGAAAACCAAGCCAAAGTCTCTAATCTAATGAAGTTTATTTCTAGTGGAATTGGACACAAGTAGATTGTGGCTCAGCTACAATGTGGTAAAGAATCCGCCTGCAATGCAGGAGACCCCGGTATGATTCCTGGGTCGGGAAGATCCACTGGAGAAGGCATAGGCTATCCACTCCGGTATTCTTGGGCTTCCCTTGTGGCTCAGCTGGTAAAGAATCCGCCTGCAATGTGGGAGGCCTGGGTTTGATCCCTGGGTTGGGAAGATCCCCTGGAGAAGGGAAAGGCTACCCACTCCAGTATTCTGGCCTGGAGAATTCCATGGACTTGTATAGCCCATGGAGTTGCAAAGAGTCAGACACAACTGAGCGACTTTCACCTTGAGTTTTCAGAGTAAAAATAATAATAACAGTAATCAGATCATGATAAGAACAATGCAGAGATGTCAAGTACAGCAATGTAGTGGAATGATTAGGTATGTAATTTGGATTAAGGAAGTGATGTCTAAACTAAAATCTGAATTACGAGAAGAGACAACCAGGAGCAGATCACAGAGAACAGTAGTGTGGGTAGAAGTAACAGGGCAGAAGCCCTGGGGCAGAAACAAGCCTGGTTTATTGGAGAAAGGTCCCTGTGGCTGGAGATGTGGTGTGGGCACTGGGGAGAGCGTGTGGTGTATGATTAGAGAAAAAGAATGCAGCGCTCTCTAAACCGGAGTAAGAAGTCTACATCTATGAGACCGGAGACACTGGAGGGCTTCAAGTCAGTTAGTGATAGACTGCGATGCACATTTCCAAAGAGCACTCTCGTTTCAGAGAGGAGATCAGAGCACAGGCTAGCCAGAACAGAGGCAAGGAGATGACCTGGGAGTCACGGCCACAGTCCAGGAAAGAAGGGCGGTAGTGCCTCAGATAGGCTGGTGGCCGGTTAGGTGGGACAAGTGGACACCTTTGGGACAGGTTTTGGAGGGAGAGCTGACCTGGTGGTGGCCTGGGTTTAGGATGGGGGAAGAGACAGAGGAATCCAGGATGAGACTACTGGGTTTGGAGACCGGGTTTGAGTGGATGACAGTGCTATCTCCCGAAAAGAGGAAGAGTGGGGGCAGGATAAAGCTGCTCAGGGTAACGAGACCAGGAGGGGGCATGGAACCAGGGCTCCCCATCTTAGCTCTATGAGAGTCTAGAATTTTATCAAGCTTCTTAAACTATGTGACAAGGCTAGTCAACGATATAAAGATGACCGAGCCAGAGTTCCTGTATTCCAGGAATTCACAAATCTAGTAGGGGAGAAGAATAAGAATTTAAGAAAAAAACATAAGTACTTTTTTAAAAAGAAAATCTGAAAGTGAGAGAGGGGATCCAACAGGTTGGCAGGGTACAGACGTCCAGGAAGACTCCATGGAGTCTGGGGGCGTGAATTCAAACTCTAAGTGCGGATGGACTTGAACAAGCATCACTGGTGTGTGGGTAGATTCTAGGCAGGGAGGAAAAATGTTCAGTGAGGTTCTCTAGAAATACTGGAGGAAGGCTGAGCAGATGAGGGTGATGAAGACTGAGTGTGTGTTAGGCGAGAGCGATGGAGGATCCTGGAAAAGTAGGTTAAAATCAAATTGTGAGAGATTTCAAGGGCAGGCTGGAGCTACTGGTTTTATCCTGTGTCCGAGAGTGGAGGTCAGAGATCCAGAGGATGGGTCAGCAGAAAAGTGATCCAGGTGGAGCTGTGCATTAAGGTCACCGTGGCAACAGTGTTTGAAAGGTGGTGGTGATAGACGGCAGAGAGAGCGGCAGGGAGGAAGGAAGCATTATCTTACAGGAAGAGATTATGCTCCAGTCCAGGTGAGGGGTTGGGGCAATCCAAAGGAAAGCATCAGGAATGAAAATGAAGGGAGGGATGAGGCATGACAGAGACTGGCAGTCGGGTCTGGTGATTGATTAGATGTGGGAAAAGAAGTCCAAGATAACTCTGAGATTGAGCATGAGTATCTAGGAGAATCACGGTGCCATGAACCAAGATAACGGGTGGGGAAGAGAAACAGGATGCGGGAGGGAAAACCAGGGAGCCAGGGAGATGATGGGCTTAATTCGGGTTGAGTTAGATATGTCACTGTGACTTCAAGGTCCAGGGAGAAAAGATCAGTCAGCATGCGGACATTGGCGCCTCTCCGCAAGGGGCAGGTCTGACCTCAAAGTCAAGTTTCGGGGAGTCCTTGGCAACAAGAACACTAGCGTGTTGTGTATCCGGAGCTGAGTTAAATCCTTCATACAATTCTCTCATTTCCTCTCCCCGTGACAGCCCAGGGAGGCGCCTACTGTTATTATTCCCACTTTACAAATGAGGAAGTTAAAAGTTCAGCAGAGTTCAGCCACTAGCTCAGAGTTCCTTACCAACGAAATGGTGAAGTCAAGACTAGAGTCGGAGCACTTGGGTGCCTCCCTGAAGGCTAAGTCCAGGGGTCCAAGGGGGTGCGGGGCCCCCCGCTGACTCTGCTCAAGTGCTCATGGAGCTTTAGGGCTCAGAGGACCTTAGGGACCTCATTCTTCCAGCTCACAGAGAAAGGCGACTGAGGCCCAGAGACAGAAACCCACTCACCCGAGGTCACCGTGAGGTTCTGGCGGCTCTCTGCGCACTGGGGCCTCCTCATCTCTCCAGCCTCACCATCTCAGTCTCCCTTCCCAGCCAAGCGCATCCCGCCCCAGAGCCCCGGCACTTGCGGTCTGCTCTGCCCAGCGCTGCCCTTCCCAGCGCCTCACGCCCCTTCCTTCTTGCTGGGGAGCCCAGCTCCCCGTCCCCTGTCACAAACACCTGTTCTGACCAGCTGACCGGCTGGAACCCCTCCCTGTCGCGGTCCGCAACTCCGTTTTCTCGTGGCGGTTACGGTTCTCTCCAAGCATCTTACGGATGGATCTACTTGATGGCTGACACCCCACCCGCATTTGCCAGAAGGCACAGCAGCCTTGACCCTATACCCAGAGCTTGGAGCAGAACGCAAGCGGATGCGCGCCGCACGGATGAGGCAAGGGGAGGATGGAGGGAGAGAAAGGAGGAACAAGGCCCTGATAAGGCAGGATGGACACCAACGCTAACTGCGGCCGTCACCTTCCTGCGGAGAGAGCAGGCAGGTGGGCGCTTGTCCACTGCCCTTGCCCATGACGGGCCAGACCGGGCCTCCCTTGCGTCCTGCCTCCTCCGTCACCAGACTTGTCCCCCAGAGACCGAGAGTCGTGCCCAGGGAGGGAAGTGGGCTCGCTTTCAGAATCCAGAGGAAGAGGTCACTGCGGACACCACGGACGGCCCAGCCACCCGAGGGCAGAGCCCCACTGGGGCAGGTCTCTGAGCTGCCTGCTCCCCTGCTGGGGATGGCCTGCCCCTCCTATCTCCTTCCCATCTTATCTCCCCCTCCTCCTTCCCTTGAGGCCCACGCCCGCATTCCTGACAGGCCACCTACCCTCCTTCTGTCGGCCTCCTCTCCCCTCCTCCCCCCTCCTCTGCCGGGAGCTCCCAGAGGGCCTCCCCACTATCTCCCTGGTCCCCTTATCTTCCCGGCTCCCAGCCCAGCCATATCTGCTGGCTTTCAGCTCTGCGGCCTGTATCAGATGCCCTCTCTCCACCTCCGCCCCCTTATCTGCTGGGCCCCTCGCCCACACGCACTGTTATTTTTTCCTCTTCTTGATGGAGACCTGGGGTAAACAGCCAAAGCCCAGAGCCTTGCATTTTGGGCTCCGACAGATGGGCTGAGGGAGTGAGTGACAGGCCCTCGGAGTCGTGGAGTGGAGGACCACAGGGAGCAGAAGCCCTGAATTCAGACCAACCAGGCCCTGGGCTTCAGAAAGGGCCTGGGTTCAGATTCTGCCTCTGGGGCTGGACGCATTTGTCCACAGCATGGGCAAATAGCTTTAATCGCCGAAAGCCTTGTCTGCAAACTTAAAACAATTTAAATTTAAAGCTTAAAAACACTCCCTCCGGTTGCTGAATGTCACAGGGGGCTCAGCTCGGTGCTGGGTGACGACCCAGAGGGTGGGATGGGGGTGGGAGAATCCGAGGAGCTAACATCCGTGTACTTTTAGCTGATTCCCTTCACTGCACAGCAAAAATTAATACAACAGTGCAAAGCACTTATACACCAACAGAAATGGATGAACACAGCAAATTCCCATCTATTTTACACATGGCAATGGATATGTTTCCGTGCTCCTGTGTCAATTCGTCCCACCCTCTCCTTCCCCCACTGTGTCCTGTCCACAAGTCTGTCTTCTACGTCTGCCTGTACGATGCAGGGAGCTCAAACCGTTGCTCTGTGATGACCTAGAAGGGTGAGGTGGGGTGGGAGGTGGGAGGGAGGTCAAGAGGGAGGCGACACGTGTATTCCTATGGCTGATTCATGTTGATGTCTGGCAGACACCAACACAACATTATAAAGCAATTATCTATCCCCTAATTTAAGCTTTTTTAAATAAATAAATACTCCCCCCCCCCACTCAAGGATGACCAGGGGCCAAGGATAGTGCATATGACAAATGGTTGGACACGTTTTGGAAGCTCTGCGTTATTCGTCACCACTGTAGCCAAGTGGAGACACCGTCCTCGTAGCAGTGCAGTCGCAGTGGCTCAGTCATGTCCGACTCTGCGGCCCCACGGACTGTAGCCCGCCAGGCTCCTCTGTCCATGGGGGATTTCCCACGCAAGAACACTGGAGTGGTTGCCAAGTCCTTCTCCAGGGGAATCTTCCTGATCCAGGGATCAAACTCACGTCTCCTGCTTGGCAGGTGGATTCTTCACCACTGAGCCACCAGGAATCCTGGAGGCACCTGTATTAACCCCTATAACTAACCCCCGTGCACCGGTGTACCTCCTAGCGACCCTCTGTGACTGCTGACAGCCTCCAGGGAACGGCGACCCAGAGAGGTGGACTGACTTGCCCAAGGTCTCAAAGCCTGCCCCCAGTTGACCTGCAGGGAACCCCCCCCCTCACCTCGCACGCAGCCAAGCAGCTCTCAGCGAGGGCAGAGGGACCTCCCACCATCAGCCCGCCACTGTCCACCGTGGCTTTAAATTCCAAAGCCAAATGAAGCCTGTGAGCCCCTTGCCCTTGCCTGGGACCTCCGCCTGGCTCCCAGGACAAAAGGAGAAGGCAAGAGCTGAGTCTCCACTAAGGCAGAGGGGGCCCGCCTTCTCCCACCGGGACCTCAGGAAATGACTTCAGCTGGCCCAGTTGGCCAGTCCTCCGGTGTGAATCATTTTCTCACACCCAAGGACACCTCGTCCCCACCTCCTGAGGCCCGCTCTTCCTGGCTGTGATTAAGGGTGTCACCGGGCGTAGCTGTGGAAAGTGACACCCAGAGCCCTTCACACGCCTGCTGTGGGAGGCGGCAGGGGCGGCGAGCTCCGCGGAGAGCCAGCTGTGCCAGCCCGGTGGGAACGGCGGCCTGGTGGAAGGTGTGTGTCTTTGCACCGCCTGGTGAAGCCGCGACAGGCCGCGGGCGCAGCTGACCACACTTCCCGGGCCGGTCTCGGGCTGCTGGAGACAAGGGTCCTTAGGGACCACCCACTGCCTCCAGACACCTCACCTTTTGGATGCGGAAACTCAGGCCAGCAGGGGGATGGGTCTTGCCCGGAATCACTCAGCTTACAGCCGCTGGGATGAGAAACTGGCTTTCTGCCTCCAGTTTCCCCCAGGAATATGGGGGACGCCCAGAATCCCCCCTTCCCATCCTCACCCACAGTTAGGAGAGTAGTTCTTAACTCTGGTGCCTTGTCCTCCCGGGGAACATTTAGCAACGTCAAGAGGCATTTTTGGTTGTCTCCACTTGAGAAGAGGGGTGGTCAGAAGGCAAGGGTGTGGCCAAACCTCCTTTAACGCAGAAGACAGCCTTCCACGGCAGAACTTGTCGCCTGCAAAATGTCCACCGTACCAACGCTGAGAAACTCCGATTCATCTCTGGTTTAAGCACGCCACAGGGGCTAGTGAATACCAGGTACAACAAACGCCCTGTATAAAAATCCAGTGCCTCCGCCTCCAGGAAGACATCCCTGGTTTCTCATGCTGGGAGTCATCTCTCCCCCTCTGAACTCCAGCAGCACCTTAGCAACACCTCTTTTGACACATTGAAGAGTCCATCTTGTATCAGTTGGCAGGCAGTATGATCTGATGTAAAGTTTGTGGGCTCTGGTGTCTAAAGCTCTGAGTTCATATCCTGGCTACTCTACTTCCTAGTTGCGCAGCTTAGAACAAGTCACGTAACTACTCCAAGCCTCAGTTTCTTCATCTGTAAAGTGGGAGAGCAGTGGGAATGGTGGCTGTGTAACGGGAGTATTGTGAACAATTACTGACTCGAACTGAAGCATTAGCACAACCCCCAGCATGAGGTTAGTGGGCAGTGACAGATAGTGGTCCTAATCATCACATAAGAATTCATCTTCCCCCATCTAAAGCAGGGTCTCTGTCAAGGGAAGACCGGATAAATAACAAGGATTTACTGAATAGCACAGGGAGCTACATTCACTATCTTTTAATAAACTATAGTGGAAAATAATTTCTAAAAGAATACAGATGTATACATTTATATGTATAACAGAATCACTTCACTGTATACTTGAAACTAACACAATATTATAAATCAACTCTATTTCAATAAATAAATAAGAAAGGGAAAAGGCATAAAGATTTTTTTTAAAAAAGAAAGAAAAGACTCTATAGCCCCACCCCACTGTGACTTTTACTTAACACATGACCCTGTAAATTATAGTATTTTTTTTTTTTAGCTGCACCACCTGGCTTGCAAGATCTCAGTTCCTTGACCAGGGATTGAACCTAGGCCCCAGAAGTGAAAGCGCCAAGTCCTAACCATTGGAGCACCAGAAATTCCCACAAATTGCAGTATTTTTTAAAAAATTCTGAAAACCCTGTCACCTGCTTTACTTCTAGAGAAGGGCAAAGAGAGAAGAAATAGTCACTGGAACTTGAGGGGCAGCTAAACTGGAAGCAACAGAAGCAATATTTTAGGCTCTAAGATTACTCTGATCCATAAGGGAATGCTGAAATTTCCCTGTTTGGAGATTTAAGAGTTTAATTTTCCCCTGAAGCAAGGTCATCCACTTTGGCTGGGATGAAAGAATAAGGAACAACAAACTCAGTAGCACCAGATGGGGTTTAACACAGAAAATAGGGTCAGGTTTCTCCTTTCAAATGCAAAATTTTACATTAAAATATAAATTACAGTATTTTTTAAAAGAATGGCTCCAGCAATGATACTTAAGCAGCCTAGATCTTAGTCCTGCCCAGGACAGGCGACCTCCCTCAAGCCCAGCCTTGCTCAGTGCCTTAAGAAGCTTGATTCACTATCTCTCTCTCTCTCTCTCTCTCACACACACACACACACACACACACACACACGAAAGACACGTCCTGATGCATCTCCCACCTCGTCTGATCACCAGGACACCAGCACTCTCTGAGCATTCTCGGGGAAGGAAAGAAAACCCTGCAGCAAAGTTTCTCAGCCTCTGCTCAACTATTGACAATTTGGGCTCAGTAATCCTAAGGGAGATCAGTCCTGGGTGTTCATTGGAAGAACTGATGCTGAAGCTGAAACTCCAGTACTTTGGCCACCTGATGCGAAGAGCTGACTCACTGGAAAAGACCCTGATGCTGGGAGGGATTGGGGGCAGGAGGAGGAGGGGACGACAGAGAAGGAGATGGCTGGATGGCATCACCGACTTGATGGGCATGAGTTTAAGTCAACTCCGGGAGTTGGTGATGGACAGGGAGGCCTGGCGTGCTGTGATTCATGAGGTCGCAAAGAGTCGGACACGACTGAGCGACTGAACTGAACTGAACTCTATGACTGGGGGGAGGGGGCTGTCCTGTGTGATGTAGGACAGTGGTCCCCAACCTTTTCAGCATCAGGGGCTGGTTTCCGTGGATGGCGGGGCAGGACGGGGAGCAGGGAAGGGATGGTCCTGGGATGATTCACGTGTGTTACATCCATTGTGCACTTTACTTCTACCACTGCTACATGGTGACATGTAATGAAATAATTATCCAACTCTCCATAATGCAGGATCAGTGGGAGCCCTGAGCTTGTTTTCCTGCAACTAGACGGTCCCATCTGGGGCTGATGAGAGACCCAGGGGGAGCGGCTGTAAATACAGATGAAGCTTCGTGGATTTGCTTGCCAGCTACTCACCTCCTGCTGTGCGGCCCGGTTCCTAACAGACCACGGACCAGTACCAGGGCTTGACAACCGCTGATGGGGGATATTTAGCAGTAGCCTTGGCCTTGGGCTTACCTGGTAGCTCAGCTGATAAAGAATCCTCCTGAAATGCAAGAGACCCAGATTCGATTCCTGGGTGGGGAAGATCCCCTGGAGAAAGGACAGGCTACCCACTCCTGTATTCTTCGGCTTCCCTGGCAGCTCAGCTGGTAAAGAATCCGTCTGCAATGGGAGAGACCTGGGTTCAATCCCTGGGTTGGGAAGATCCCTTGGAGAAGGGAAAGGCTACCCACTCCAGCATTCCAGGGACTATATGTCCATGGACTCGAAAAGAGTCAGACACGACTGAGCAACTTTCACTTGGCCTCTACTCACTCGATGCCATTAGCACCACGCCCTCCCCTCTGTTGTAACAACAACAACAAAGTTTCTCCAGACACTGTGAGACGTTTCGCAGGAAGCAAAATTCCCCCCATTTGAGAATCACTGTTCCAGGCCATACATCCTCAATGGGGACCATACATATTACCGACCAGGAGCAAAAAGTGGTTCTCAGGGGACAAAAAAATATCTTATCCTTTTTAGGTATAAAACACGGATATACACATAGTACACAAACAGCTCTGCATAACATTTATGGTAATAAAATTCATGGAAGGAGGGAATTAGAGGGGAAAATGTCCAAAAGTATTCCTGAAAGAGCAATAACAAAAAAAGATTGAGAAACACTGATCTAGGCAATTCATCCTTTATAGAAAGTTATTCAACTGAACCAACCGTATATTGTTAAATGCCTAACAGTAGTGACACCACCTCTGTGCTCAGCCCCGTGTGTCCGTCTGGGGGAAGCCACAGTCTGAGCCCCAAAATCTGCGCTTTTGCGTCTGCAGTTCACAGAACAAAGCTCTGAAGCCCAGAAACGTGCTCTGAGAGGGTCTGGGCCACACAGCTATGAGAAGACAGGGCCAAGACTCAAAGGCAGGTCTGTCCAACCCCAAAGAGCTCAATGGTTCTACGGCCCTGGTTCACTAGTGCCCAGCCAGGCCTTAGGACCACACTGAAGTCTTCATCGCTTTGAAAACATGAGACTGGCTGATAATCAGAACTGATTTCTCTGACCCAGTCACCTGTATTAACTACCGCATTCCTCCTGTTGTTGTTCAGTCATGATGTCCTGTCCGACTCTTTGCGACCCCGTGGACTGCAGCACGCCGGGCTGGCCTGTCCTCCACCATCTCCCTGAGCTTGCTCAAACTCATGTCCATGGAGTTGGTGATGCCATCCAACCGCCTCATCCTCCGTCGTCCCATTCTCCTCCCGCCATCAATCCTTCCCAGCATCAGGGTCTTTTCCAGTGAGTCAGCTCTTCGCATCAGGTGGCCAAAGTATTGCAGTTTCAGCTTCAGTATCAGTCCTTCCAGTGAACACCCAGGACTGATCTCCTTTAGGATGGACTGGTTGGATCTCCTTGCAGTCCAAGGGACTCTCAAGAGTCTTCTCCAACACCACAGTTCAAAAGCATCCATTCTTCAGCGCTCAGTGCTCCTCCGGGCAACCCTGGAAGGGAGATTCTGTGATGCAGAGGCTGGGTTACCTGCCCAAGGTCACACCACCAGCTGGAGGAGCTGGGTCTGGGATCCTGGCACTGTGGACACCGTCACCCACCACACCGTGGGCCTCCTGCTGTCTCCCCACCTTCCACCCAGGCACCCAGAGAACTTTGGAATTCTGCAGAAATCACGCCACCCTGGAGGAGATGTGTGTGTACACAGCAGTGTGTTTTGCACTGACATTGTTATAGGTGGGAGGAGGGTATTTTTTTAAGAATATCTTTAATCTAGGCCCTTTCCCCCCAGAATTTTGCACTATTAATATTTGGGATATATCCTCTCAGAAAATTTTCACGTGTAAGTGTACAAATGCAGATAGGAAGCACAACTACTCTCCCCCAAATGATGTCCTAAGCAAATTTTAAAAAAAGATACGCATCCTTATAGCTGATTCACATTTCTATACAGCTGAAACCAATATAACATTGTAAAGTGATAAATCTTCAATTAAAAATAAAATTTTAAAATAATAATAATGTGCGACCCCATGAACGTAGCCCGCCAGGCTCCTCTGTCTCTGGGATTCTCCAGGCAAGAATACTGGAGTGTGCTGCCATGCCCTCCTGCAGGGGATCCTCGCGACCCAGGGATCAAACCCAGGTCTCCTGCATTCAGGCGGATTCTTTACCATCTGAGCCTCCAGGTATAAAGGAAAGAAGGAAAAGATACTAGTGTCCGCGTGTTGTAGTTCTGGTCACCCGGAGTTGGCGAGGGGCCTCGCCCAGTCTGTCCATCACACCTTGGTCAGGAAGGCAGGATGCAGGGAGGGAAACCTGGGAAGGGAGGATGGGCCGAGGAGAGGGGAGAGGAAGGCGGACAAATGGGGGTTGGCGGGGTGGGGGCAGGTCCAAGGCAGGAAGGGGAAGATCAGCGCAAGAAGCAGGAGAAGCAGGCGCTCCGTGGCGGAGCAGCAGCGCGGAGCTATTTTTATGAACCAACTGCTGCTGATTTGCATATTCAGCATCGCTGTGCATCCCGAGGTCGGAAGGCCCCAGCTCCTGCGAGGAGGAAGCGGAATTCATCAGGGCCGCCTTCTGGAAGGCTCTTCAAGCACTCTGCGCCCAGCTCTCCCCACCTCAGGAAAAGCGAGGGGAAGGGGAGAGCCATCTCCTCCTCCAGCGGGGGCGCCCCCCGCCCCACTGCTTGTCCCTGGGCGTCTGGCTCGGAGTCCCCAACCCCGAGAGGGAGGGAAGCGGGCAGGGGCTCAGGCTAGTGAGGCAAATCCCCAGGAATTAACGCAGAGGCGCTCACACCTCAACAGAGGACGGAGTCGGAAGGTGTCGTCGGAGAGAGATCAGACGCCTCACCCTTCGTCTCAAATCTCTGAGCGCAAGCAAGGAAGGAAAGCAGGAAGGGAGACAAGGAGGGAGGGAGGCGGGAAAGGAACGGGGTTGGTTTACAAGCGAGCTCATGCACTTGTCACTGCGTTATCCTTCAGCAGAGTCCCCATTTGTATTGAGTAGACAAAGTGGGACTTAGCTCGGTTACCTGCCCGTAGTCACACATTGGGAGAAGGAAATGGCAACCCACTCCAGTGTTCTTGCCGGGAGAAGCCCTGGACGGAGGAGGCCGGTGGGCTGCCGTCCATGGGGTCGCACAGAGTCGGACACGACTGAAGCGACTTAGCAGCCGCAGCAGTCACCCATTAGAGGCAGATCTGTGGTTCGAACCCGGAGCGCTCTAAGTCCATAGTGTATAATCCCAACTCTTGGGTTGGCCAAAAAGTTCGTTTGGGTTTTCCCATAAGATATTACACCCAAACGAACTTTTTGGCCAACCCAATGTTACACTAAAGTGACAAAAAAAAAAAAAAAAAACCCACACAACAGGGAATAAAGCAGAGTCCGGGCACTTGAGATGGGAACAGGAACAAGAGACTGTCTCATGCCCCACGCTATATCCCTCCCTCTTTCCTTTCTTTCCCGCTAGCCTGGAGTAGACCAATCTGGGGAGTTTCTTGGAACTCCTCTATCCACCCCGCCCCCCAAACCTTTGCTTACGTGAAGTCTTGATGTGTCACGGCAGGAACTCTGATCCCAACTCCATGTGACCTCTTGTTTCAAATCCCACCATCAACTCGCTGATTTCACTTCCGTGTTTATCTATAGACAAGACGCTGTTCGCCCAGCCTGAGGACCGGGTCCTCTTGGGACGTCTGTCAGAGGGCCGCGCTTGGTCCACCTGGGTGCGGTCTGCAGTAATAAGAACAGGGAGTCCAAGCAGGAAAACCAGATGCCACAGGCACGCCAGGAGGGATAGAGAGGGTTACAGGGGACCGATGATCGGCTGCTTCAGAGGTTCACCCTTAAAGGATGCCCGCTCAGAGCATCCTTTGCTGAAAGCGGGAATACACTGTCTGAGCTCAAGTTCCTCTGAAGGGGCGAATAAGCAGCGAAGCACTTTAGACCCCTTGCCCAAAAATATCTCCTCTGCCTGCCTGCCAGCCTGGTGCCTGAAGATCTACCCTTAAGGATTCCTGAGGCACCTGGGACAGGTCACTTAGCCTCCTTCTGCATGAAAAGCATAAAAGGCAGCCCTAGACGTTTTGCCCCAGTGAGAGGCAGGACAGGGTACGAGTTGACCGCATCTGTGCAGGTCAGTGTTGGAACAAAGCCTGCTGGTCATCTCCCCAGCATCCATCCTCCCCTTCTTCTATAAGCAGATGTCTTATCTGGGCTCGAGGCCACCCAGCCAAAAGCCGTCTTTCCCAATCTTCCCTGAAGCTGGCTGCAGCCAACTGCTTGGATTGAGGCCAATACGACCATGAGCAGAAGCCGTGGTCGGGCCCTTAAGTGGAAGAAGCTTGCTCTGCCTTCCCTTGGCTCCCACGACTGCAGCGATTCACTTGGTACTGGAAGCTGAACCAGCCATGTTAGTCACAAGATGGAACATGCGTCTTGAGGACGGCAGAGCAACAAGGTGGAACGTGCCAGGTGTCCAGGGCCCAGGGGCCACTGGGTCAGCCTTCAGCTGTGGGTGCCCGCGTTGTTACTTCGCGTTGTTGTGTGGGTGAGACATAGACTTCCTTCTCTTGCCACTCAGCGTTATTGGCTGTTACCATATCACTCCAGGTCTTTCCTGGCCTCAGTTAGAAGGTCCTTTGTGCCCAGTGGCAGGCCATCTGGTAAACACAGCTTGGGGCCTTTCCCAGGGCTGGCGAGGAAAGACTGGGGCCTTGTAACCTGGGCACAGCTCCGACCTCCACTCGGAAGCCCACCCACTGAGACCTCTGCTTCCTCTTCCGGGGAGACAGTTTCCTGATCCCTAAATCAGGACTCATGGTCTGACAAAGGCTTGGGAGACCTTGGGAGACCTCTGCTTCCTCTGCCGGGGAGACGTGTTTCCTGATCCCTAAATCAGGACACGGTCTGAGAAAGGCATGGGAGGTGTCTTTGAGGAACAAGAAATGTTTTAGGAGATAGAGACTGGATGATAAAATGCTGGTATTTATGGGATATTTCACACAAATACAAGAACACTAGGAAATTTTTTTTTTCCGAACTTTATTTATTTCGTATTGGGGTACAGCCAATTAATAACAATGTGGTAGTTTCAGGTGAACGGTAAAGGGACTCAGCCGTACACACACATGCATCTATTCTCGCCCAAACTCCCCTCCCATCCAGGCTGCCATGTAACATTGAGCAGAGTTCCCTGTGCTATGCAATAGGTCTTTGTTGGTTATCCCTTTTAAATATGGTAGTGTGTACATGACCTTCCCAAAGTCCCTAACTATCCCTTCCCCTAGCAACCACAAGTTCGTTTTCTTAGTTTGTGAGTCTCTTTCTGTTTTGTAAGTAAGTTTATTTGTATCATTCCTTTTTAGATATCACATATAGGAGATCTCATACGATATTTCTCCTTCTCTGTCTGACTTACTTCACTCAGTAGGACCCTCTCTAGGCCCACCCATGCTGCTGAAAATGGCATTATTTCATTCTTTTTAACGGCTGAGTAATGTTCTGTTGTACATATACACCACTTCTTCTTTATTCGTTCCTCTGTCGATGGACATTTAGGTTGCTTCCTTGTTTTTGCTATTGTAAACAGGGCTGCAATGGACACTGGGGTGCTTGTATCCTTTCAAATCCTGTTTTTCTCTGGAGAACACTAGGAATTTCAGATGTCAGTTTACATTGAAAAGCCCAAGACTGGGACTGCCCTGGTGATCCAGTGGTTAAGACATCACCTTCCGATGCAGGGAGTGTGGGTTCGATCCCTGGGTGAGGAGCTAGGATTCCATGTGCCTCGTGCCCAAAAAAACGAATCATAAAACAGAAGCAATAGTGTAGCAAATTCAATGAAGACTTTAAAAATGGTTCACATCAAAAAATCTTTTAAAAATAAAGGATTCACAGTGTTCCGTGTAGGAAAGGCCTGTTCCCAGGCCCAGTGTTTCCTTCTTGTCTTTCACTCACTGCCTGACATATTTCAGGCACTTATCCTGGTGGTGGTCAGTTTACAACCTCTTGTGCAAATAAAGCAGGAAGCAGCCCTGTGGAAGAAAGTATGGGGGAACCCGGCTTCGGCTTGCCCATGAGCTGTCTGGCTCAGCCTCCAGCAACAGATTCTCCGACCACCTCCACGCCCCCAGCAGAAACCTAAACATTTAAAGTCCTGGGGAAGACGTATCTGCTTAGCTGGGGTCAGACACATGCCCATCCTTGGCTTTTCCTCAGAGTGGAGAAAGAAGTAGCTGGCTTTCCTCGGCTTCTCTGGCGAAAGAAGATGAGCACTGGGATTCATTGTCCCAACAGGATGTATAAGGATAGAGGGTTATGACACCAGGAAGATCTGGGAAACGATCTTGCAGAAAGCGGTGGATGCCAAGTGGCCAAGGAATGGAAGAGCACCCACTAGGTCCACCTCACCCTCTCGAGAACTAAAGTAAAATTAAATGAAACAAGAACAGAAGAATAAAACCCCAGAGAGGAGCTGTGGAGCCGAGGGAATTTCCTTTCTCCGGAGATATTATCACCGGTGGCATAATTCGATTTTCTAGCAATGCCTGTGATTTAATAAAGAAGAAGTCAACGCTGTTAGGAGCACAAGTCACAGGACGGCATCACCAGTGTATAACCTCACTGACATCCTTTGGAGGATCGCTCGGAAGGAGGGCTCAGTGGTAAATCCCCAGGTGTCAGAGCCAAGACGGGGACAGGCCCGCCCGGGGAGCAGTACTGGATACAGAACCATGCCTGTGCTGTTCCGCAGACTTTACGCTCCCTGGCAAGTCTCCACCTGGACCTGGTGGGACCTCTCTAGGAGCCTAGTTTATCTCGTTACACACCTGAATGCCACTCAGTTGTTCTCACAGACAGAAGGGACCGTGTTTCCTGTCATTACCATCTGGCCACCTGCTATGTGTCTCAGTAACACCTCCTAAAAAGATCCTTCTCCAGTATCCCCTGTGAATTTAGCAGAATAAAGAGGAAAACTATAGCTAATCTGGCTCCGATTGGCTTTCCATCAAGGGATACTTCCGTGATGTGCCCCAGCATGGGGAAGCTGGGGCATCAGAGACAGGCAGAACTGGGAGAGTATAGGAAAGATGAGAATTCTTATCATTATACCTAAAGGGATTGTGGCCATGCACCGACCACTGTCCTAGTCACTTTAGAGGGACTTTCTCATTTCATCTTCTCCACAATCCTCTGAGTTGGGTAACATTATTACCTCCATTTATAGGTAAGAAAACTGTGACACACGAGTAATTTAAGCAGGTCACTCAGCTGGAAAACTGCAGTGGACCTGAGTCCAGAACAAGCTTGCCACGCCTCTGCAGAATTGCCACTGGAAGACAGTGGTGCACTTGGCATCTCACAGATCCTTGGCTCAGACAGACGTGAGCATAAGCCGCCAGCCCTCGTCTGGTGGCGAAGGGAAGGATGACAAGGGGAGGGGAAATGACCGCCTCGCTCTCCTGAGGACAGATGACCTCAGCACATGGACGGGGCAGTTTGAGCAGCTGCTGGCACTCGAGGGGGACCCACAGAGCAGCAGAGACTTTGGACATTATGGCTCTAACACTGACCAGGGCCGGGCGGGAGGCCAGTGGTCAGGGAGGCAGGAAAGTCTGAAACCAGCATAGACCAGTGACAGACAGGTGAGTAGGTAGATAACTGATTTATAGATGTATGAAAAATACAGAAACGGGGATAGTTGGGAAGTGGTAGATGCATAAGTGGGCTTCCCCGGGGGCTCAGTGGTGAAGAATCCAGCTGCAGTGAAGGAGCCACAAGAGACGGGGGTTTGATCCCTGGGTCGGGAAGACCCCCTGGAGGAGGGCATGGCAACCTACTCAGTATTCTCGCCTGGAGAATCCCATGGAAAGAGGAGCCTGGCAGGCTACAGGCCATGGGGTCACAAAGAGTCAGACATGACTGAAGTGACTTAGCACACATGCACACAGTTACATAAGCAGATAGATGATAGATACATAGGTAAATATATACATACATAATTATAGATGATAGATACATAAGTAGATAGAGAGATACAAAAGTAGATAGATGATAAACATGGTAATAGATACATAATCAATAGGTGATAAATACATAAGTAGACAGATAATTGATACATAGATATATGATAAATACAGATATTGGGATACTTGGTAGGTGGTAGATATGTAAGTAGATAGATGATAGATACACAGATAGATACAGAATTGATAGATGACAGATAGATAAATAGATGATAGGTACAAAAGTAGATAGATGATAGATAGACACATAGATAAATAGACAGATGACAGATAATTAGGCCAGCATGCCGCATCAGAGTTCTAGCCATAGACACGGAGCCCCCAAGGAAGAGTTGAGCACGTGGATGGCGTGGGCTGGTACAGCACTGCCAAGTACCGACCCATACAGCGGATGGGCCAGGCTGATGACACCTCTGGAACTTGGGTGGGGCTGAGCCTGTGGACAGGGGCGCGGGTGACTGCAGACAAGGAGGGCTTGCAGCATGCGATTCCCCATCCAGGCACCTCTGGGCTCACAGGTCGGCGTTGATGTCATCACTCACGTTTACCGAGCGTTTACTCTGTGCGCGGTTCAACACGCCACACGGCTGCCTTTGCGTCAAGCTGTAACAACAGGCACGGGCTGTCTATGTCATTCTAGGTCCTCAGATCGCAAGCAACAAAGCCCGTTGCCTTGTCCCACTGTCTGTCCCTCTCCTCACCCCCAAAGTCCTTGGAGGCTACAAGTTTCAGAAAACCAAGGTTTAAAATGGCCCAACTTCCTTCAGACATTAAGAAACTAAGAAGCAGAGAACAGTTCAGAGCTTTCTGACATTCTCCTCCCAGGTTATTACAATCTTTACATCAGGTTCAAATAAAATTCCGCACTTCTTTCATTGAAAAAAGAGGAAGAAAAAAGGAAACTTTTATTGCATTAAGCCACGGAGGGCTCAGGATTAATTTGTTATTGCAGCTTTGCCTGACTAATACATTACTCATGACCTCATAGGCTTGTTATGAGAAGTGAGTTTATGGATGTAGAGGATTTATAATCTTGCCAGCAGTTTCGTAAGCACTCCATAAATGCCAGTGAGTGTTCATATCACTCTTGGATGACAGAATATGATACTGATCTCCAGAGGACTTGAGCTGTTACTGATGTTGGCGTGTATTGCCCCAGAAAAACATCCACTCAGCTCCTGTTCATAACAGCACAGAGCTGGGGCTGGATTTGTATTTGCCAAAGGTTTTATTGGTTTCATTAAGAATTATACAGTAACCACGGACTCTCGGAGTTGGAAAGGATCTTAAAGGTCAACCTGTCTCTCCTTCACCTGGGGCTTAACTGCCTTTCCCAACTTCCCTGTTGAAGACTGAGACCCCGTGAGCCTTATCTGAACACGCAAAGAGTGCTTACTGCTGGAAAGTTCTTCCTGTGCTTGCCTGAATCTATCTCCAGTAGCCGGTGCCCTGGCCAGTAGACCCTCCCAGCCCATCCAATGGCCTGAGGACCATGCACCCAATTCACTTGGCACACACTCAGTGACTTCCCAGCTTGTACCTGCTTACCATGACCTCGGGCAAGTTACTCACCATCTCTGAGCTTCCCATGTCTCGTGTAAAGAGAGTATAAGAGCACCTCATTTGTTGAGTTTCTGTGAGGATTAAACAGGCAGTATATACAGAGCCTGGCACATGGTGAGTGTTCAGTAAATATTCGCCTTGATTGTCACCATTGTGGTTGCAAAGTATTGGGGAAAATGGAAGCTGAGCCAGTATTTACAAGTCTGATGAGGACTCCAAAAGAGAAGGGATGGGGTTTCACGGAAACACTGAATGGATTTGAATTGGGTTGAATTATTCCACTGATGCTAAAGCTGAAACTCCAATACTTGGGCCACTTGATGTGAAGAACTGACTCATTGGAAAAGAACCTGATGCTGGGAAAGATTGAAGGCAGGAGGAGAAGGGGATGACAGAGGATGAGATGGTTGGGTGGCATCACCGACTCAGTGGACATGAGTTTGAGTAAGCTCCTAGAGTTGGTGATGGACAGGGAGGCCTGGCGTGCTGCAGCCCGTGGGGTCACAAAGAGTCGGACACAACTGAGCAAGTGAACTGAACTGAATTCCATATGAAGAGAAATGCCATTGATTATTCACAGACGCTCAGAAAGGCCTGGAAAAAAACAAGCCGAGAAAGCCACAGCAGAAAGCTTGCAGGTCTCCCTGAAGAGACCCCAAACACACAAGATGGGAGAGCTGTCCCTGTGGCGAGCCGCAGAATGGGGCTCTCAGCATCTGAGCCAGGAGAAGCTCAGGTCCAAGATCCAAGAGCAGGAGGCAGTGGTGGCCGGCTCCGAGCAGCTTAAAGGAGCGGGGCAGGACCAGTCCTGTGGACAGAAGACAGACGAGGCAGAAGGACCCTTAGCAATGACCTTGCATCAGCTTCCAGCCCCCTGACAAGGAAGTCAGCCCGAGTGAGGGGTCCTGGACAAGCAAAGTGATAGAAACCAGGTCCCCTGCCTGCTCTCTGCAGACTGGGCTCCTGCTTCTGAACCACTGCTTCCCCGCGTGCCAACAGGGGAGAAAGCCTGGGCTTGAGGGCGGGCGGTTCAGAAGTGATGAAAGCACCCCGCCCTGCCCCACTCAGGGAGGGCACACGGGGGAGGCGGTCACTGCACTTTCAGCCAGTGCCCCTCCGAGCCTGATCCGCGCTGCTTTGTGGTTCTCAGGACACCTTCTCTCGGAGGAGAGCCCAGGAGGAAGGCGCTTCCTCCCCCTCGTGGGCTGCTCGCTGGCGAGTTCATCCTGGCTGCAGCCCTGGGGCGGGCAGCCCGCTGGCGGGTGGGTGGGCAGTGGGAGGCAGCTCCTCCTCTGAGTCACAGATGGTACCCCCGCCCCCGCTTCTCTGCCAATTAGACCAAGAGCCCTGGCTCTCCCTGGGAGACTCAGAGGACCCTGACAAATTCTGTTTAAAGCAGGGGTTGGTTGTGGTTTTTTGTTTGTTTGTTTGTTTTTTCTGTTTGGGATTTTCTGTTAATGATCAGAAGGGAAACACCCTTTTTCCTTAAGGAGCTCAATCGCTAAATTGCTCAGAAGAAATTCCCTGCCCTCCGCAAGGGTGCTGAATGGGTTAGGAGGGAAGAGGGGCTGTAGGATGGAGAAAGTCTACCCCAGGGCCACACTGACCATAAGCTGGCCCTGCTTTCCGGCTGTCAGCTCCCTCCAGCATTCAGGCCAGGCTGATGACAGTGACAGGTGGCCACGGTCCCCAACCGGGGACAGCATGACCCCGCAGCTCCAGCAGAGTAGGGACACAAAAAACCACCACTCGGGTCTGATTCCCAACTCCCTCACGTAGAGTCTGTGTGACCTTCGATGAGTTACACCACCTCTCTGAGCCTCAGGTTTTTCATCTGCAAAGTGGAACCAATCATAACGACATAATAGGATTCCAGGGAAGATTAAAGAGAACAAACATATATTAAAAAGCTTCAAACGGTGCTGAACCCAGCGGAAACACTCCAAACTAGGAGCTGTTAAAGTCCCTGTCTACCATGAATATGAGGTTGACTGTAGGAAGCTTGTCCTTTTCAAAGGAAATAAGGGGCCCAGATTGTGCGTCACTCTCTGGAGTGTTGATGGCTCAGCTCCTAGAATTCTGGAGACCAGCCCTTGGGAAAATGACAAGGATTCACCTCTGTCTCTCTCCGTGTTATTAATTCCTTGGGATGGGATGGCGGGGGTAGGAGGGAGTCTCAAGAGGGAGGGCATATATGTAAACATACAGCTGATTCACTTTGTTGTATGGCAGAAACTAACACATTTCAAAGCAATTATACTCCAATTAAAAATAAAGAAGACAACTGTTATTAAAAAAATGACTCCTCTCTTGAATTGCTTTTTATTTCCTTTATTAAAACAGTATCAAATGTTGGTGCATGCATTCTAAGTCGTTTCAGTCACGTCTGACTCTTTGCGACCCTATGGACTGTAATCCACCAGCCCCCTCTGTCCATGGGATCTCCAGGCAAGAACACTGGAGTGGGTTGCCATGCCCTCTTCAGGGGATCTTCCCGACCCAGGGATCGACCGCACATCTCTTATGTCTCCTGCACTGGCAGGAAGGTTCTTTACCACTAGCGCCATGTGGGAAGCCCATCAAAAGCTGGTAGAGACCTCCAAATAGGTGGGCTGCAGAGTGTGGTCTGGCAGATGCCTTTGCTTCCTGATGGAGCAGAAGATGTAGGGAATAAAGCATCGTGAGGGCTGTGTGTGTGTGTGTGTGTGTGTGTGTGTGTGTGGCCAGGCTCCTGTGACCCACTCGCAGCATCTCAGCTGACATTTGCAAACAGAGCTAAATTGAGAGGTGTCACCTCCTCCAGCAAGGTCAAAAGAGTGACGCCTGCCACCCCTGAGAGGTGGGAATTGCAAGCGGCAAACAAAATCACACTGCCACTTGGAAACCAGCCAACTGCTACAATCAGGGTAAAAATAATTGGAAAAAGCAGTCAGGTGTGAATCAGATGCCGCGGCACCCAGCGGAGGTACGAGAGCGGTCGCCTACCCTCTCTGCCTCCTGGAGCCTCCTGCACTGCCTTCTAGGATGTGTTTCCTGCCGGGGGCTCTTCCGGCTGCCGGCATCCCCGACCCCTTCCCTGGCTGCTCCTTCCTTTCCCAGGCCCTCGGGTTTGGCCCTGGGCACCCTGTTACTCCCCCCTAGCTCAGGACTCCCTGGAGGGTTCATCCTTCCCTGAGATTCATCTTCATCCCACCCCAACCTCACTGCTGCTGACCACCAAGCTAGAACCTCCAGCCAGAGCCCTCCCTGCCCCCTGCTTCCCTCTTCCTGTGGCTCACAGGCTGCCTTCTCTTGTATATTCCTGAATAAGCCACTCATCCACTGGTTCAATTCATCAACAAATAATGATTGACTATCTGCTTCATGCCGGACCCTGAACTAGGTGATAGGGAGAGAGAAGTGAAACTTCCGTACTATTGGATGCACAGAAAGGAAATTTTAGAGAAATCTTTAATTATTAAAATTGTGGAAAATATTATAAAGAATACTGCATGGCCTAACATGAACAAAATTGAGGCTTGAGGAAGGGGGAAAGTCTAGCTTTTATAATGGAAGACTGCTCTGAGCTGGTAGTGTTGAAGCTAACAGCAAAGGGTGAGCAGGAGCTGGGTGTGCAAAGAGTGGGGAGAGACAGTTCCAGAAAGATGAAATAGCACAAGAAAGGCTCTCAACAATTGCTTTACAAAATAATTTGATTTGTGTGGAACATGAAATGGAGGGTCTCCAATTTGCTGACTACCCAGCAGAAGTTAAAAGCAGACAGAGAGTAACACGGTAACAAAAAAATATGCATCAGCCAGTCATCCAAATAATTACATAAATTGTCCCAGCCCTGACATTTATCACCAGCCCTTCCCTTGGAGGTAAGTAAGTAGGAAAATAATGAGAAGAAAGTTATTTGGTAATTACCCAGCATGAATTATGACTCTGAGAGGCTATTTCCAGGGGGCATTTTAGTGTAATTTAGTTTAGCATTATCGGAGTTCAATTTAGAATGACATCATCGGTGCAGAAAAGCTCCAAAACCAGACTCAAAAGAACAGGGGTTCCATCCTGACATTCCTAGTTGAGTGATGATGGATCCTAACCCTGAAGCAACTACCTTCTCTATGATGTGGGAATAATCATTCCTATTTTACCTACCTCCTGGAAGAGCTGGAAGAATCAAATAAGATGATGGATGTAGAAATGCTTTGCAAACTATAAAGTGTGGTCCATGGGAAGGGTCATTCTTCACGCCCTTCAATGAGGCTCAAAGACCCCTTTTTGTCACTTCTAACAAAAGAAAAGCTAGCTCCAATTGGGGTAAGGGATGAAAAATTTACTGGCCACAGTAAAGAAAAAAAATCTAAGATTAACCAGCTATAAGTAGGGTTTGATCCAGGGGCTCAAATGATACCATCTTTCCCAGATCTTTCTCCACCTCAGCTCCTCACTTCTCCAAGCTGGCTGCCTTAGGCTCTCCACGGTGGTCAATGACTGCTCTAGACTTACACCCCGCCAGGTTCAAATCCAGCAGGAAAATGAGAATGTCTCTCAACAATTCAAGAAGTTGTGAAAAAGATGTGGGCATATATACAATGGGATGTTACTCAGCCATGAAATAGAGTGAAATAACACCACTTGCAGCAAACATGGATGGAACTAGAGATTATAACACTAAGTGAAGTAAATCAGACAGAGGAAGACAGATATCACTTGATATTGTTTATATGTGGAATCTAAAGATATTGTGAAAATGAACTTATTTACAAAACAGAAGTAGAGAAACCAATGTAGAGAACAAATTTACGGTTCCCAGGAGGGAGGGGATAAATGGGAGACTGAGATTGACATATACACTCTCCTATGTGCATTCACGCTCAGCTGTTTCTGATTCTTTGTGACCCCATGGACTGGAGCCCGCCAGGCTCTTCCATCCATGATTTTTTCCAGGCAAGAACACTGGAGTGGGTTGCCATTTCCTCCTCCAGGTGATCTTCCCAGCCCAGGGACTGAATCCACATCTCCTGCATTGGCAGGCAGATTCTTTACCACTGAGCCACCTGGGAAGCCCAGTATATACTACTATATATAAAACAGATAACTAAAAAGAAAATCCTACTCAACACTCTGTAATGATCTTTATGGGAAAAGAATCTTAAAAAGAGAGGACATATGTATATGTATAACTGACTCACTTTGTTAAACAGCAGAAACTAACATAGCATTGCAAATCAACTGTACTCCAATAATTTTTTTTTAAAGGAAAGTTACAAGCCTCACTGGCCCCAGTGGGACTGTAGGACCACCCCTGCATTGACCACTGTGTCAGGGAACAAGACCCTCCACAAGCCATGTCTGAGTCACATGCCCAACCCTCAATTGAGAAGCAAGTGGACCAAAAGAAGGGGGAGGACAGATTTATAGAAAAAATCAAGAAAGGAAGTTGGAGAGCAAAACAGTAGATGTCCTCTCTCAGCCCATATAATAGAGTCCTTTACAAAAAACTCCCAGGTCAGTCTTCAGCGTCTCCAGACCAACCATGACTAAAGACTGTTGTGATTACAGAAGTGGAGATTCAGCTGCCTTTTTCACATTCAATCCAGAGTCACAATCATTTCTTCCACAAATGATGAAGTTCTTCTGTCATGTGATTTATGGTCTCTCTCTAGCTTCTCAATTCCCTCCTCTGGAAATCCTGTGAGCTTATCAACGTTTCTCCTCTGCCTCTTCAATTTACTTTCTGCTCCTTTGTAATTTTTGCTTGATGTTCTGGAATATGTTTTTAAATTTGTTAGAGTGTGGATGACTTCCAGTGTTGTGTTGATTTCTACTGTGCAGCCAAGTGACTCAGTTGTAGTTATACATGTGTACACATTCTTCTTCATGTTCTCCAATATTTACTCAGTGCTATCCTATGGATCATAAATCTCTTCTTTGTCTTCTTTCTGTTATGAGACTTCATGGACGCTCTTATAACTATCATTCACTGTTCCATTTTCTGAATGACATTATGTCACTTTTCTATAGAACATTCTTATGAGTCTACCCAAAGACACTAACTAGATTTTTAGAAGATTTTATTTCTTCTGCTTTACCTGTTTCGTATGTTTTTAGTTGTTCTTTACATCTTGAGAATGATCTTGGTGCATTTTTATTCTGC
This sequence comes from Cervus canadensis, assembly GCF_019320065.1. Lineage (NCBI taxonomy): Eukaryota > Metazoa > Chordata > Mammalia > Artiodactyla > Cervidae > Cervus > Cervus canadensis. The sequence goes on from NC_057396.1 coordinate 74,782,159, forward strand.
TTATTTGCTTTCCTGCTAGCTGGTTTTCTTTGTTTAACTGCCTCTACTACTAAATATAAGTCTCAGTTCATGTGAAAAAAAAAAAATGCTACAGAAACTCAGAATGTGGAGCCTTCTCTGAAATCCCAAGAGTCCACCCTGCTCCTGACAATCTCATATTTCCTTTCAGAGCCAGTCTGCCTCCCTCTCCTCCAGGCTAAGTCCTGCCAGCCAGGAGCTGACTGCTGCAAGGACCTGTGTTGTAAGTTTCACCCACTTCTCCTACAAGCATGGATTCCATCCATTAATCAGCAATGTTGATTCTAAGTCTCTTTTGACGCTGACTTCTCTCCTGCCCCATGGCTTTCTTGCAGGCATTTGAATTCTCCAGGTGGTTCAGTGGTAAAGAATCTGTCTGCCAATGCAGGAGCCACCAGAGACACAAGTTTGATCCCTGGGTCAGGAAAATTACCCTGAAGAAGGAAATGGCAACCCACTCCAGCATTCTTGCCTGGAAAATTCCATGGACAGAGGAGCCTGGAGGGCTACAGTCCATGGCATTGCAAAGAGTTGATCACAACTGAGCACACACGCATGCACGGGAATATAAAAGATGTAGTGGTGCATTAACACATGATTAATGTGCTTTGGGGGCTTTTGCGGGGTGATTGAGGGTGTGTGGTGGGGGAGGGTTGGTCTTGATGAAAGCTTTATAGGGGAGAACTGAACTGGGTCATAAGCAATAATTAAGAATTTGCTAGAGCAAGAGGAGAAAAGATCATTCCAGGCATGAATCTTTAGATCCAAAGTTATTTTGATCTCTTTACAAAAAAAGAAAACTCTTTTCTCAACCCAGAATTTGCAAACCAGTGGCCCACAGATAGATCAGGCTGACAGATGTGTTCAATTTGGCCCATGCAGCATTTTGTAGAATTTAGTTGCCAACATTTAAAAATGGTGAGCTTTTACATAAGGATCTGGGTTTCCAGCTGCTCTTGAAAACTCAGGAGTTCCGGCAGCCCTGGACCCGAGTCCCTACGGGGATAGCAACTGACTGAGTTGAGTGGCACCTGCCCTCTTAAAACACAATCTGCTGACTTCCTGGTTCTGCCAAGTCATCGCCTGGCCTGTTGGTATTTGAGTTTGTGACCCTGTCTCAACCCAATCAACTGACCATTGACTCTTGAGACCATCTCCCATTATTATTATCATTATGTCATATTATTGGAGAAGGAAATGGCAACCCATTCCACTATTCTTGCCTGGAAATTTCCATGGACAGAGGAGCCTGGTGAGCTACAGTCCATGGAGTCTCAAAGAGTCAGACACAACTAAGCACACACACATGTTTTGTCATATCATATCATATTCAACAGTCTAATCTGTTTACATTACTACTTAAAAGTCTCCATTGATTCTCCAAATCAACAGAACAAAATCTGAATACCCACGGCAGACTAGATTGACCTCTACCTTGGCCACCAACGTCCAGCCCCAAATCCTCCACTCTGAATTTTTACCATTTCCTCATCCCACTCTTTCCCACCGCTACATTCTCTTCACACATGTTGTCCCTCTCAGCAGCATTTCTGGGAGAGCTCTCCACTGGTCAAATTCCCCTCCGCCTTCAATGTCCAGCCAAGAGGTCCCCTCCTCTCTGTAGACCACCCTGAAGGTGAAAGAGAAAGAGTCAGTCACTCAGTCATGTGCAGTTCTTTGCAACCCCATGGACTGTAGCCCGCCAGGCTCCTCTGTGCAGGGGATCCTCCAGGCAAGAGTACTGGAGTGGGCTGCCTTTCCCTTCTCCAGGAGATCTTCCCATCACAGGGATCAAACCCAGGTGTCCTGCACCGCAGGGAGATTCTTTACCATCTGAGCCACCAGGGAAGCCCAGGCCGCCCTGCCCCTCCTAGCTAAAACCGCCTCTCCTCCTCAGGGTTCCTCAGCGGCACTGTGCTCCTACCTCAGGTCTGCCTCCTGCCATGTTTTTCTCCGATTATCTGTTTACAAGCCTGCCTCCTCCACGTGCACCCAGACTGAGATCCTTGAAAGCAGAAACCCTGTCTGATTCATCTTTGTAGATTCAGTGCCTTTCTGTATACCTTGGCAGATATCAGATACTCAATAAATTCTTCTTAAATGAATGAAGAAGGGAACAAACACATCGGGAACAAATTGGCTTGTGTCCATGGAATGTCACACCTCAGCAATTGTCATGAAAGAAATGCTTTCCACTGAAGCTTTTCTGTCTACTCTGCCACAAGGAGCCCCCTTCTCTGGAGGCTGGTAGAAACAGTAGTTTCTGAGAGATCTTAGGTGAGTTATTAGAGGAAGCGAGGAGAAAGGTCAGATCCCTCGGGTGTGGATGTAGAATTACAGAGCCAGAGAAATCCTCAGTGCTGGTCTCTGACTTTCTGGCCCCTGGCAGCTGCAAGCACTGAAGTTCTTGAAATAGTGGCTCAAGCCCTAATGCCAACTCTCATCCTGGCAGAGAGTAACTCCACAGCTGAGACCCCCTCAGAGAAAAGGTCAGGACAGGTTATCCCATTCTCATTCGGTTCCAGCCACATGTCGCCTATGACTAGCTTTTCCTTGAAAACATCAAGCATCCTCCTGCAAGACCTTTGCACATTCTGTTCCCTCCACTTGGAATTCTCTTCTCTTGTATCTTTACAGGACATACTCCTTTACTTTATTCAGACTTCAGAGCACATTTGGGGTTTCCAGATAGCACTAGTGGTAAAGAATCCACCAAAGAAGCCAACGCAGGAGACATAAGAGATGTGGGTTCAATCCCTGAGTCAGGAAGATCCCCTGAGGATCCCAGCATTCTTGCCTGGAGAATCCCCCTGGACAGAGAAGCCTGACAGGCTACAGTCCCTGAGGTCACAAAGAGCTGGACGTGACTGAAGGACTGAGCATGCACACAAGAGCACATTTAATCTGATTAGAAAAGCCTTCCCTGATCAACTAAACTCTTCTTCATGCCTTGTCACTCCTGATCCTCTGCACTGCTTCAAGCGAGAACTTGTAGGAACCAGAGCACTAGGGACCAGAGCGAGCCAGGATCTCAAGTCCTCAAGACTCTCCCCTCTCTCCTCTTCACCTCTTAGGTTGGGCTTGTTCTACTGAGCGCCATTCTTTTCTTCCTTTACATGGAGGAGCAGTCATGAGTCACATCCTTCATGCTCACAGCTGAAAAGAGAAGGGGCCTTCCACTCATGTGGGTGAGGATAATCTCAAAGAAATAATGTTTGGCCTGGTTCGGGTCACATGCCAATTTCTAAGCCATCACCACTGAAAGAGGATGTGTGTTTTTGTTGATCGGGTCTGGGTCCGGCCCCAGGATTGGCTCTGACAGGGTCTGTATGGTTCATCCCCCAACCTGTCACTATGGCCAGAGGGAGAAAACCTCAGACCTGTTGAGACTCAGAGTCAGGAGACTTGGAACAGACTCGGAGCCAGGAGAGGAGCGAGGTCCATCTGAACCATGTGGTTAAGGATGGGTGAGTGGAAAATCAAGGTGTGATTGCCTCCATGATAGAGGAGACAGACAGACATTGGGCAGATACGTGTATCAGACATGTGACTTCACCATCCTCAAAGCACTTGCTCTCAGCCTTTATTTACTCCACTGGACCCTCACACCAGTTCTGTACAATCACTCAAGTATTATGAATTACCCCAGGGGTGAACCTCAAAATACTGAACAACCAGTATGATGTGAGCACCGCCCAAGGAGAAGGGACCTCTTAGTCATTTGGAGAGAGGGTGGGGGTCTCCTCACTACCCTGGGGAAGTGGGGACTGGTGGCATAGACTCGGTGACTTATAAGAGACAGGAATTATTTCTCACAGTCCCGGAGGCTGGAAGTCCAAGACCAGGGTACCAGCATGGTCAGATTCTGATGAATGTCTCCTTTCAGGCTGCGGACTGCCGACTTTTCACTGTATCCTCCCAGGGCAGCAAAAGGGCTAACTCGTCTCTGGTCTCTTCTTCCGGTTCCAGTTCAGTCACTCAGTCGTGTCTGACTCTTTGTGACCCCATGGACTGCAGGATGCCAGGCCTCCCTGTCCACCACCAACTCCTGGAGCTTGCTCAAGCTCATGGCCATTGAGTCGGTGATGCCATCCAACCATCTCATCCTCTGTCATCCCCTTCTCCTCCCACCTACAATCTTTCCGGCATCAGGGTCTTTTCCAAAGAGTCAGTTCTTGGTATCAGGTGGCCAAAGAATTGGAGTTTCAGCTTCAGAATCAGTCCTTCCAGTGAATATTCAGGACTGACTTCCTTTAGGATGGACTGGTTGGATCTCCTTGCAGTCCAAGGGACTCTCAAGAGTCTTCCCCAACACCACAGTTCAAAAGCATCAATTCTTATAAGAGCACTAATATCATTCATGAGGGCTCCATCCTCATGATGTAATTACCTCCCAAAGCCTTTCCTCCAAATGATATCACATTACAGAGTTAAGATTTCAACATATTATTAGGGGAGAGGGGACATAGACATACAGTCCACAGCAAGACTCTAGCTATGAACCGTGGGGATACCCATTCTGGCGAACAAGTGTGAAACAATAGTCCGATTACCTTTACTTTGAGGGCTTCCCGGGTGGTGCTAGTGGTAAAGAAACTGCCTGCCGATGCAGAAGATGTAGGAGACAAGGGTTCACTCCCTGGGTCAGGAAGATCCCCTGGAGAAGGAAATGGCAACCCACTTCCGTATTCTTGCCTGGAGAATCCCATGGACAGAGGAGCCTGGCTGGGTACAGTTCACGGGGTCCAAAAAGGGTCAGACATGATTGAAGCAACTTAGCACACATCTTTATTTTACCTTCATGCTGAAAACAAGATAGATGTTTGGCTTTGTGCCTAGACAGATGGCGAATCCGTGGCAAGAACTCGAGACCCCTGGCACCAATTCTAGGCTTCTTCCACTGTCCTAAACTACCCCCTGTCCTCAACCATCGGGAGGGGAAGTGAGACAGGATGGAGGAAGCCCGAGAAGAGTTGCTATTATGATCCCAGCAGAGTGGAGGAAGAAGCCAGCATGCCACAGCACACAGGGAGGGCTGCTTGGTGGGTGCCACAAAAACCTGGAAAGCAGTGCCTGCCAGACAGCAAGGATGGGGCGCGGCCAACGGGATGGGAGTCTGCAGCCAGGATGGCAGATGCCAGGAGGGCTGCAGCTATTCTGGGCCTTGAGCTGTGGCTGCTCCCTCACCCAGGCCCTGCCAGTCCCCACGGCCCCAGGGGAGTGGGGAGACCCCCACCCTCTCTCCAGCTCCCTATAGATGGAGCATCTGAGACCTGAGACTTCAGAGGCAGGAAGCCAGGCCAAAGGGAATCAGCCCCTCACAAAACAAACATGATTCAACATCATCTCACAGCATGGCAAATGCTTAGTCACTGTCCTTATTAGAACTCTAAATCCACCCAATCTACTTGGAACTCATCCTGTCCAAATGTCCCACACTATTAGATAAAAAACTGAGGGGACTTGTCTGGGGGTCTAGTGGTTAAGAATCTGCCTGCCAATGAAGGGGGTCACGGATTTGATCCCTGGTCTGGGGAGATTCCACATGCCAAGGGACAAGGAAGCCTGTGGGCCACAACTACTGAAGCCTTCACACCCTAGAGCCGGAGCTCTGCCACAAGAGGAGCCTCAGCCCTGAGAAACCCACCGGCTACAGCTTGAGAGCAACCCTCAGTGGCTGCAACGAGACAAAGCCCAGTGCAGCAACACAGACTCCAGCGAAAAATAAGTATTAATTAAACTTGTTGAAAAAAAGAAAGAAATTGAGGCCCAAGAAGAGACTATTTCGTGCCTCAAATTTGAAGCAAATCTGAAGGAGAATTGGGCATTGCCTAATATCTCAACTTGGGACTCCTTCACCCTGGGTTGCCCAAGATTGGGAGAGCATCCGGTTCTATTCTTGGGGTCATCCTCCTTCCATTTCACGGGGCCAGCTGGGGTGAATTTAAAGCCCCGTCGTCCCCCACCCACCCCCCCGCCCCCCATAAGGGCTGTGCAGCGCTGAAGGCCTGAATTCCGGCTCCATCCGCTTCCACGTCCTCAGGCGCCATCTTGAGAACCAGGCCATCTTGAGGACGGCGCCATATTGAGGACCACGCCATACTGAGGACCTCGCCATCTTGAGGACCGCGCCATCTTGAGGACAGCACAGTACAGGCTTGGCCCAGCCCCTCTCTCTCCGGGACTCAGAGCGCCATCTTGAGGACCACACAGTGCAGGCTTGGCCCTGCCTTTCTCTCTCCCGGCCTCAAAGCCTGAGCCAGCCCACAGCGTCCAGCCCCACATCTCCACCGTGATGTGGTCCCTCTCAGCTCTCCAGGCCAAAGGCACCACCGGAGCAGAAGCATCTGAGCCCCACATGTCTCTCCTGGAAAGAGAAAAACAGAAGAAAGGGGGAGAAAGCAATCCCTCCTCTTCTGCCTCTGGCAGATGTCTCCTTTCCGTTGGCTCCACCTTCTCAGCCTGAGAGGGCACCACGGCTGTGTCACGTGGTTCTGTCGTGCCCTCTGTGTTCAGTTTTGTGGTTCGGGCCACAGGCTCTGGAATACTAGGTATACCATTGACTAGGTGCGCAACCTGGACAGTTTACTTCACCCGTCTGTTTTCTCATCCGATAAATGAGACTGTGGGGTAGGATTAACCTCTGAGGTTTGGGAGGTCGTCATGATGTAAAGGATTTGTCTCTGTGCCTAGGATAGAGTCAGCCCTGGGTGCTTTTTAGGGATCGGATGACTTCAATGACCACACGACCTGGAATGAAGGGGGACTGTCACCGTGGCCACCACCACCTTCCCAGCTCCTGTAAGACCATCCCAATCCCTGCGTATGCCAGGAGGCCTTCTCAGATTCCTCTCATCTCCCATCAATTTCTCTTTCCAGAAACACCCAGTTTAGTGATGAATTAAATAAATATCTTGTCTAATTATTCTGGGTTTGTGTCAGTCTTGTCTCTTCATCTAAAACCCTGAACACCTATCAGGCAAGACCAGTAGGTTTTCTTCTCTCCCTGGCAGTGCAAAGCCCAGGCCCAGGGATATAGGGGTTCTGGGAAAGTTAGCAATTAGATGAGTGAACAGCTTGGTAGCTTTTATGGGAATGGAGTGAAACTATCTGTATGGATCTCATCTCTCGCTCCTGTGATCTGTATGGCAGAATACATTCCTGAGGTCCTCGGCCAGACCTGGAAATCTGTCACATGAGAGCTCCAACACGTCGCATCCATAACCCAAAGAAGACAGAATCAGCATCACATGGACAAAGCACTCAGCAGCTTATGAAATGGCCTCAGCAATTCACTGATCGAGGAAGTACCTTTCCTCATCTCTCTAGAGGGATGCCAAGGATCTGAGGGCTTGGAAGAACAACCCTCCCTCACACTGCTGGTAAGGGGCAGTCCAGAGATCGCTGCCCAGTGCTGCTGGCCCTAGACCTTGAACTTTGCCCTCTCAACCAGCTGCCTCATAGGGAAGTCACACTAGCATGACTCCTACTTGGCCACAAGTAGACTCCACGACCCCTCCCCCTCAACCAGGCAGGAGCTGCCAGGGGTGGCTTTCCTCACTGTATGTTTCCCTAAGGCCCACTCCACTGGAATATTTAAGGAAACCTAACACAGTATGAAAGAACATCCCTGTGACTGGCACCGGGACATATTGCTGCCCAATATCTCCCTGTCCCAGGGCTCACATCTCCTCCAGAACAGGCTTAGAGCAGACCCAGGGGAGGGGAGATGCACCCAGAAGGTGGTTCCCCCTCACAGTCATTCACCCAAAAAAATGAGCCTCTCCTCCACGTGCTGATCCCATGGAACACCATCCACCTTCCATAGAGAAGGAGATTCAGGAAGACAGAGTGGGCTTGGGCTTTGGAAAGAGAGTGATCAGGTTGCAGTTCTTTCTCTGCTGCTCTACCAGCTATGAAATTTCAGGCAGGTTACTCAATTTCTTTGCTCTTAAGTTTCCTTCTGGCTGGAAGAGGGGGGCTATCATACTTCTGTTTCAGGTTATTTTGAGGATTTTCAAAGGTGGCATTTGGAAAGCACTGAACACAAAGTGGGTGTTTAATGAGTGATGGGTACCAGCTCTTCTACCCACTAGCTAAGCTACCTTCAGCAAATTACCTAATTCATCTGGGCCTCGGGCTTCCCTGGTGGCTCAGTGGTAGAGAATCTGCCCTCCAGTGCAAGAGATGCTGGTTCAATCCCTGGGTTGGGAAGATCCCCTGGAGGAGGAAATGGCCACCCACTCCAGTACTCTTGCCTGGAGAATCCTACAGACAAAGGAGCCTGGCAGGCTACAGTCCACGGGGTGGCTAATAATTGGACATGACTTAGTGACAAAACAACAACAATAATCTGGACATCAGGGATTTTAGTCTGTAAAATTGTGATTTGATGGGAAAAAAAAGAAAGGAAAGGAAACACCTCCTTCACAAGGCTGCCAGAAGAACAAGATAAGAACATCCATGCAAAGCTCTTAATGGAGTGCCTGGTGCAACATAACTGGTCAATTTCATTTGTGTATTGCCATCCCCAGGGACAGAGAACTAGACAATAACAGAGTTATAGCTCTCGGCAAGGTCTTCTGGGGCTAAGCCAGTATAGTCTGGGAGATGAAAAAAAAAAAAGGAATCAGCATTGGTGGCTTCCCCGACATGGGCAAAAACAAATTATTTCAAATATGGCAATTTTTCTGTGCCTGAAACAAGAGCTCAATCTTATTCCTTTGTCCAAGTGGACAGGTAATACAGAGCAAGAGGGCATAGGTCCCAAAGGTAGACATGACCTCACTGCAGCACCAGGGTATTTCCAGGTGACACCTTGCTCATCAGGACTCACCCTATAACTAGGTCTTATTTCCCAGAGCCTGGGAAGGAAGCTGGCAGCTTCTCCCAATCCAAGTGACTCATCTCTTCTTCCTTCATCGTGGCAGCTCCCCTTTTCCAGAGGAGCCCAGAGCAGGATATGGGCCCCCTCTCACCCATCCTCTTCTTGGAATTCTAAACGATGCCTGGGAGAAGGCATCTGCCCCGAATGAGTGGGTCAGAGGAGTGATTCAGAGTCAGCTCCTGGTTAATAGGAGCGGCTTTTTGGTCTGGCTGTGGAGTCCGGCCTGCTAAATGCATCTGGACAGTATCAGAATCACAAAAGGAGGAGATCTGGGAAGGGCTCAGGGCCAGCAGACACTCCCAAAGAAAGGAATATGTAGGGAACCAGCCAGGCAGGGGTGGTGATCTTCAAAATGAATGATTTTATATTAACTATATTTTTTCATATGTCTCTACACAGCTAGAGGAGATAGTGCTGTTGTTTAGTTGTGTCCAATTCTTTGGGACCCCATGGACTGTAGCCCACCAGGCTCCTCTGTCCATGGGATTCTCCAGGCAAGAACACTGGAGTGGGTTGCCATTTCCTTCTCCAGGGAGTTATCCCAGACTGGGGATCAACCCATGTCTCCTGCATTGGCAGGTGGATTCTTTATCACTGAGCCACCTGGGAAGAACAGAGAAGATAGAGGGGTAGGCTATCAAGTCAAAGGAAATTTCTAAGCAGAGCATTTTCTATAGGTCATGACCAGACCAGTGTGATCATGCACCATCATCAAAGAAGTCATAAACGGCTGGACACCTTGAGCAGTCATTACTGCAGAGTTGTTTTTACAAGCCCACTGTGTACATGGCGCTGCCCTCCTGACTCAGATTCAGACTCAGGAGAAATAACATCTTCCTTATTGTTGCCTCTCAGTTCATTAAAATCTGTATTTCATATATGAAGTTAGTTATCTCACCTGAGAGAGGCGAGGGCTATAAAAGCATCTGAGGAGTAAAACGACACCGCAGAATGTTAACAATAAATAGCTTGCAGAAGCACAGAAAAGAGATTATCTAATAAAGTTGATACCTATAACTCAAAAACAAATAACCAAAGTCAGTGAGCTTATAAAGAATGCCGCCTCGCAGGGCACAGGAGGGGGGCCCTCAACATCTCATCTAGCTATGCACAGAGATCTCCCCGACTCCCCACCACCACGCTAGCACAGAGCCCTGCTCTTACCTCCCTGGACCTCCCTGTATCCTCTCTTTGAAGAGCTTTTCGTCTTTACAATTATTTAAAGTGTTTTTTCCCCTGCATCCCTACCTCCCCAAGCAGAGACCTTGCCTGTTTTCTTGACTGCTGTATTTCCAGGGCTTAGCATGTCGCCTGGTACACAGTATGGGCTCCATAGATATTTGATGGCCAATAAGACCACTCGTTCTGAATCCTTTTAGGGAGGACTAATAGGCTTCCCTGATGACTCAGCAGGTAAAGAATCTGCCTGCAATGCAGGAGACGTGGGTTCGATTCCTGGGTGGAGAAGCTACCCTGGAGCATGAAATGGTAACCGCCTCCAGTATCCTTGCCTGGAGAATCTCTTGGACAGAGAAGCCTGGCAGGCTACCCAGTCCAGAGTGTCACACACAGTCAGACACAACTGAGCGACTGAGCACACAGCAGACGAATGTCTGTAGCCACCTGCTTCCACCGTCCCCTTCTCAGCGGCCGTGTGGACGGAGAAACCGGGGGCTTCCCTTCTGATCCGGCAGCCCAAGTTCTCGCTCTTTGTAGCTCTGAAATCTCAGGCAAGTCGCTAACTGCTGCCCTGGTACTCCAGTTTGGTTTTCCTCACGGCACTATCATCATGCTCTGTTTCGCCTGTGTGTGTGCTCACTGTCTCCAACCAGAAAGCAAGCACCAAGGGGTCGGGGACTGTGGTTTGTTCCCAGCTAAGCAGCGGCCGTCACCACGTGCAGCGGCAGCCGTCACAGACACTGACCGGTCAGCACGGGGCTGCCCGTGTGCTGAGCAGGTGCACGCTTCCCGTCTATCAAACCTAGAACGGGGTTTGGAGTGCAGTAGGTACCCAACAAACGGGTCAAATAAGTGGATGGATTGCGGTCACCCTGTCTATAAAACAGGGTATTTTAACTATCTGATGTACATGGGGTCCTTTCAGCCCCCATGCAGGCCAGCTCTGGCCAACTAAGGAAGCAGCCAGACCCTCTGCTCTGGCCCCCAGCATCTCTCCCATCACAGCAAATGTGACCTCTCTCAACAGGATCTCAAAGTGACAGCATCAACTGTCTCCACCTCCTACTCTGGGGACATGGAGCATACAGTCCAATCTGTGATTTCACCCTTTACATCCATCTCTCTCTTGCCATTGCCACCAGTGGTAAAGAGCCATATTCCTAGACATTCATGCTCCAAGGACTCATGCGGTTCCCACAGTTATTATATACTAAAGACTTGTGAAAAACATAAACAAAGCTCTTCCCCTGTCCACAGGTTGCTTACAGTCTAGCAATGCAAACAGACAAGTGAATATACCATTACATGGAGAAATCCTAAGAGAAGAGAGCTTAAGAAAGCAGGGAGTTGCAGTTGCTAGCAAATTTTAATAGAGTTAACTTTTCAGGGACTTTCCTGGCAGTCCAGTGGTACCGATGCAGGGGGCACGGGTTTGATCCCTGCTGGGGTAACTAAGATCCCACATGCCATGCGGCCAAAATGTAAAATAATAAAATTAATAAAACTAACTTTTCAGATAGATGCACTTGATAAGCCCTACGTTTTCTATCAATAGGATCAATTCGGAGTCTCATAGCTGCCTGGAACTTGCAGGACGGCAGCAATGATTCCAGGAAAGACCTGGCCAACAGAATCTTGCATAATAAAAGGAACACCCCCTGCCCACCCCTCATCCCATCTGTCCTTGCCTCCCCTCCCCACTTCCCTGCCCTCAAGATGGGGGCAGGGGCAGGGCAGAGAACAGAAGCTAGGCGCCGATCACATTATATGAACACACCTTGTCTTGAGACAGTCACTTGTGAGATTCTGCTCTTCACGTCTCCGAAGTTTGCACACCACCCTCTCGGTGCCCGGCGCCCCTCGCCCGCACAGTTCCATGCACACACGTGAGCACACGCACACACCTCTGAAGTGGCGAGGATCAGTGCAGGATGTTAACCTCCAGCTCCAGCAGCATGTGCGGAAGGTCACCAAGGCAGGGAGCAGAGATCAACTCAAGGATGGGCCCGGGGATCCAGGAGCCGAGAGACAGGGAGTGTGAGTGGTTCTCGGTTCAGAGGACGGGCTCGGGTTGTTGCCTAAGAACAGTGCTGTGGTCTGAGGTGGGTGCCCTGCTCACCCCCACCACCCCTCTCCCAAAGTAACAGCAGTGGCTTAGTAGTAGTAATAATTCAGGTGTGCTGAGAGCTGACCGTGTGTCAGGCACTACGAACCATTTTACATAGGTCATTTAATTCTTATAATAATCCTGGGTCCAGTTTATGACTATTATTACTCCACAGCCCTAATGTAACCACTATGTTACACAGCCTCCCGCCGCATAATATTAATTACATGTAAGAGTGCCTCCAGGTCGAGTCAAGAGATTTTAAAGTGTGAGGCAGAGAAGACATTCAATCCATTTTATGTAGTGTAATGAATAGTAGTGGTAATGGCTAAATAATGGAAGTTTTAGAAAGAACCAAAAAATAAAATAATAAAATTGCCAGATCAAAGAGACCAGCAGTTTCTTAAGCCAGGTTCCACATACATCACCTCTCTCAGATCTCCTGGTAGCCTCTTTCAAAGCTTTGGGTACAAACTAAAATCAAGCCCATTTTAGAGATGAGCAAACTGACCACCAGGGGGACGAGTAAATAGCCTAAGGACACAGAGCTAATGAACGGTGGAGTCTCTGCCAGTTAACTGTTGCTCTGCTTTATTCAATTAGCACAATTCTACATGCTTTCCAGGCAGCAGCATTACCCATCAGGGCTCCACAATTAATCCTGTTCTCCATGGCATTTCCTTCCTATTAATATGATGTCTGCTTGGCACCTCCTGTTGCTGGGCATTCATGTTTTCTCCATGTTTCATTATCGTAAATATCCCTGCTATGAATTTTTTGCATGAAGTAATTTCTTCTTAATTGCCAGATCAAAGAGACCAGCCATTTCTTAAGCAGATCTGAGCCAATGCCCAGGGCCGTCAGGAAGAGTTCAGGTACCTGGCCCCCCCATACTAAACTCACAGAATGTTGCAGATGTATTTATTGTTACTCACGGAACATATTAGCACAAAATGGGGATTGTTTTCATGCATTTAAGTGCTAGCCAAACAATGCCTTTTTCCACACGATGTTTGTATTAGTCCTCTATGCTGATAAATTTCCACACTCAGAGTGGCTTAAAGGTACACATTCATGTATTAAAATCCTGGCACAACACAACTGGGCCCTCTACCCTGGGTATTTCATGGGGCTGAGGTCAGGGTGTTGGCCAGCTGCGTTGTCATCAAGAGCTGCAGGTCATCTTCCAAACTCATCGGCAGAAAGCAGGTCCTTGCTGGTGTAGAATCGAGGTCCCCATTCTCTTACTGGCAGTTGTCCAGGAATCAGTCTCAGCAACCAGAGGGCTCTTAGGTCCTTTCCCCCATTCTTAGAGCTAAAAATGGAGAATATTCCTCAAATACCCAATGAGGAAGAGCCCAGGCCCTTTTAAGTGTTCCCCTGGCTAGGTAACACCATCTTAAGTAATTTCCCTTTTAATTAACACAAAATCAACTCACGACTGGGGTCATCACAGGAGCGATGTCTTATCATAGTCACAGATTCTGCTGAAACTCAAGGGAAGGGGGTGACCTGAGTATACACAGGGGGCCAGGGGCGGGGGGCGGTTGTAGGAACCTCCAGGGCTGTATTAGTTGCCTCTGGCTGCTGAAACAAATTACCACAAACTCAGGGGCTTGAAGCCACATATGTTTCTTATCTTTCTGGTCTGGAGGTCACAAACCTGCAGGGCTGCGCACCATCTGGAGGCTCTGGGAGAACAGCTATTTCCCTGCTTTTTCTAGCTTCTGGAGGCTGCCTGCATTCCTTGATGAACTGCCCCTTCCTCCATCGCAGAGCCAGCAGGTGCCAGCTTGCAGCTCCGCTTCCACCATCACGTCTCCTTTTCTGACCCTGCTACTTCCCTCTTACGTAACACTGGACCTCCCTGGGGAATTCAGGCTCACCTTCTCATCTCAAGATTCTTAATTTAATCGCATCCCTAAAGTCCCTCTTGCCATTTAAGGTAGCATATTCACAGGCTTCAGAGATTAGACTGTCTTTGGGAGCTGTTATTCTGCTTACCACAAGCATCATCCTCCAATCTTCCCTACCACAATGCTTTAGGGGTTGTTGTATTTTTATTTAGATAACGATTAATATATACAACATTTTCTTTTCTGAATTTGCATTAGAGATCTATGTGTGATATCAGTTTGTAAGACTTCTATCTGTAGCATTTCTTAATACAGTTTGCATGAAAAATATACATGTATATATTGCATGGATTATTTCCAATTTTTTTTTTTTTTTTTGCCACACCAAACAGCATGTGGGATCTTAGTTCCCCGACCAGGTATCAAACCTGAGCCCCTGCACTGGAAGTGTGGAGTCTTAACCACTGGGCCACCAGGGAAGTCCCACATGGGTTACTTCATATCACTTATCTAAAGTCTGCTTTTTCACTGAGTTTCTTTCCTTTCTCTCTGATTTATTTTAACTTTTTTTTTTTTTCTCATTGAAACCTTGTTGTCTCTCAATATTGTGTATTTGACAAAAGCCGTCTTGTCACTGACATTCTCCATTTCCTCAACACACAGAAAGATATCGACTCTCCAGACCTGGGAGAAATCTGCTTCTCTGTTCTCTTCCTGCATGCACATTTTTATTGTTTCTCAGTTGCAGTCTGGACCATTTGGAATTTTTTCAGGGTATAAAAGTGAGATACGATGCTGAAAAAGCTCAATAACATTTCTTACTCTGGGACTCCTTTCAACATTGTGGTTTTGTTTCACGATCTTTATGTTCTGTATTCTAACAGTGAGAAGCACTTACTCAAAGCATAGTCATTCCCATGGTCATTTTCCAAAGCACAAATATTAAGTAATACCACTGAGTGATTTTCAGCTTACAATATATTTTCAAACTGTTTTTTAGTTAGGTAAATCCACCACCATTACTTTTAAGCATTTCCCAGCATCATCATCTTTACTAACATCATCAGTGCATTCCGGCCCCTTTTTCTCCCAGATGGTTTTCACAACCAGTTCACCAGATTCTCCTAAATATTTCATTAAATTATTATAATGTAGCAAGCAGAGTCACCTTTCTTATCGTTAAGCTTTCTCAGCCGCTGGAGAGATCAGCTTTCTATTTCTTCCTGTATTGTCATTCTACTAACGTTTCATAATTTTCTCTGAGCAAAATTCTTCTGTGGTAGATTAAATTTATTTTCTAGCATTTGAAGGTTTTCTATCATTATTAAAACAAATGTAACATGGATGTCAAGCAATCATAATAGTAATAAAAATTATTTTTCAGTTCACTTATATCTATATCTCAGATTAATTTGTCCAGTAGAGTAAATCTTTCACATTCATGATGAAACAGTCATGGTTTCAATAAATTGCAAGAGACCCTGAAAGGCCATGATATGGAGTACTTTATCATTTTACTGGGGTTCAAAATTGCATCACCCCCACTGCAAGGCGGCTGTGTAGAGAAACTCATTCTGCGAAGGGGAGTAGCCAGCCACCCAACACAAGAGCAATGCTGGATATTATACATCTTTCGCTCTCCCCCTCTTCCCTTGGTGAGTCACCGTGAATGTTTTCACATTAAAACTTCTGAGAAATCTTAATAAATAAATAAATTTGCTTCATTTTGTTTGGTTCAATGTTTCTCAAACTTATCTGAGAACAAACACTTTTCTCATGGTGCACAGTGTACCATGAGACACCAGTTTGGGAAACAGTGGTTTAAGACTTAACTTAGAGAATGACTATGGTTAAAAAAAAAAATCATTTAAAAGATAATTATCCCCATTTAACTTCACTTTTACAGAAGACATAGGCTAGGATGTTTCAGAGCTGGGATTTTCCCAAAGGTTTGGAGACTTATCTTGCACAAGAATACGTTCAAATCACCAGCAAATGTGATTTTTTTTTCCCTTTCTTCACTACCCATTTCTGTGTCATTTGTTTTCCTTGCCGTGTAAGTAGTTCAGCAATCTTATAGTCTGCAGTTTGTTTTATTTTGCTTTATTTATTGATTACACAAACACATCTGTATACTGCTCTAAGTATTTTGTTAATAGCAACCCATGTAACCTAAAACAACCTCATGAAATAGGTGCCGTTCCAATTACTCCTATTTTACAGCCCAGAAAGCGACAGTTTCAAATGGTGACAAGGCACTCTTGCCTACGTCCTGTCTTTTAAGGAAACTGTCACAAACGTTTTCCTTCAGTCATATTATTGGTTCTAACGATAAACATAAACATATTATGTAAAGGAAGAAAACCCTTTTTTTTAATACGCCTTTAGTCAACAGTAAATATTGAAAGGCACCGATTGCCTTTCTCAGCTTCCATTGAGATAATTATGGAATGTTAATAAGGGATTCTGCTCCTTTGCTTTACTTGTTTAACTGGGCCACTCGCTTCCACACATTGTCGTGTTTTGTGCGTTAAGATGAAGACGTCGTTTCTAAGTTCATAAATGAATGGAATGAAAATTCCCTTCTTTAGGGAGGGAGGGTGATGCAAATTGTATTTTCCTCAGCCAACTCAGTGTGGAAATGCCAATGCAGTGGGTGCCCTGCTGCTCTGCCCTGGACACTGCAGAACACGGAAGATTCCAGACGAGCATAAAATGAGAAAGGACAGTGCAAAGGGAAGGAGACCATCGGGGGCCACATAGGAAAAAGAACCATGTTAGAGACAGACGATGGAGTGCTGCTCAGCCGTAAAAAGGAATGAATGTGAGGCAGCTGAAGTGAGGTGGGTGAACCCAGACCCTGTCATCCAGAGTGAAGTCAGACAGAGAAAAGCAAAAAAGGGGTGTTAATGCATACACCATATACATGGAATCTAGACAAACAGAACTGACGACCTATTTACTGAGAAGAAATGGCGATGCAGACATAGAGAATGGACTTGGGGACGCGGGCGAAGGAGTGGGTGGGACTAGTTGAGAAAGTGGCATTGACATGTATGCCATCACGTGTGAAACTGGTGACTAGCCCGAAGCTACCGTATGACACAGTGAGACCAGCCTGGCACCGTATGACGACCGAGAAGGGTGAAATGAGGGTGGGAGGCTTCGGAGGGCGGGTGTGCATATATAATTATGACTGATTCGCATTGTTGTACAGCAGAGACCAACACAATAATTGCCTTATCGGCAATTATCCTCCAATTGAAACAAAGACTCATGCTAGAAAAGATAGTGATTTTGAGAACTTTGTAAATCTGTACAACTTGATACCTGTTTTCTACTATTCCATTTCAGTTTCCCCTAAAGATCTAAGATATTACTGAAATAGAAGAAGCCTCAGATCAACTGAGTGGACAGACAGGACTGACATCAGCTCTGTATTTATTTATTTTTGAGTTAGCCCTTATAAGGGCAGAACTTACATTTATCTTACCAGTGGCTCTCTGCCCACCGTGTAACCAAGTGCCCAGCAGACAGCGGTTGTTATTAGTCACTCAGTCGAGTCCGACTCTTTGCAACCCCATGAGGTGTAGCCCACCAGGTTCCTCTGTCCATGGTATTTTCCAGGCAAGAATACTGGAGTGGGATGCCATTCCCTTCTCCAGGGGATCTTCCCGACCCAGGGATCGAACCTGGGTCTCCTGCATTGCAGGCGGATTCTTTCCTAGCTGAGCCACCAGGGAAGCAGCACAGAGTGAGTGCTCAATAACTAATAATTAAAAGAAGAAATGAGGCAGCTCTTTGACCAAACCAACTAGCCAAACGTTTTTTTAAAATTCAGGGCAGCTAGAGACTTGTTCCATGGGTCACCAAGAAAAGAGGTGTTGCAACGACTCCACCTTCTTCTGAAGTCGGTCTGGCGCGGAGTGAGCATGAAGCTTGGAGAGTTGCAAACGGGACAACAGAGCCTCTGGCCTGGACAAAGAGCAAGAACCACAAGGTTCTCCCAGCAACGTTCACTCCCCGAGAGACAGATCTGTCTCTACAACCCCGGGTACACCTCACCTGGAACAGATAGTCAGCCCTTTGCATCCCAGAGGCTCTCAAAGCTCGTGAGGTCAGGACTGAGGGACAGTTAAGGGACCCAGAAAAGTTCCCACCGCCTACAATTATCCCTGATAAGCTCTGATCCTGTCTAGTCACCTGATACCTAGTGACCAAAATACCTTCAGACCCAGGGAAACAGATGCTGTATATGGACTGACTAGATAGGGCCCATCAAAGGAGCAAGTTGGTCTCACGCACTTCTCTCTTTTTTCCCATCTTCATTCCTGTCTTTATTGCCTCCCCCAGTTTGTCCCCCACTCTCCTCCTTCCTCTATCCCGAGCTCTTAGTCCTTTCCCACTGGGATCTGACGCCCTTAAGCTTCCCTTCCTCGGTCTCGGATTGCAGACTCGCGCCTCTGCCCCTGCCCCAGGCTCTCCCCCGGCCGGCTCGCTCTCTCTCCCCGCCTGCTCGTTTGCCCCCCACCCGCCCCCCGACCCCTTGGTCCCCTTCGTGGCATCACGAGGAGCCGCGGGTGTGGATTCCGCGATGCCTCCTTCCCTGCTCTGCCGTCTCGGTGGGGTCCATCGCCAGCTCTCCTGTTGCTCAGAGATGTGGAGGCTGTTGCTAAGAGACCGTGAAACGTCAGTACCTGGCCCTCGAGGAAAAAAAAAAGGAGCGAAAAAGGGAGCAGGGAGGGAAGAGAGAAAGGGAGGGAGGAGGGAGGGGAGGATCTAGCGGCAGCCACCAGCCCCAGCAGCCTCGCCACCAGCCCCAGCAGCCTCGGCACCAGCCGAGTCTGGGTGAGAAGCACTCGGATTCCGTGAACTTTCTTCTAAGCCGCCCGCCTCTCTCGGTTCCCCTTCGAGTAAGGGAAGGGGAGCGGCAGGGGGACCCCAGCGCTGGAAACCCCGGAGGATGCCGCCCCAGGATCCCGGAGCCGCCGAGGAGGAGACGCCGGGGGCGGGGAGCAGCCCTGCAGGCTGTCTGTCCTCCTGAAGCCGCGAGCCGGGAGGCCGGGATGAGGGAGGGGCGCCCGGGCCTGCCGCAGGCGGATGGCTGTGTCCTCGGACCCGAGTAAGTGGGCTCCCGCGGGGTGCGGGGGTGCAGGGGAGCTGGGGCTCAGAAAGAAGGGGTCTGGTTGCGGGGAGCGGGGTGATCTCCCAGTGGGTGGGATGGAGGCTGGAAGCGTGAGACGAGAGCAGCGCCCGGCTGGAGGGTGAGGGCACGTGAGGACGGCGGGTGGGCAGGAGAGGGGCCGGGGCCGGGGCCGTGGGCGCCCGCCGGGGGCCCGAGGGCAGCGCGGGGAGTCTGTGGGAAAGGGTGCTGGGGTTAGGGGTGCACCGGGGTGCAAGACAGTGGGGGCTCTGCAGGAGCGCGTGCAGGAGGACGAGAAAACCGAGGGGGTGCGAGCGCGGGCCAGGGCAAAGCATGGGGGAGGCCCAGGAGAAGGACGCTCGCGTGCGTGTGTGTGTGTGTGTGTGTGTGTGTGTGAGTGTGTGTGTGAGTGTGACTGTGTGTGTGTGCCTGTGTGTGTGTACCTGTGTGTGTGCCAGTGTGTGTGTGAGTGTGTGTGTGAGTGTGTGCCTGTGTGTGTGTGAGTGTGTGCCTGTGTGTGTGCCTGTGTGTACCTGTGTGTGTAAGTGTGTACCTGTGTGTGTGCCAGTGTGTGTGTGAGTGTGTGTGTGTGAGTGTGTGCCTGTGTGTGTGCCTGTGTGTGTGTGAGTGTGACTGTGTGTGTAAGTGTGTGCCTGTGTGTGTGCCTGTGTGTGTCTGAGTGTGTCTGTGTCTGTGTATGAGTGTGTGTCTGTGTGTGTATGTGAGTGTGTGTGTCTGTGTATTAGTGTGTCTGTGTGTGCCTGTGTGTGTATCTGTGTGTATGAGTGTGTCTGTGTGTGTGTGTGCCTGTGTATGTGTGTCTGTGTGTCTGTGTTTGTGTATGAGTGTGTGTCTGTGTGTGTATGTGAGTGCCTGTGTGTGTCTGTGTGTCTGTGTGTGTCTATGTGTGTGTATGTCTGGTGTGTGAGTGTGTCTGTGTGTGTGCCTGTGTGTGAGTGTGTGTCTGTGTGTGTCTGTGTATGTCTGTGTGTGTGTGAGTGTGTGTCTGTGTGTGCCTGTGTGTGTGTCTGTGTGTCTGTGTATGAGTGTGTCTGTGTGTGTATGTGAGTGTGTGTATGAGTGTGTCTGTGTGTGCCTGTGTGTATCTGTATGTGTATGAGTGTGCGTCTGTTTGTGTGACTGTGTGTGTGAGTGTGTGCCTGTGTGTGTGCATCTGTGTCTCTGTGTGTTTGTGTATGTGTGTATGAGTGTGTGTGTGTATGTGAGTGCGTGTGTGTGTCTGTGTGTCTCTGTGTGTATGTCTGGTGTTTGTGTGTGTCTATGTGTGTGTGAGTGTGTCTGTGTGTGTGCCTGTGTGTGTGTGTGTCTGTGTGTGTCTGTGTGTATGTGTGAGTATATTTGTGTGTCTGTGTATGAATGTGTATGTGTGTCTGTGTTTGTGTATGAGTGTGTGTCTGTGTGTGAGTGTGTGTGTCTGTGTGTGAGTGTGTGTGTCTGTGTCTGTGTATGAGTGTGTGTCTGTGTGTATATAGGTGAGTGTCTATGTGACTGTGTCTGTGTGTGAGTGTGTGTGCCTGTGTGTGTGTCTGTGTGTGTGTGTGAGAGATGGGAGTGCTGGGTGTGGAAAGGGGGTGCAAACAGCCAGACTGTGCATTTTTCTTAGAGAGTTGTTCAGAGGTGGGGCGTTTGCTGCTGATGGGGGCGGGGCCAGGAGACGCAGCAGACGCGCGGCGCCCAACTCTGAGCCCTGGGCGGGGAGGGGCAGCGGGCGACCCCAAGCGCTGCCCACCGCGGAGAGGCGGGAGGCGGAGAACAAGGAGACGCGGGTGGGGAGGCGGCGGGAAGCCGGGACCGGGGACGGGGGAGCCGCGGGCACGGCCGGCCGCCTGAGTGCTTTTCTTGTCTGCAGCCGGTCGTCTGCCCCCGCCCGCTGAACGCCGAGCCCGCCGGGGACCTGAGCCCCGCTAGTCCTGCGCCTCCGGACGCGGGGCTCCTCCCGCCGCAGCAGCCCACAGCGCGGCTCGCCTGGGTCCTCCTCTCCCCGGGGACCTCCCCTCTCTGGGGTCCTCGGGAGACACCGAGCCCGCGGACTGAGGCGGCCAGAGGCCCCTGGAGGTCCCCTTCCCCCCGGGACCCCTCCCCAAGACGGCCACCCCGGGACCCTCCCGGATCGAGGCCCCTGGGAGAAACGGCCTCCGAGACCCCGAGGGTGGGAGACAGCAGGGCAGCCCTGGCTGCCTGGTCGGCCCAGACCTGGGACTGGGCTTCGGCGTTCCAGGACCTGCCAGGCCCCTCGGAAGGCCCCTCTGCTGTCCCCACGCCCCTCCCAGCTCTCAGACACGGTCCGGGGGTGGCACCCAACAGTCATGGGCGAGAAGGACCCCAAAGACCTGCAGGGCCCCTTCCGCGACGTGCGGGCAGCTGGTCCCTCCGCATCCTCGTGTCCTCCCTTTCTCGTGCTCTGATCATCCGTTCCAACCCTGGGGGGCCTCGGCTGGGCGGCGAGCCCCCCTAGTTTCCAAAGGGGACCTCCTGTGGCGCTCACCCAGGGAGCCCTCCGGTGCCCAGAGGCCCCTGGGAGAGGCTTAAGCCATGACCCCGCAGGGCCCCCAAGCCCCACCTCCCAGGGTTCTGGCCCCCGAGGGAGCAGCTGCCCTTCTGAGCGGCTGACTCTTGATTCCAAGGCCAGAGCCCCCGTCCCGATGGGCTCCGTCCAGCACCACTGTTGCCCGCAGCCAAAGATGGGCGACACCTGGGCCCACGGGCCCCGGCCTGGGCCACCGCGGCCCGCCCTGCTCCTGGTCCCCCTCCTCGTGGCGGCCGGGGTGATGCCCTCGGACGGCGGCGCCAGCTGCCCGGTGCTCTGCACGTGCCATAACCAGGCGGTGGACTGCAGCGGCCAGCGGCTCTTCTCTGTGCCCCCGGAGCTGCCCGTGGACACGCGCAACCTCAGCCTGGCGCACAACCGCATCGCCGCTGTGCCGCCCGGCTACCTCACGTGCTACCGCGAGCTCCGGGTGCTCAGCCTGCGCAACAACTCCCTGGTGGAGCTGCCTGCGGGCCTCTTCCTCCACGCCAAGCGCCTGGCACACCTCGACCTGAGCTACAACAACCTCAGCCACCTGCCCGCCGGCATGTTCCAGGCCGCGCACGGCCTCGTGCGCATCGACCTCAGCCACAACCCCGGGCTGCGCCGGGTGCACCCGCGCGCCTTCCAGGGCCTGGCGCAGCTGCGGGACCTCGACCTCAGCTTCGGGGGCCTGGCCTTCCTCAGCCTCGAGGCCCTCGAGGGCCTGCCCGGGCTGGTGACCCTGCAGATCGGCGGCAACCCCTGGGTGTGTGGCTGCACCATGGAGCCCCTGCTCAAGTGGCTGCGGAACCGCGTCCAGCGTTGCACCGCGGGTAAGGCGTGCGGGGCCCTGCTCGCCAGGGCAAAGGCTCCGCGGGAGAAGGGGGGGCTGGAAACGCCGCCTAGGGAGGATCTGGACCTGGGCTGGCCTCCTCCGCACGGGCGAGCATGCCCAAGTCTCTGCTGTGTGTGCCCGGTGCCGGGGACCCCGCGTCAGTAAAACAGACCCCGCCTCACCCACCCCCGAGGTACTGATGACCTAGGGAGACAGATGGACAGAGAGCGGGCAAGTCAGAGCAACTCATTGATAACCAACAGTGTTTATGGAGCGTCCACCATGACCCTCCAACTCGGCAGGTTTTATCTCGTGGGACCCCACTGTTGTTAGCCCCATTTTACAGGTGAAGAAACTGAGATTTAGAACAATGAAAAGACTTGGCCAGAGACACTCACGTAGAAAGTGAAAAAGACAAGGAGAAAACCCAAGCTTATGTGATTTCGAAGCTCTGTGCTACTCTGCCAGACTGCTTTTTAAGTATGCCGAATACTAGAAGAAACAGAAATGGCTCACCCTCTTTATTTTAGTACTTACTATCCGCCAGGCCCTATTCTAAATATATTACATTTTAACTCACCCGGTTTACTGGTGGCTCAGAGAGTAAAGAATCCGCCTGCAATGCTGGAGCCTCAAGTTCTATCCCTGGGTCGGGAGGATCTGCTGGAGAAGGGAATAGCTACCCACTCCAGTATTCTTGCCTAGAGAATCCCATGGAGAGAGGAGCCTGGTGGGCTACCATCCATGGGGTTGCAAAGAGTCAGACATGACTGATCAAGTAACACCTCATACCCAGCTCATCACATCCTCACAAGAACCCTGATCTCACACACTCTCTCACACACACACACATACACTCACACACACACACACTCACGCACACTCACACACACACACTCACGCACACACACACGCATTCACTCACACACACACACTCACATACACATGCTCACACACTCACTCACACACACACACGCATTCACTCACACACACACACGCACTCACACACACACACACACACTCACGCACTCACTCATACACACATACACTCACACTCACACACACACGCACACACGCATTCACTCACACACACACTCACGCTCATATTCTCACACACTCACACACACACTCACCCAAACACACACACACTCACACACATGCATTCACTCACACACACATACACACACACTCGCACTCACACTCACTCACACGAAGAAACCAAGTCACGGACAGGTTCGGAAGTGTGCCCAAGGTCCCACAGCGGTTAAGGGCTGGAGTCAGGATTCAAACCCCGTCTGGCCCTGTCCTGATGAGTGAGATTCTAGGCTAACAGGAGAGGTCAGGGCTTGGGTTCCGGGCCGGCCGCAGGGCCTCTGCGAATTCTGCGAGGTCTGGGCTTGGGGTGGAGGGCTCAGGTCTGAGAAGAGACGCTGTTCCGCGGCAGTTTCCCGAGCCAGCCTCTCTGGGGAGCGGACCCGGGCCTGCGGGAGCCTGCCCCACACGGGTCGGCTGGGCCCGCCGGCAGGCTGGTGGCGCCCTGATACCACCCCATCCCTGTCACCAGGAGAATGGCAGCCCTCAGGGGCTTTCCCAGAGCCTGAGCGCAGAGCGTGTTCAGAAAGAGCGATGCTGAATGAGGTGGGGGCTGGGGGGTGGGGAGGACCGGGGCGGGGTGGGCGGGGAGGAGGACCCGGGGGGGAGCCCAGGATCAAACTAGTTTGGGTGGGGGGCGGGCTGTGGTCAGGGTCCCGTGCTCCTCGGAGCTGTGGGAGGAAGTCCTCTGGGACCAGCTGGGGCCCGGGGCGCGGGTGCTGGTGGGGCAGACGGCCGGCTGCCTGGAGCCGCCCCTCCTAACCCAGCCTCTGCAGGCTGCGCCTCCTTCCTCTCGCGCCCGCACTAAGGACAGAAAGGTCCCGCTGGGTTCCCCCGCATGGAGGGGCTCCCTCTGTTCTGGGGGGCCCGAGGTCCCCGCTGCCCTTCGGAAGAAGCGCAGGGCCCCAACGAGCAGGAGAGGGAGTCCCAGGTCCCGTCGGGGAAGCCTCGTGTTCGTCCCGACCGGGAACCGCCCTCCAGGGAGGCCACGTGGCTGGCCGCAGCCAGAAACCCAGCCTCCCTGTTCCTCTGCGGAACACGTTTTTCGCCCTATCTCTAGGATAATTTTCTCTTGGGGGCAAAGAACCTGCTGGGGTAGGAAGGACGAGGTGACCTGCTTCGCTTGGTCTTTTTCTGCTCCCTCCTCCCCTTTTCTTGACGGGATTCTCATTACTGTCCCTCCGTTTTGGACAAATCCCCCCACACACACACAGAGCCATAGGGACCCCCTTGGGATATAAATCAGGTTCAAGGCTGGACCCTGCATTAACCAGAGGACTTTGTCAGCCCGCAGGCTCCTATGCTGCCCTCCTGAGGGTTCTGCCAATCGCCCTCAGGGTTCCCACACCCCCCAGCCTCATGATGGATCGCCAGCACCCCACTCACGCCTGCGAGAGACTTTGGGGTTCGGCATCTTCCGGTTCCAAGACGATGATGTCTTGATGGTCAACCCCAGGCACCAGCTTGTCCTCCACGGGGTCTGGGCCACTGTGCACACAGCCCACAGGGGGTCCTGAGCCAGGGCTGGGGGGAGGTTCATCCTGCTTCTGAGCCTGACTCTCTGTTTCTAAGAATCCATTTCTCAGCATCATGTTCATCCACTTCTCAAGGGAGTCAATTTCAGCCCAGCATTTTATTCTTTTCCCTCAAAAACTGCAGAATGAATACACAGCTTTTATGTACCAAATAGCTTTAAAAGCTCCTTCGCATTGACTCTCTTAGACATTGAGGTTCAGTGATCCACTTCTTACATTTCGCCCGTCTTCATAAGAACCAGAAAGGCAAAAAAGAGGCCCCTGGTGAGCGTCTGATTCGTATCTATCCCCTGAGCAAGGAATACCTGGCTTCAAGGCAGAACTGCTACCCTCCTGCCACTCTCCCTTCCGAGGCAGAGTAAGATGCAGCCAGTGACAACCATGTACAAATGCATGATGGATGTTGTTGCTCGGTCACTAAGTCATGTCTGACTCTTTTATGACCCCAAGGACTATGGCCTTCCAGGCTCCTCTGTCCCTGGGATTCTCCAGGCAAGAAGACTGGAGTGGGTAGCCATTTCCTTCTCCAGGGGATCTTCCCGACCCAGGGATCGAACCATCAAGGAAGCCCAAGGAGAGATAAAGAGGGGATTTTAAGCCAGGCTGGCAATTCCAGAGCCCATACTCAACCCTACATTCTTGTGTATCTGGAAGAGTCACATGGGGTCATAAAAACATACCTGGCTTTGGACTGGACAGAGTCATTCATTCTCAGATTCAATGAGCATAGGTTAATTGTGCGTTCACATGGACAGGTCCCTGCTCTAATGCTAAGTGTACTACAGGGGGAACTTGCATTCAAAGGGAGCAGATAACAAACTGGGAAACGGTGATCAGTACACTGGGGAAAAAAAATAATAGTAAGCAGAGCAGATAAGATAGAGAATGCTCAGAGAAAGGGGAAGTAGGGTTACTACTTTATACAGAATCATAAAGGAAGCACTCACTGATAAGCTGATATTTGAGCAAAGTCCCAGAGGAAGTGAGGGACTGAGTTATGCAGAGATCCGGGCAGGAAGAACCCCCTCCCGAGGGGATGAATGCAGTCTCCCCCTCCTCACCCTGAAAGGGGACGAGCTTGGGTGAAGGCAGAAGGACTGAGACGTGAAGGTGGATGGAGCAGAGCAAGCCAGGAGCAGAGTGGAAGGGACGGGGGAGGTCCTCATGGGAAGAGGAAGAAGCCGGGGAGGGTTTCAAGCAGAGTGACTTGGCAGGGCTTCACTTGTTTTTTTACTTCCTTTATATTGATGTATAGTTGACGTACAATATTATGCAAGTTAGGAGACCCGGGTTCAATCCCTGGGTGGGGAAGATCCCCCTGGAGAAGGGAGTGGCTTCTCCATGCCAGTATTCTTGCCTGGGTGAAAATCTCATGAGCAGAGGAACCTGGTGGGCTACAGTCCATGGGGTTGCAAAGAGTTGGACATGACTGGCTGACACTTTCTTCTTCAAACTCCCTAACTATCCCTCCCCACCCCCATTTACCACCCCCTCAACGGTAACCATCAATTCATTCTCTAAGTCTGTGAGTCTGTTCCTGTTTTATAAGTTCATTTGCATCATTTTTTTTTTTTAGGTTCTGCAATGTCATATAATATTTCTCTTTCTCTGTTTAACTTAGACTTCCCTCGGGATGACAGTCTCTAGGTAGGGCTTCACGTTTAAAAGGATCATCTCAGCATGGAGATGGTTGAAGGGTAGTAACTGAGAGACCGGTTGGGAGGTTATTGTGAGAGACGGATAATGTTGAAATCCCCTAAAAGCCTCAGATCTGCCTCTAGCAGGGCTACTGGGCTTGAGGCAAATTACTAAAGTCTCCAAGCAGTCATCACCACCTCTATAGAAATATTCAGTAGGTCGAAAAATACTTGCCCTGAGGGTTATTTAGAGTGCTAAAGAAGGTGAGTGAAATGTGAGGCACGCAGAAGTAACTCAGTAAAACCCCAGCTCCGCCTGGACGGGGTGGGGGGCTCTCCCTTCCGTCCGTCCCCTCCAGCGCCTCACCCGCCGTCTCTGTGTTGCAGACTCCCAGCTGGCTGAGTGCCGAGGCCCCCCAGAAGTCGAGGGCGCCCCCCTCTTCTCGCTCACGGAGGAGAGCTTCAAGGCCTGCCACCTGACCCTGACCCTGGACGATTACCTCTTCATCGCCTTCGTGGGCTTCGTGGTCTCCATCGCGTCCGTGGCCACCAACTTCCTCCTGGGCATCACCGCCAACTGCTGCCACCGCTGGAGCAAAGCCAGCGAAGAGGAGGAGATCTGATGTGGGGCCAGCGCCCCTCCACACCGCCCGCCGCTGCGGCTCCGCGGGGCCCCGGCCACCTCGGTCGCGCTCAGGCAGGGTCACGAGGCCACCTTTGTGTGCGCGTCTCCGGGGGGCCAGGCGCTGTGCTAGGAACTGGGGCTGCCAGCTGGATCAGACCTCCACCCTGGCCCCCAAGGCCCCGACAGAGGAGCAGGAATCCGAAACGCTTCCCTTCAAGGTGTTTTGGGATGGAGGCCCAGAGGACGGGTCATCTCCTGTCAAGAAAATCCGAGAGCATTACAAGAACGCAGGCGATGTGTGAAGTGCCTCATCGAAAGGAACGCCTGCTTTGTCCGTAGCCAGAGAAGGGCAGACACCGGGCGATGACACGCGTGGTGTGTGAACAGTGACATCAATCACTGTGACTTCAGAGTACAGAGCGGGAGGGGCCGGGACCAGAACTTTCCCCCCGACGCCTGGGCCGTCAGCTCTTGGCCTTGCCCACCCCTGCCCCTGGACGGTGACAACGCCTTCGCGCCGGCCCCCTAAGCCTCCTCCTACTGGCAGCCGCCAGGTGAGACCCCTCCCGTTGACCGCCCTTGCCCCATCCTACGTGGCCAGCTGTCGCCTGCAGGCGAGGTGGTCCAGGCAGTGAACCCCCTGCAGCACCCTTCCGCTCCCCCATCTCCTGCCTGGCATGCGAGCGTGGGCTTCCGAAGAGGGAGGCAGGAGTCCTGGCACCCTGGGACTCTTCATCCTGTGACTGTTTCTGTGCCCACACCAAGGGGTCCCCCCAGGACAGTGCACCCCACCGTGCAGCCCTGCAGCATGATCCCGAGGCCTGATGGAGACGGCCACCACAGTCGTGACCGCAAGAGGGTTCGATCCTCCTTTGAAGCCACGGACCCGTTTCAGCAAGAGGATGAGAGGGCTGTTCACTGCCCAGCACCTGCTGGAGTTGGGCACGGCGAAGGGCTCTCTCCAGAGACAATCCTGTTCATGCACACAACAGTCTGCTGAGGTAAGCATCATTGCGCCCATTTTACAGATGAAGAAACCAAGGCTCAGAGAGGTTAAGTCATATGCTACTTAAAAGCAAAATGAAACCCCATTCAGGTAGGGGGACATCACAGTTTCCTCTAACCTTCTCTGAGTTCAAATTCCAATTGGATGAAGCCCCTAGAAAGGACCAGGCACTCTCCTGGAGCACTTGTAAGTCTGTCGACTCACTGATTTCAATTCTCCCAGCAACACTGCCTAGTGAGTTCTATTATTCCCATGTTACAGATGATTCAGTTGGAACGGGTTGAGTCTCTCACTCCAGGTTATATGGATACACTCTAGAAGGAAGGGGCTAGGCAGTTCTATTCAGGGAACCCTGTCTAACCGGTCAGTCAAAAATCAAGGAATTTCATGTGCAAAGCACAGTTAGCATCTTCCTCTTCTTCGGCGTTGGTCTCATCGTCTTGATCATGAGCTTTCCCGTATTTGTTCAGCGCTGGACAGTTTGTGAAGCACTTTGGTATCATTCTCCTTGACTTTTCACGACCCTGGGTGGGAGACAAACCACAAAATCCTTGCACCTACTTTACAGATGGAAAAATAGAGACTCCGGAGCAGGTACGACTTGTGTGCATGGCAGGGTGGCAACTCAACTCCATCTCGGTCCACTTTCCAGGGCTTTCCCAGGTGCTTCAGGAAGAAAATGCCTGAGGGCTCGGCAGAGGGGCCCTTGAATTCACAGCCAACCAAGAAGGTCCCTGCCAGTCAGCTAAATAAAGGGCACTGAAATCCTGCAGTTTAGAGGTACTCGCATCAGGGCAAATCCTAGAAGACGCCTGACTTGCAAAGTGTCAACGACACATCAGAGCTGGTGGCCACCATGGCAGTCGTGCAAAAGATAAGACCTCTGGGAAACAGGAGAGAAAGCTGTGTTCCCCCAGACTGCCTAAGCCTTTCTGTGTTGCAAGAGATACAAAGGCAGCAGGAAGCAGTCCCCTCTGTAGGATAGGGGACCACTCTAGGACCCAATCCCATATGCTGGCAAGATCGGCGGAGATGAGGATTAAATCGGGGACTTTCTACTGTGCCCTTGGCTCCAGTAAGCTCGCCTCACCCATCCTCCTGGCAGGCCACAAAGGAATGGAGGAGAATGGCAGAGCATCTTCCAAGAAGTCTTCCCTGACTCCTGCTGGCCTGAGCTCGTCAACCAAAAGAGTGCCCGACACTCTGCTGGAACTGGGGTGCTTGACCCTTGTCTCCTCTGCGTCTCATGTACAACGTCAGGGCCAGAACTCTGCTCCCTGACGACGGGGCAGGGCCGTGCCCACGCTCTTCCGCTGTGTCCCGGGGCTGGCAGACCAGGGTCGCTCTCTGGGAGTCCAGCCAATGACAAAAAGAGTATTTGAGGAAGAACTGTTAGAAATAACAGCCCTAACACAAACAGTTAAACCTCCCACAGAGGGGCACCATACACATCTATCATAATGTCTTAGAGACTCTGGTTTGCTGAAATATAGTTAACATATTTTAAGACAGGATTTTTTTTTTTTGCATAGAACTAGACCAAGCAAGCCAACCCTTGAGATCAAATGCCCTCTCTAATAATAATACTCTTTAGTTCCCATTGACAGCAAAGCTTTCTGAATAGGATACAGGCTTTTAAAGAATAGATGCTTCTGCAACTACTAAAAGGTCCCCAGTTAGTAAATCACAATGTAGGATGCAGTTAACTTCCCTACGGCCGTGGAATTCCCTGCTTCTCCCTTACCCCTCACCACCATCATCTTGAACAGGCTCTCAAAGCAAACCTCTAGAGAAAGCTTCTGGAAATAATCTAGCAGTCCTGGTTGGTATCGTTCCCACAACCCTACCGACCAAGGATCCACGATGTTGCTCCTACAAGGCTTCCTTAGGCTTTGTCCAGGCGGGTTGACGTGTGAGCCTTGGGGTATCTCTGAGTCCATGTGTCTGTGCGTGGGGTTCTTTGGTTGTGGTGTCTCCTGATACGGCTCCCGTCTCTCTGGAGCCTCAGTTCTTTGACATGGTCTGCTCAGCTGTCTGTGTACTGTGCAGCTTACTGCAGTAAGATGGAATCCCTTCAGGCTAGGGGTAGGAACAGCCACTCAGAAAATACAGGAGAGACGAGTGTGTAACTGAGGTAGCCTGATGACATCCTAACTGCCTCCCAACCCTCAGTGATCTGTCCTTATCACAGAAGATAGGTTCATGCTGAGCCAGAGGATAACAAAGCTTAGCTACCCAACAGGGCTACCACGGTCAAGGTGCAGGCCAAGAAAACTGTTCTTTAGAAAAGACACCACTTCTGTGCACACCCGATGACAAACCCTCATCTGTATCTCCATCCCCACAGGGATTCCCAGGAAACCCTTGTTGATGAAGGTCCCCTAGGCTGCTAGGGGCTTCCCAGGGGGCTCAGTGGTAAAGAATCTGCCTGCCAATGCAGAAGACATGGGTTTGATCCCTGGGTGGGGAAGATCCCCTGGAGAAGAAAATGGCAACCCACTCCAGTATTCTTGCCTGGGGAACCTCATGGACAGAGGAGCCTGGCGGGCTGCAGTCCATGGAGTCGCAAAGAGTTGGACACGACTGAGTACTGAACACACACACAGGTTGCTATAGTTTACCGGCTCCTTTTGCACAACTTGGTGTATGGAATTTGAACAGATCGGGACAGATACTTCTCCATCGGGGGAGACCTAGGGCCCCATTTTCCCTAGAGATGTCTTTGTGTCACTCTGACACCGGTTCCAGCTCTGAAAGGGTACCGGGAGACACGCTCATCCATTCCTCCAAAGAACATCTTCCCGAAGCTGGAGAAGCTCATCTGCTCTCCCCAGCTCCAGAGGGAGGCAGCAGGGAAGGGGAGGAGGCAGGCTGCAAGGTCCTTCGCCAAGCACCATCGAGTCTGCCGCAGCACACTGGCTGGAGAGTTCTGGACCCAGGGAGCTCTCTCAACGGCAGAGGGCTGATGTCTGGGGGCGGGAGGGTTAGGGCGGGGCGGGGAGTGGGACGGTGCCAACCTTTGTATGGAGATGATTTTATAACCATGCACTTTTGTTACCGGGAAGAATTTTTCATACACGTACATTAATAATAAAGAGTGTATAGTTTAACAAATTTTCTAAAGAGTCGTGGAGAGGAGGAAGGGGGAGGGAGGCAGGCAGAGAAAGAGGGAGAGAAAAAGGAGGAGAAATCAAGCAAATGTGCCAAAATATACACACCAAGGGTCCATGGGGAGGGAGTGGATGGAATAATTAGGAGATGTGCCAGCCATGGAGGTTCCGTGTGGGAGTAGATGGAACCTCACAGAAGCATATTTCTACCAGTCAGAAAAGAATACACTTGCGCCTGTATGCACACACCCCCGACGTGTCGGCGTATTTTGGTCCCTGGAATTATACAAAGAAGAGAGCATATGTCTTATATGTGTTGGTGTTTGCAGCTTGGGTCATCTGCAAAGCATGCCAAGGCAAGTGGGTGTGCCTGTCTAGTCAGCATCACTAAGGAGGGTGTCCTTGGGAGATGGTCCATGCCAGCCACACGGACATGACAATACTAGCTCAGACACACAGGCAAACCAGGCGTCTACACGCACAGCAGAGCGGACGGATGAGGCCGTCACTGGTGGAGCTTCAGTCTCTTTTTTCAGAGGTTAATGTATTTTTTTTTAAGGAAGGGACTGGGGACTTCCTTGGTGGCTCAGACGGTAAAGAACCTGCCTGCAATGCAGGAGACCTGGGTTCGATCCCTAGGTTGGGAAGATCTCCTGGAGAAGGGAATGGTGATCCACTCCAGTGTTCTTGCCTGGAGAATCCCACAGACAGAGGAGCCTAACAGGTTACAGTCCATGGGGTCGCAAAGAGTCAGACGTGACTGACCGACTAACACTTCCACTTGGTCCAATGGTTAAGAATCTGCCTTGTAATGCAGGGGACACAGGTTCAATCCCTGGTCCAGGCGCTAAGATCCCAGATGCCTCAGGGCAACTAAGCTCACGTGCCACAACAAAGACCCAGCACAGCCAGAATAAATCATCAAAAACTTTAAAAGAGGAGATTTTTAAACCTGCTGAGTCCTGTAAGTCTTGCCTACACATCATTAGAAACGAGATGGTTGGACAGCGTACCTTGGTAACAGAGACAGGAAAAGAAGGGGTAAAATCGACTTCTATAGATACGAAGGCAGCCGTGGCTATCCCAGTGCTCTAGGGAGGAAGTGGCTCTAAGCTGGAAGCGGTTCTTTCCACCCATGCACATCCTAACCTCCCCCTGGTCCTCCCACTCCAGTTGCCCCAGAGTACAGACAAATATTGCACCCGCAGCGTAAAGCCACTGAAGGGGACACACTGACTCAGAACACTCGGATGGAAAGAACAGGCACAACCCCAACCAATGTGTTCTGGAGTCGTCTGGAGAGGGGCGATTTCTTTCTCTTAAAATAAGGACTTCAGGACTTCCCTGGCAGTTCCGTGGTTAAGACTCCACACGCACAATGCAGGGAGTGCACGTTCGATCTCTGATTGGGAAGCTAAGATACCACATGCCATGCGGCATGCCCCCCCGCAAAAAAAGGACTTAAAAGGCACTGCATTGAACAAGTGCAAGATCAAAAACTAAGGGCCGTGAAATGAGCAGATATCTCAGAAGGCCAGACCTTGTCTGTCTCTCCCAGTGCTATCTATCCCTAGAGCCTTGCAATTTATGATGATGATGGGAGTGATGAAACATTTATTGAGCATGGTATATGACCAGATCCTGTGCTGAGCAGAACACATGAATTAACAGGCTTAATTCTCACCACAACCCAAGACAGGTCTTCATTATACCCATTTCCTGATGAGGAAACTGAGGCCCAGACAGATTACACAGCAAGGAAGTAGTAGTTCCTGGTTTAGTTTAGACCCCCATAATGTTAATACCCGGGGACTCCCTGACCAGGGGACAAGAACAGTACGAGGCATTAAGAAAATCCAGTCTCACTCAGAAGTCAGCTTTTAATTACAAAGACCCTCTGTAAGTACTCGGTGCAAAAAAATTGGAAGGCGGTGAAACCAATGCATATCCTATATGTTTCATTCTGCACAAATTTGATTACTTCATGGGTCAAGGCCAGTTGTGATAACAGGTGATCCCAAAATCTCAGTAGGCTAAAGGTGTGTTTGCTGGGTTCTCTCACATAGCAAAGGCTTATATCCTGCTCACATCACACACCAATATGTCAAAGGCTCTGCTCCACACGGTAGTTCAAGGACCTTGAAGCCAAAGAGCCCACCACTGAATTTTCTGGAGTGCGGAGGCCTCAAGAGTTGGGGTGGGGGAGCAAAACTGGAGTTACCGTCCATAAATTCAAGTCATGTTTCGCTGGCCAGTGGAACTCAGTGCCTTGGCTCCATTTAACTTCAAAAGACTGCTATTTACTGTGTAAATAATCATAAAGCAAAAGAAGCAGGGTTAGGTAAACACCACCAGTCTCTAACGCCACCTGCTCCACCGACCAGCAAACACCAGTCTCAATCTTCCCTTCACACTTGCCTGTCACCACGTCCAGCACAAAGGTCAAGATCGCCATCGGGGTGCGAGGTCCCTGGTGGCCGAGTGGTTAGGAGTCCAGGCTTTCACTGCCTTGGCCCCACGTTCAGTCCCTGGTTGGAGCTGGGGACTGAGATGCCACAAACCTCAGGGCACAGCCAGAAAAACAGGAAAAAAAATGCTCATGAGGCCGTATTCCTGAGAGGTCTCCTCGTGGCCCCGTGATCTCTGAGCTAACAAGGAAACCCACCACCCAGTACCGACCACACACCCAGCACACAGTCGTGGCGCGGGGAAGGGTCACAGCCAACCAAAACTCCTTGCTCGGAAAGAAATTCCCTCAGTGGTGTCTGACCTTTTCCGACCCCATGGACTGTAGCCTCTGTCCATGGAATTCCCCAGGCAAGGACGCTAGAGTGGATAGACATTCTCCTCTTCGGGGGTCTTCCCGACCCAGGAATCGAACCCGGGTCTCCTGACTGCAGGTGGAGGCTTTGCCACCTGAGCCACCAGGGAAACCCTGGACAAGAAAGGGTGAAAATACAAACACACAGCAATCGTGGCCCATGGCAGTTCTGAACTCCAGAGGGGAGAGCGCTAGGAAGGCCTCAGGCCACGTTCCTTTATTCGACCTTGATTCTGCTTTCTGGTTGGAACTCCTCTGTGCGGTGGTCTCTGTGGCCTCTGACCCTTCCCTCTTGGAGGGGCTCCCTTTTCCATTATCCATCCCGGCCATGCCTAAAGTGGATTTTGGATGAGCCTGCACGCTTTAGGGGTTGCCCATCTTCTGTCTCCTGCTGCTGCAAGGAAGCTGGCCTGAAATTTCTTTAGGCCTCAATACTCAATAGCTTTTCAAATCCATGTTCACGGTTTCTTAGCAATTCACCTTCCTGAAAAAAGCTGATAGACTTTTGTTCTCTACGCTTCTGAAAAGAGCAGGATCCTATGGTCCTACCCCCCCGACACACACACCAAGCCCCTGCCATGTACTCTGCCTGCCTTTTGTCTTGGAAAAGCTGTAGCCAAAGAATAGGTTTAATCGGAGAAGTGAGAAAAATGCAGAAACAAAGGGAAACTGTCAAAGGAGACCAAATAAAAGTCGTCCAGTCATGGAGCATAGTGAAGGACCCACTAGTTCCTTCTCAAAGGCTATACACAATACTCTGAGCTGTGTCCTACGAGCTGCCTTATAGACACTGGAACTCCCACCAGCTGGAGAAGCTAACTGCGAGATGACCAGGCTGGAGCCTTGACATCAGCGACCACAGTTCCAAGAACTGGCCTCAAGAAATGCAAACAAACTGACCTTGGAACTGAAGATTAACGATACCTAAAAGAATCCATGGCAGAAACTAACACGGTATTGTAAAGCAGTTATCCTCCAGCTAAAAATACATAAAAATTTTTAAAATAATCAGGATGATGCTGGTCAGACCACCGATGACCAATTTCAAGATGACTCTCAGAGCTGACTGTGCTGTTGCGGCATGTGGCCCCCTCCCTCAGCCTACAAAAGCTCTTGCCCCTGATTGTCAATGGGGGGTGGGGGGGAATCGGCCTTTGGACAGGCGTCCACCCACCCCTGTGGTTGCTGGCATCCAAAATAGAGCGAATTTTCCCTCCCATCAACCTGGCCTCTTTATCGGCTCTTGTGCAGCTGGACCCCACTTTCGATTACACTCCCGCAGAGCGTCCTGTTTCAGAGCAAATGCAAAGGTCTTTACTCAGAAGTGTTTTTAAGCCTAGCCTATACCTTGCTTTCTTTTCCTAGGTGTCTCCTCTCTTAATGGACACCTTGCAATTATCTGAAACAATAAATGAGAAGTCACATTCTTATTCTGTATTTGTTTCCACTTGGCTAAGTTATCTTCACCGAAAATTTTTAATGGGCCTTGTTGCTCAAAGCCCTTTCTGGTTTTATCTCTTATGATGTAGACCCAGAAACAGTCAGATTTTCCAGTGTTTTAATGCTCCAATTATTTTTACTTCTTCTCTGTTCCTTTTCTTTTCTACTTTCAAGCTGCTCTAAAACTAATTAAAACATGAGAAAAATGGTTTAGGATCAATAAGGGGCTGAGATGGAAAATGTGTGAAGCACATTAACAGTAATGCCACATGAACTTTGTAGGGGAAATGAACCTCCTCATGGAAAACGGTCGCTGTGATGAAAGGTAAAGACAGGACGCATAGCACCAAGCTACAGAGTTAGTGCACGGCATTCGGATTTCAGAGTGATTTCTACTGGAAATCACCACCACAGGGGCCGGCTTGCCAGGAGAAGGATGAGAGATGGATGAGAAAAAGTCACTGCCCATGGATGTGACTCAGAGGCTCTTTGGGAGCAAATGGGAATTTGCTGTGTGCCTCGGGGAACTCAAACCCAGCTCTGGAGCCGCCTAGAGGGGCCCCAGGAGGAGGGAGGTGGGAGGGGGCCCGGGAAACCTACGGCTGCTTCACACTGATGTTCGGTAGAAACCAACACAGTACTGCAAAGCAATTACCCTTCCATTAAAAATAAACAACATTTTTTTTTAAAAAGGAGACTATTTGAGGAGAAAATATTGGCTGTATTGTGTCACGGCTCATTCCCTCCAACCCACTCACCATGGAGGGCAGGGATGATAGAGAAAGACACCCCAGTGAGAGGGTTATGAGAAAGAGAATATTATTATGTTCCCCCCCCCCAGCTTCACACATTGCTCATGGAATGATTTGGGAGTACATCACCAGGACCTCTAGAAAATGACACTAATGTAGCTGATTTTTTTATATAAAATGGAAGATTCTACTTCTGTAGCTGAGCCAGGAGTTGAAAGAGATTCCTATGCCTGTAATGAAACGCCAAAGCTGTGGGGACTTCCCTGGCGGCCCAGTGGTTACGACTCCACACTTCCACTGCAGGAGGCGCCTGGTCAGGAAACTAAGACACCACATGCCACGCTCTGCAGTCAAAAAATAAAAGCCAAAGCTATGGGATCGGTTCATATAAGAAGTTAGAGTTTCCTATAAAGGAGCAGCTTACGCCTTCATGCATGCAAAATCCCATGTGACAGGCACGTTTCAAATGCTGGGTACATAAGAGTGAGAAGGTAAAGTCTCTGCCCCTGGTCACTTGTTTTCTCTGTAGGAGGGGGAATTGGTGGGGACGGGAGACGGAGGTGAGATCAAACAACAGGCAATAAATAGTTCCAGACAGTGATGTGTGCTGCAAAGAACACCCAGCCCGAAGAGGGCCGGAGGGGGAGGCTGAAGAAGTACACCCAGATCAGGCAGGTCCTCCTGGGCCCTGGCCAGGTGCCACACTAAGTGTAACCGCCGTGGGAGACCACTGGAGGGTTTCGAGCAAAGGAATGGCAGAGTTGGATGACATTTCTCAAGGATCAGGTCAAACGCTGCAGGGAAGTGATCCAAAGGTGGGGAAGCGTGTACGCTGGGACCCCAGGGAGGGCGCTTCTGCGTAGTTCAGATGGAAGATGTTTGAAAGAGGCACCAGAGAGGATGGTGAGTAAGGAGACAGATTGAGGGTACGGTCTGGAGGCACAGTCAGTGGGACTTGCTGCTGCGTTAGATGTAATGAAAGAGAACCAAAGAGGAATCGAGGATAACCCATTTTTTCTTTACAGCCATAACCGTGCTGTGTGCATACTGTCATTCCAGTTGTGTCCGACTCTTTGCAACCCTAAGGGCCATAGCCTGCAGGCTCCTCTGTCCACGGGATTCTCCAGGCAAGGATACTGGAGTGGGTTGCCATGCCCTCTGCCAAGGGATCTTCCCCGCCCAGGGATCGAACCTGCATCTTTTACGTCTCCTGTATTGGCAGCAGGTTTTTTACCACTAGTGTCACCTGGGAAGCCCTATAGTAATGCTTAGCCAGACCCAAGTAGCAGAAAAGCTGTCTCCATTCTATGAGAGAAAAACAAAACCCCAGCAGACAGCTAACAGTTTGTAAGTTAGAAA
This sequence comes from Cervus canadensis, assembly GCF_019320065.1. Lineage (NCBI taxonomy): Eukaryota > Metazoa > Chordata > Mammalia > Artiodactyla > Cervidae > Cervus > Cervus canadensis. The sequence continues at coordinate 74,820,091 of NC_057396.1, forward strand.
GAGGAAGCAGATATACAAACCGATTCACAATGGCAGGAAATGGCTCAAATCTGAAAACCAAGAGACAGGGGCAGAAAAATCTGAACACACATTACAAACCTACAGGTGTAAATACCCTGTATCGCTCTGAGCATCCCAGTGGATCTTAAACAGCGCCATGGAGCTTCAGGCGCTAAAGCCTGGATAATCAGCTGCATCTTCAGAGGACAGGTAGCTTCTCATCCACAGCGCCATGCGGGAGGCCAAGCATCGATCCAGGATGATTTCCTAGAAGGAAAGCCTGACACTCCCCCTGCTGCAGACCAAGAAGCAAATTCAGGAAACGAACTATATGGGAGATGAGCCCAAAGACATCTGAAATGGGAATGCTACGTGGGACCATGTGATTTTTAACGGGAACGAACAGCTTGTACTCACTGTAGCCAAGGAGTGAAAGACGATGATGAGGAGCCAGGCCTCTCAGGATGGTGCGCCTCCGTGGACGTTCACAACCGCTGCCGACTCGGTGCATTTACACTGTACCACAGGCCACACCAAGCGTGTTACCCGCCTGGTGTCACGGAGTCTCATGGGGACGGAGTCACTCTTGAGCAATGCAGAGCGTGATGAAGAGCACAGACTCAGGAGCCTGGATTCAAAACCCTGTGCCGTCCCTTACCAGCTGGGCGAACTTGGGCAAGTGACATCCTCTCCGTGGGTCTGAATTTCCCTGTTGGTCTGAAAGACAATGGGAGCCAGTCCATAGGGTCCCTGAGAGGGTGGGAGGTCAGATACGTGCAGTGCTTAGCACGGTGATGCTCAATTAGTGACAGCGACTGGGAACTACTTTGAGGTTCCCGTTCAGTCACTAAGTCGTGTCCGACTCTGCGACCCCATGGCCGCAGCACGCCAGGCTCCTCTGTCCTCGACTGTCTCCTGGAGTTGGCTCAGATTCATGTCCACTGGGTTGGTGATGCCATCCAACCATCTCGTCCACTGCTATTCACTTCTCCTTTTGCCTTCCACCTTCCCCAGCATCAGCATTTCCCATCCCAACCTTTCCCAACCTTTCCCAGTCTTCTCCAGTGAGTCAGCTCTCCACATCAGGTGGCCAGAGTGTTGCAGCTTCAACCACAGGCCTTCCAACAAATAACCAGGGCTGATTTCCTTTAGGATGGACTGGTTTGATACTCTTGCCGTCCACGAAAGGGATGAACTACTAGCTTGCCACCCTTACAGGGGAAGAACCGGACGCTGAGAGATCTGTAAGTCACTTATCTAACATCACACAGTGGAAATGGGACAAAGCCAGGGTTTTAGTCCACATCTGGCCTCCAGACTCAGTGCACTTAACCACTGTCCTATACCAGACAACTCACGTTGGCCAGCTGTGACAGCTTGTCTCCAAACAGGGGCCCCAATGAACCACAGCTTGGAGTGGTCCACCCCCACACTGAATCTGTGCCTGTCCTGTGACATAATCTAACCGAAGGAAGGTAGCAGAAGTGATGCCAATTCCAGTCCAAATCCTTAAGAGGGTCTGGCAGCTTCTGCTTTCATGCTCCTGGGAGCCCTGAGCTCCTATGAATTGTCTGATCTACAGCAAGACAACTGTCCAGTGAAGCCATGTTGGGGACAAGGAGGCCAGTGCTAATGCCTTGTAACTGCTCTCAGCAAACCAGAACTTAACCCCGAAATGCCTCAAGGTTAAGAAATCAAAACTAAGGACTATCGATCACAACCAACTAGGTTTTCTCAAATGAGGCGACTCCTTAAGCCTTAACCAATCAAATAATTTCCCTGCTTTCTTTCTGCATCCTCTCTACAAAAGTCTCGACCCTAGTTTCAGTGGGTGGAGTACTCCTAACCACTTCTGGTTAGGAAGCGTGGCACTGCCTGATTAGAATGGATTTTTTTGCTTAAATACACTCAGAATTTTTAATATGTCTCAGTTTATCTTTTAACAGAAGTAATTTTTTAAGCCTCTGTGTTTGGGACTGTTTGTTTGACAATAATGGGCTTCCCCAAAGGCTCAGCGGTAAGGAATCTGTCTGTGATGCAGAAAACTTAGGAGACACGGGTTTGATCCCTGGGTGGGGAAGATCCCCCAGAGGAGGTAATGGCAACCCACTCCAGCATTCTTGCCTGAAAAGTCCCATGGACAGAGGCACTTGGAGGGCTAGAGTCCGAAGAATCACAGAGTTGGACACGACTGAGTGAGAAAGCCAGTGAGTGAGTTAGACAATAATATACAACTGAAAGACTAGTCTAGAAGGAAAAGACTTACTGGGGGGAAAACGTGTCAGCAACATAATGCTGAGATCCAGAGCGACCACCACATTGCAGAAGCAAGATTCTGAGAGGGTAAGGGCCCATGGTCCAGGGTCCAAGCAACCAGAGCTCAGGTCCTGCTATTGTCAGTACTGACTGCACGAGCTACTCACTGCTGCCCTGACTCATTCCCTTCTCTGTACAATGCGGCTATCTCACAGCGTGGTAGGAGCGATTCAATGATACAAGCCCTGTTAATGACACTAGAATAGTGTCTGACATAGTGGGAAAAAAATTAACAACTGCTGTTTTTATTATTTTTAAAAAATAGCATAATTATTCTAGATACTAGTAAATTGACCAATGCAAGGAACAGATGGATTCCTCAGTTCTTGTCTCTAACTTTTCCAAGAATTACACCACTTTGTATCACTGTGCTTTGGAAAATGCCAGGGAACAATATTTTAAGAGTTTGACAAGGACAACAAAAATAAATAAAGAAGCTTACCACCCACCTCAGCGGCCTCAAAGAGTGTTGGCATCTAAGCTATTACTGCAAAATAAGATTGTTAGAGAAACATGCAATGACAGCATGTTTTTTCCCCAACTGAAAAGTAATTTACAATTCGGACACAAGGTGGTATGTGACTGCTTCCAGGCAAAGAAGTTTAAAACCTTATCCCCCTTCATAGGAGCAGAAGAATACCCAGCTTTCAGAAAAAACACAGCAACCAGAGGAACCTCAGATAGAGTAGGCTGCACTGCACGGTCACCGTTTTGATGAACGAGAAAAGGGAGAAGCAAAGTCCTTCTCAGAAGTAAAGGCAGTGTCCCCCTCTGGATATCCCAGGGAGCTCGACTCGGTGCTCTGTGAGGACCCAGATGGTGGGATTGGGGGGTGGGGGTGTCCATGAGGGAAGGGATATGTGTATCCCTATAGCCGATTCACTTCACTGTACAGCAGAAACGAACATGACCCTGTAAAGCAATTATACTCCAATTAAAAAATAAAATAATACAAATTTTTAAATTAAAAATCCAATTACTGAGTCTAGCATCTCTGAAAGCACATAAAAAAAAAAAAAAGAAAGAAACAAGAAAGAAAAGTGATTTCTAATGATCGCGTGCATGCCTGGTAAGTCGCTTAGTCATGTCCGACTCCCTGTGACCCCGTGGACTGTAGCCTGCTGGGCTCCTCTGTCCTTAGAATTGAATTCTCCAGGCAAGAATACTGGAGTGGGTGGCCACGCCCTCATCCAGGTGACCTTCCCGACCCACGGATCGAACCCGCGCACTGGCAGGCAGGTTATTTACCACGAGCACCACTTGGGAAGCCGAAAAGCAAATGTTAAATCAATGGAAAAGCCCCTAAAGAGATAGCTAGACCTCCCAACAGAGATCAGACTTCAGGGGACAAGAGACACTTGGATCACTCAGCAGTCATCCATCTGGACAGAAAAGAACCCACTAAGTCCTCACTGCGGCATCTTGAATGTCAGAAAGGGACAAAAAGAAAAAAAGCCAGAATTGTTATTTATCTTTTAACAAAAGTAATTTAACAGTAGGACAGACACCTGTCACCAGACCCTTGGCAACATGGAGCGGGGCACTGATGCTTGACCCTGTTCTATGCCCTGCGTCACTTCATCAGAGACATTTCTGTTGTTTAGTCACTAAGTCGTGTGCGACTCCTTTGTGACCATGTGGACTGTAGCCCGCCAGGCTCCTCTGTCCATGGGATTCTCCAGGCAAAAGTACTGGAGTGGGTTGCCATGCCCTCCTCCAGCGGATCTTCCCAACCCAGGGACTGAACCGAGGTCTCCTGCATTGCAGGCAGATTCTTTACCACTGAACCCCCAGGGAAGCCCTCAGAAATGTTTACCTTGCTTTGGTACAGACCTTCTCCCTCCACCATTTTTGATACGTGGATTTCTGGATCGCATGAACCTTTTCTCCTGACTAGAGTCTTGGGATTCTGCAGCCCAGAGTTGGTAAAACCAAGGATACAGCCCGCTCTCTGAATCCCTCCTTAAGAAACGTATTTATTTCTGTCTGAAAGTGCTCCAGGTTACTCAAGAAGCCTGGTAATTACAGAAGGCAGCTGTGGTGAAGTGGAAGAAACCCCGGGGCTGGAATTCAAGAGTCTTATTCACTCAGCAAACACTTGCTGAGGATCCGGTGTGAGCAAGGCAGCGTTTGGTACAAGATAGAATGTGCGCGTGGTCCTCAGCTGTGTCCGACTTTTTGAGCCCCCAGCCTGTAGCCCACTAAGCTCCTGGCCGTGGAATTTTCCAGGCAAGAATATTGGCGTTGGTTGCCATTTCCTACTCCTGGGGATCTTCTTGACTCGGGGATCGAACCCTTGTCTCTTGCACTCCCGCCCTGGCAGGCAGATTCCTCGCCATAGCGCCACCTGGGAAGCCCCCACAAGAAAGAACGACTGAAGACCGGAGGCGGCAGGAGCTCTGCCTTCAGTTTCACCCCCCACGCCTCGCACAGGACTGGCGTCTAGCAGCTTCCAACAGATGTGTGTTCAACCCCGTTAATCTTGCCGCTAACCAATTTCCCTCGTCAGGCTTCAGACGCCACCTCTTACTTTTTTTAAGTGACTTAGGGCCTCACTTCTCAAACTTTAATGGGCAAACCCATGCCCCGGGGACCTTGCAAGGTGCAGACTCCATCAGCAGGCGTGGCAGAACCCAGGAGCTGCCTTTCTAGCAAGCCTCCTGAACTGTTGGTCCACGGACCACACTTTGAGTAGCAAGGAGTGAGATGATCTCTCAGGGAGAGATTCTGGCTACCACTCTACCCTTTTGAAGTGTAGAAAACACTAGAGACTCTAAGTGTGGAAGGAAGTGGAAGAGGAGCAAAGTGAGCTGGGCGTGGTGCTGGGCTGGATCCAGGTTAGTGGAAGCTTCTCCCCAGAGCCGGCAGGAAAGGCCCACTCTTTTGTTACAGCGCACAAACAAAGCTTTCAGGGTCTGTAAAAAGCATCAGGCATCATCTTGCTGGCTCGGAAGGCTCTATCTCTTAATGATTCTTCCTGTTTTTCTCAGCCTGATCCAAGAGAATGAGAAAACAGTCCCAGTGAAGGTCAGCAGAGGTCAGGGAGGTCCCTGGAGAGGCTGCTTTCAGCCCACACGTGGGGAGAGAAGCAGCTGGAGGCCCCACTCCAGCCCTGCCGGGTTCCAGCCCGACACCTTTGCTAACCCAGCCCCATGCCAGAGCGTCAGGGTGACAGGGGACCCGGGATGGGGAGCCCTGCTCCAAGTCAGCGCCATTCAAATCCACACTCACTACAACTGCTGGGTGTGCCAGTGGGCCAGACGCCCCAGAGGACACAGCGTCAACAGAGTCAGGGCCTGCTGGGAGCACTTGTCTGTAAGGGGCGGAAGGTATCTGTGGAAGACAGACTGCAACGCAGAATGTCACCAAGGACACGCCAAAGAGACCCACGGTGGTACGGAGATTTAGACAGCTGCAATCCCAACTGCAAATATGCAACCTGCTTTTCTCAACAACAAAAAAGAGAATGCCAGCATTCTGGCCCACGCACAAACATTTCCGGAATGATCTCTTACATCTGGACTCAGCACAGTATTTGATAACATCTGTCAGGCCCTGTCACAGCATTCGATTGTAAACACCAAGGCCCCACTCTCCTCCGTGTTGTGTGGCAGCCTGGATGGGAGGGGCGTCTGGGGCAGAAAGGATACATGTACGTGTCTAGCTGAGTCCCTTCGCTATTCACCTGAAATTTAAAGAAATGTAGAGAGGTGTTGCCGTAAAGGCATCAAGGGAAACATCAGGAAGAGGGCATCTGAAACTTGAAGGGGGGTATGGGATCCTCAAGAAAAGATGGAAATGAGAATATTCCAAGTCAGGGAAAAATAGGAAAGAAGGCGCAGAGGGGAATTTCAATGCACATTCAGGGTGGGATCCAGTGTGACTAGAGCTCGTGGGAAAAGAGGCTGGTAAAGAGAGGCTGAGAGCCAAGGGAGGATTCTCATCACTAAGGCCTGAGTCTCTCTTTCCCCTCATAGGGTCTGATAGAGGCCCACGGACATGCACACCCACATGGCCAACTTTTAGGACTCTGCCTGTCAAAAATGAGACTACACACAAACGTACGATGGCATATTACTCAGCCATGAAAAGGAATGCATTTGCATCTGTTCTTATGAGGTGGGTGATCCTAGAGCCTGTTAGGCAGAGTGGGGTCAGTCAGAAAGAGAAAAACAAATACTGTGCGTTAACGCATATATATGGAATCCAGAAAGAGTACTGAAGAACCTATTTGCACGGCAGCAGTGGAGACCAGATGGAGGGAACAGACGTGGATGCTGTGAGGGAAGGAGAGGGTGGGACGCGTTGCAAAAGTAGCAGGGAAACACGGACGCCACCATGTGTGAGACAGACAGCCTGCGGGTTTGGCTGTAAGACACGGGGAGCTCACAGCACGGCTCCGTGACGACCTAGACGGCTGGGACGCGGCGGGAGGCGGGAGCGGGGTCCACGAGGGGCGGGGGGACATGTGTGCGCCTTCGGCCGATTCAAGCTGATGAACATTTCGGCCATAGCAGAAGCCAGTCCAATATCGTAAAGCAGTTATCCTCCACTACAAACAAACTTGTGAAAAATGGCACCACAATGATCCCCAGCAACTCACTGGTCCAATAATTTCTAACTGAACCCTTAATACATGTGGAGCCACCATGCTCAGCTGGTAAAGAGTCTGCCCGCAGTGCAGGAGAGCCCGGCTCGATCCCTGGGTTGGGAAGATCCCCTGGAGGAGGGAAAGGCTACCCACTCCAGTATTCTGGCCTGGAGAACTCCACGGACTGCATAGTCCATGGGGTCGCAAAGAGTCGGACACAACTGAGCGACTTTCAGTTTCACTTAATATACATGAAGCACCTTCCCAGGGACTAGAAATGCCGTAGAGAGATAAACCAGACGCATCCCTGAGACCTGGACAGACGACAGGTAACACGAGGTGGCAGGAAGAACGCAGGACTGAAATCAGAATCCTCTGGGCTGCAAACCCTAGCTGTGCGTTAAGCATGAGCGATTCCCCGTCTCTGGGCCTTGGCGTCCAGCTCCCTGCCATGGGTGATGACACTTATCGCCCAGGATTGCTGTGGAAACGAACCTTCGGGGAAGGAACGTCCCGTTGCGTCGCGCACGCTGCAGGCATTCACCACCGGTTTGTTCTGTCTCCGGTCGCAGAGAGGCGCTGATTTCCAGGGCTTCACACTCCACCCCGGCAGTTTGGAGACTCTGCGGCTCCTGTCACTGTGCCCACCCCCAGGGCCCTGGCACGTCCCAGCGAGGGGGGCTCTCCCCAGCCCTGGGTAAGAAGTTCTCCGCCCCCCACCCCCACCCCGGGGTGGCCTGAGATGAGGCCGGTGGCCCAGGCAGCCGTTAATCAGGATGCCTCCGCGGCTGCACCAGGCGCCGGCAGGCCGCTCAGCTGCCCCGTGGGCATCCTCACCGCTCCACCGACCCGTTGCCATGGCAGTAACCCCCAGAGACAGCCAGGACTGGCCAGAGCCGAAGAAGAAGGTTCTGTTCCTCTGATTCAATCGGCCTCGATCTCGGTTGATGTCAGGGTCCCAGAGGGAGAATTCACAGCAGAATTTAAATTGACTGAGCACTCCTTTTCAACCCTGAACCATCTATTAAGCGCTCTCCACCCGTGACCTCATTCCATACTCACGATGACACTGTGCAACAGGGATTCCCAGCCCCACTGAGCAAAACCGGAACATGGGGTTCAGAGAGGTGAGTGCCGATGTCACGCAGGTGGTCCGGGGAGCCAGGACACGGCTGTGCCCCCCGGACCCCCAGCCCAGGGCTGCATGACTCCAGAGCCTCTACTAGCTTCCCCCAGAGCCAGGGCCAGCGTCGCCCTGGCCTGAACGCTCCTGGAGCTCAAGGAGGCAGCCACAGAGAACAGAGACCCTGGGTCCTCCTGGGACCCTGAGGATTCCTCAGGGACAAAGTCAGATGACTCTGACCACGAGCTATATTGAGGCAGCTGCCCGAAAACGTGTTCGGGAATTCCCTAATGCAAGCCCGATTTCAAATAGGCAGCCTACTTTTCTCAAAAAAAAAAAAGTGAAAATTCCAACATTTTGGCCCCCACACCAACACAGCTCCAGAATGGTCCCTTACATCTGGACTCAGCACAGTATTGGATGATACGTGTCAGACCCTGTGGCAAGATTCGATTCTAAACACCAAGGTTCAGCTCTGCTCAGTGTCGGGTGGCAGCCTGGATGGGAGGGGAGTCTGGGGGAGAGTGGATACAAGCATATATCCGGCTGAGTCCCTTGGCTGTCCCCCTGAAACCGTCACAGCATCATCAATCAGCTGTGCTTGCAAAGTCACTTCAGCCGTGTCCGACTCTCTGTGACCCCACGGACTGTAGCCCGCCAGGCTCCTCTGCCCACGGGATTCTCCAGACAAGAATTCTGGAGAGGGTGGCCATGCCCTCCTCCAGGGAATCTTCCCGACCCAGAGGAGGAACCTGCATCTCTTAAGTCTCCTGCATTGGCAGGAGGGTTCTTTACCACTAGTGCCACGTGGGAAGCCCATCAATCGGCTAGCCTCCAATACAAAATGAAAAAGTTAAGAGGGAAAAATCAAAAATAAATAAAAATAACCAAAACAATAAACACCAAGGTCCTTATATTCAGGCACAAGGGGAACAGCTTTCACTTGCTGGTTTCAGCTGCCGGGTTCCGCCCCACTGGAGGCGCACGTCCCCGGAGGACCTGGGGAATACCTCGCTAAGCTCAGATGCTGGAAAACTCACCTAAAAAACGGGGTGGCTCTCCCTCCCTACCACCCGCCCCCTCCCGCGTGCCTGCTGACCTACTAGTCCCAACACTGGGAACGCACGACGTGGGGAAATCCAGCCGCTCTCAGTGGCCCCGGACATCTGGGTCCTCCAACCCCAGGCTGCGGCTGAGATGGGAGGCAACCACGCAAGGGGGCTGGGAAAGCGGCTGGAGGGACTTCTGCCCAGCAGTCGACCTCCTGAACAAACACTTGTCCCACTCTCTAGGGGTCAGCAGAGCTGTGTTTACGCCTGCCCAGACCAGTCCGTTAATTAATTAACTCCCCGGGTGGCCTCTGGCCCCTAAAGCCTTCACCCCTTGGGGCGTCAGTTTCCTTATCTATAAAATCTAAGAATGGGAGGAGTTGATTTTTTTTTTTTTTTGCTTTTAATTATTACTGGAGTAGAGTTGCTTTACATTGTTGTGTTAGTTTCTGCCGAGGAGCAAAGTGAAGCAATCACGCCCATGCCTCTCTCCCCACTCTCTTGAATTCCCTTCCCATTTAGGGCTAGACGGCGCTGAGCAGGGTTCTCGGCGCTGCAGAGACGGTGCTCGCTGGCCGTCTGTCTTCCGCAAGCATCAGTGGTGTCTGAGTGTCAATCCCAGTCACTGCCCCTCCCCCCTCGGCTTCCACACGCTCCTTCTCCATGCCTGTGTCTCTTGCTCTGCTTTGTAAATGGATGAGTTGATTGCCAAGGCTGCTTCTTGGCTCTGGCGCTTTCTGATGCCAGGAGCTACCTTGAAAGAGCAGGAGAGAGAGTGCTGGCTCCACTGCATGGGCCTGGGCACCACGCCCCCTGCCTCTGCGCCTCGGGTTCCTCAAGCTGACATGGCCTTTCCGTCACGGCCTGCGTGCATTCCAGCAAATTCCAGACCTGACACCTGCTCACCACCACCTCCACCAATCAGGCCTCCCTGATCTGCTGCAATAACCTCTGAGCAGAGGGCTCCAGCCCCAGCGTCTCCTCCACCCGCCCGTTCTCCTCCCGGCCTCCAGGGCCATGTCGCTGCAGAACTCTCTGGTGCTCCAGGGCTTAGGACCCCATGCTCTCAGTGCTGAGGGTTCAATCCCTGGTTGGAGAACTAAGATTCCACAAGCTGCATAGTGCAGCAAGAAAAAAAAAGAGAGAGAGAGGGTGATGTTTCTTTTCAAAACACAAACCCACTCCTATTAGCACCCCGCTGCTAAGCCTCCCCGCTGCTTTTAGGATAAAGAACAAAACCCCAGCCAGCCCTTCAGCATCCTGTCACTCAGCCTCCCGCTCTCCCCTGCAGGCACCAGCCACCTGGCCTCCTTTTTGCTCCTTAACGGACAAAGCTCCCTAGCTCCCGCCAGGCCTTTGTCGAGAATCCGATCTGCGCCCGCTCTAACCCACCCCATCCTTCAAGGAGCACATTCCTTCTCTTCCTTTAGGTCTCACCTCCACGCACCCCCACTCAGGAGTCCGCCCAGGAACGTGCCAGGCTCGCTCAGAGGGCCTGCTCTGACTCCCCCACGAGACCACACCCTTCCCTGCACAGTGATCCTGTCCAGGTATGCGTTCACTGATGAGATTCTCTGTCCTGTCTCCCTGCCCCGCAGTCTACACTCAAGAAGGATTCTCACTGCGGCAGCGGGAGCTGGGAGTTCTACCCTTAGGAAGGCCCTGGGGTGGGAGGCGGAGGGGTGCGATCCCTTCCAGCAAACCCTGGCAGAGACCAGGCTCTGTCAGCTCTGATCTAAATCTCTGAGGCTCCCAGGGAGACATCCTGCTGACTGCTGGAAAACTCTCCCCAAAGGCCAGCTCACAACATCAAGTCAGCCATGGGCTAGGCTCAGAGTTCGTGCCAGCAGAGGGTGCAAAGGCATCCCTGCCAGAGACCTCCGCTGCTGGTGGCACCCCCCCCCCTCCCCAGGCGGTGGGCCTCTTCTGAGCATCAGCCAGCAACTGGGAGGGCGTGGAGCTGGTGTTGCAAAGGGAAGATGACCAGTGGAGTCCTGGCTCTCTGGAAACGTCTTCAGTCCTTTCCCCCCGCCCCACCTCCTTCTGCCAACTGACTCACACTGATCATTCAAATGTGAATGTCACCTCCTCCTCCAGGAAGCCTCCCTTGGCTGAACTAATGACCCCATGCCTGTACCTGTGTTCCCCCCGCCCCACCCCTGGCATCCCTCTGGCATGGTACTCAGAACACTACACGGAAAGTAAGTGTCTCCCCACCCAGCTGAAGGCTGCCTGAAAGAACTGACATCACCAGACCCAGTGCCCAGAACCCAGCGACTACTTAGAAAAACGTCATTGTATCAATGAGGAAACTGCGTCCCTGAGAGGAAGAGTGACGTGTCCCCAAGGCCACATGACATGTCACTTACCAGCAGAGCCAAGCATACAACCCAGGTCTCTAACTACAAGTTGTCATAAAACCCAGGTCTCTAACCACAAGCTGTCACCCTCTTTCCCCACTGCCTCCCCATCTTCACGGGAATGGCCACTGTTCATGACTCTGGGGACCAAGGACACTCCAAAGACTCAGGAGGAGAGCATCCTGAAGGCAGGATCCCTGGGGTGTCCCCAGGGGAGAGCAGCTATAGACTTCTGTGTCCTCTACCCGCCAGCTGAACAGACATTCCCCACTCAGGACTGAGATTTGTGGAGAATCCAGCCTCAGAGCCAGCAAAGCCATGGGCACGTGGTGGCAAACCATCCCTCCTCTGCAAGCAGAAAAGCCGTCCTCCAGGACAGAGAGTCTGTGTTCCTCCCTCCAGCCCCTGTCCTGGAGCACATGCTTTCTAAGAACCTGCCAGAATTTACCAAGCCTGCTGTCTCACTCCATCAGGCACCCCCAGATCTTAAGCTTCCTGAGGGCTGGGAAACCTGTGTTGCCTTTGGATCACAGAATACATTATCTGCAAGGGCCTCTCAGATTCACCTGGCTCAATCTGTTTACATATACATCTAAGAAGTGGGATCCAGAGGGGGTAAAGCCACACTCCCTGGTCACTGGGCGAAGGCCTGACAAAGCCAGGGTCTGAGCCACCCCCCAGCCGTGTCCCACACGGATCCCCACCACACCAGACTCCAGCTCTGACAAGTAGCATCCTTCAGTCTCCTCCAGGCCTGACAGCAGAGCTGGTCCCAGTGAAGTGTGAAAATGAAGTGAAAGTCCTTCACCTGGGTCTGACTCTTTGCAACCCCACAAACTTCAGCCTGCCTGGCTCCATGGAATTCTCCAGGCAAGACTCCTGGAGTGGGTAGCCATCCCTTCTCCAGGGGGTCTTCCCGAACCAGGAATTGAGCCTGGGTATCCTGCATTGCAGGCAGATGCTTTACCAGGTGAGCCACCGACTTTGTTCATTGACGGGAGGGGACCCACCAAGACTCACACCGCAAATCCGATCACGTCACTTCCCTGCTTAAAAGGCTTTGGTGGTTTCTTGCTACCCTGCCGACACGTCCATCCTTCCTGCTGTGGCCGCCCTCGAAGTCCCAGGCCCCTGCTTTCTCTCCCGCCGCAGACCACGGTTGGCGGAGGCTTCCCCCGCGGTCCTCACACGCTCAGGGCGGCTCCCACCTCCTAGGCCAGCCAACCCCATCTTGTCTTCCTCCACCCCAAAGACTTCCCCGGAGCTCTCACACCCTCAGCCCACCCCCAGGTGCCCTGAGCTCCATTGCGATCACTACCCGAGCTCCTCATCTCGACACTTCATCCGACCCCCAGGCGCCCGGACCCTCTCTGTCTCCATCCTCCCCGACTATCGGTGCTTTGACTGGCAGGTGGGGACCCCTCCCCTACGCCCAACCGGCTCCCTGACCAGCGGCCGCGGACCCGCAGGGCTGCGGCAGCTGAGGCCCAGGCATTGGGGGGGGGGGGGGCAGGAAGGGCTCCCAGGGAAAGTGCTCAGAGTCTCACCTGGGGTGCTGGGGGGGCACCCCAGGGGAGGGCCCCTCCGGGAGCGCTGCTGTCCCCGCCTCCGCGTCCGTCCAGGATGCGCGGGGAAGGGGAAGTGCTCCGCTCCCTCTGACCCCCGGTGGCTGCTTCCTGAGCTTCCTTCAGTCTCGGACCGACGGGCAGACGCGGGCAGTGGGGCTGCCACACGCTGCCGCCCCCAGACACACTTCCTGCCTCTCCCGGCAGGATGTTATTGCAGAGCCCTGCTTGGTGATTGTCAGGAGATGGGCTTTCCTGAGCTCGTTAAGGGACCTCGCTGCTTTCTCGGGGCCAGCCCCCCTTTTCCTGTGGCCCCCGGGAGCAGGGAGGGAAAGGGGCCCTGCGGCAGCTCCCCGAGGACTGTGGCTGAAGACCACCAGCCCTGGGGGCAGCGGGTCCCATCCCAGCGGCTCTGGGCGCCAGGCAGTGCTTGGCACCGACAGCCACTGTGTCGTTCAGCCCTCACGATAATCCCTGAAGGCAGATGCCATCACTACCCCCTGTTTTACAGTCGGCTGACCTGATGTGCTCCAAGGCACGCGGCCAGAAGGAGACAGGGCAGGGATCGAAATCCAGGGCTGCCTGACTGCTCCCAGCCTCCCACACCATCCCCTTTGCTGCTGTCCAGTCCACGAGCGGGTTCTCATCCCGTGTGTGACCAGCGGCAGGGAGAGGAGGGGAGAGGCTTCCCCGGGGCCAGCATTTCCCTCGAAGGAGTCCAGGGGTCACAGCATCTCCCCTCATCTCTGAGAAAGAACTAGAGCTCACTCGGGATAACAGGATAAGGAGACAGCTCGCACCTCCTTAGCCAAATTCAAGCACTTCCGCTTTGCCCGGGAGGAGGCGGGCCCCTCACTACCATGGACGAGGCAGAAGAAGGTGAAGGCAGTCAGAAACTCTCCACGGTGACGGTGGTCTCTCTTGGGTGATGCTTTTTGGAAAGAGCAGCAATGTGGCAGCCTGGACAGACGATGGCTTGGTCTGCGTCTTACTGATTCTGCTACGAACCGAGTGATCCTGGGGTCCTGCACCTTCCAGGGGCCTCATTTTCCTGACCTGGGAAGTAGGATAACTCCCGCCCCCCTCTCCAGTATTCCTGCCTGGAAAATCCCATGGACAAAGGAGCCTGGTGGGCCACAGCCCATGGGGTCGCAGAAGCGTGGGACAGGACTTAGGGACTGAGCGAAAACAGCCCCCCATCACCCAGAGTGTCTAAAAATACAGGGATTCCATGTGCGTAAAAGTACCTTGTAAACTGAGACACGGGGCTGTTTCTGTTAAGTGGGTATTTTTTCCTTCTTTTTTCTGTCTGGGTGACAACCCAGAGTAACAACTCTGGGGCCCAAAACTGGGTTCAAATCTCAGTCTTGCTGGTTTTGAGCTTTATGACCATAGATGAGTGTTTTGAGGACTCTAAGCCTGTGTTCCCCCCACCCTTTATTTTTTTATGTGGATCATTTTTAAAGTCTTTATTGAGTTTGTTATAGCACTGCTTCTGCTTTTTGCTTTGGGTTTTTGGCCACGGGTGTGAGGGATCTTAGCGCCCCCACCAGAGATCAAACCCACACCCCTGTGTTGGAAGGTGATGTTTTAACCATTGGACCACCAGGGAAGTCCTGAAGCCACCACTTCTGGGCAGGAAAAAATGGAGAACAGTAATCCCTGCCTCATAGATTCGTAGGGAAGGTTCAACACATGGACATCTAAACGGTGAGCACAGTGCCTGAGCTCAAGCTCCCGGTAAATGGCAGCTGCTGTTTTACGAAAAATGATGATGATTATTTCTGCTACTGTTTCCATTACTCTGCTGAAGTCACAGTCTAGCAACACAGTGGCCTGAGGAAAAGGAGGTGGCCGGGCCCCCCGCGTCAGCAGCAAGGAGACTTGCTGAGTCCCCACACCCAGCCAGACAGAGCCACAGAGCATGAAGGGACAGACCAGACAGACACGGAGACGGATAGGCAGCGCGCGAGAGGAGCACAGAAGACCCACGTGGGACAGACGTGATGGAAAGAGCAAGCCGGCCTGAGCGGGCCTCCTGTTCGTCCACAGAGCTGAGTCTCCGGGATGCCAGTCTGATGGCGGTGGCACCATCCAGGGTCTTGTCCTGCCCTGGGTCACGCGCACACGCTGGGAGGTAGGGACTGCCGTGATTCCCAGTTTGCAAAGCTGGAAATTGACTTTGAGAGCTCCAGTGACATCCAAGGTCACACAGCTAACGGCGTGATTCGGACCCCCAAATGACTCCCAAGCCCACTTGCTTTAACTCTCAGAGGGGGCTCTAGGGACCACCGTTCCGTGGCGAAGTGGCTTAGAGAGAGGATGTCACGTCCCCTGAATTTCCACTTCCTCTCCTGTGACCCTGGCTCAGGTGACCCCACCTCGCTGGACTGTAGCGGCCTCCATGGCCCCAGCGCCATGCCTGCGCTGGCAGGAGCCTGCTGAGTGACGCTCTTCCTGTCTCTCGTCTACATCCATTTCTCCCAAACCAGCTCGACCATAAGATTCACCTGGCACGCTGTGCTTTTTCACACAGACCCCGGAGACCTGTGAGTCTAAATCCCGAGGAAGTTTCCTAGAAATCTGTACTTAAAAAAAGGAAAAAAGACATTCCCTGGCTGTCTAGTGGTTAGAACACCACGCTTTCCCTAACGAGGGTCCAGGTTCAATCCCTGGTTGGGGAACTAAGATCCTGCAAGCAGTGCAGTGCGGCCCTCCAAAAAAATCTTTTCTAGTAAAAATAGATAAACTTTAAAAGTCAATGTCATGGTATAAAAACTGGTAAGGGGATTGTTTGAAAGGAAAACAAACCCACATGATTCTCATAACGAGGTACATTTGGGAGTCAGAGGACCGGGGCTGTCTCCCCACGAGAATCCTTTGGAGAACTTTTTAAAACAACCTCGATGTCAAGCCTGATTCTAGACGACTGACTCTGAGTCTTGGGGGTGAGCCCCAGTCAGGCATCAGGATATTCATAAGTTCCCAGACGATTCTAAGGGGAAGCCAGAGGGGGGAACCCCAGCTCTGAGCCAGTGCCATCCCAAAGAACTTTCTGGAATGTTGGAGGTGTCTTATCTCTGCATTGTCCAATCTAATAGGGCTTCACCATGTGTGACTGTTAGGAACTTGAAATATGGCTGGTGTGGCTAAAGAGCCAAAATATTAATTTCATTTCATTTTCAATGATACCCATTTAAATTTGAACCGCCGCGTGCAGATAGTGGCTACCTGGCTGGGCGTGCGGTTCTAGACCTGGGTGGGCCCACTGACCTCTGGGTAAGAAGGAAGGACTGCAGCATGAAAATAAGAAAGGTCCCCTCCACTTCCAGAGGAGGCAGGGGTCCTCCCCGAGACATCGCTTGGGAAATCAAAATGTTCTCGTGGGATCCAAGACAGTCCTAGGGGTCTGTGCCGCCGGGTACATTTCCCACCTTCAGCCCCTTGCTTGGCCCTCCCGCAGGAGGAAAAGGGCCACCTCCAGGCTTCTAAGGAGAGCCCTTGAAGTTGCAGGAAGAGCCAGGGGCTGGGCCAAGGAGGTTAGCTTCTATTTTAAAGAACCTTTTCCTCTCTGGAGTCGGCTCCATCCTCCAACGGTGAGGACGGGGCAAAGGCTACGGCTGACATTGTGTTGCTGAACGTGAAATGGCCTCTGAGGTCACCTGGCAGCTGGTGGGCACGTCCTGACAGCCGGCTCTTAATCACACTCCCCCCAGCCCCTGGGGGTGGAAGGAGGGGGCGGGTGGGGTCCAGCTGTCGGCGATCACCAGGTGACCTTCCAGCCCCCTCCCTGCACCCCCTGCCCCTCGCCTCACCCCACCCCGCGCCCTGCGCTGATGGATGTTTGCGAGCTCAGCGGACACCCAGATGGCAGGCAACGCGGACCCCTGGCCAACAACACAGGAAGCTCCGCTGGGTTTCTCCTTGCCCGTGATGAGCTCACGCCTGCATGACGAGCTGCGATTTCCACGTGTTTTCTTACAGTCGCCACACCTATTGGTTGTCTCTCCCCCTGGGAGCAGTCAGCGGGTCCTGCCAGGGGTCAGCTTTCTCCTGCTCCATCAGCAGGATGGGACCTCCAGACCTCAGTCCGGGGTCGGGGAGGTTAGACATGGGAGAGTGGAGGCGGGAGCTGGGTCTGGGCAGTTCACCTTTATTTATTTTTTTTTTAAGAGCTGTGTCATCTTATTTGGTTAGTTACTAGCAAGCCAGCATAAACATGGTATGAGAAGAGGCAGAATCTACATGAAGGTCTGAACTGCTTTATTATTATATTTAATTGGTGTATAATTGCTCTACAAGGCAGGTCACCTTTAAAATGGGGGTATTAATATCCACTTCCCGAAATGATCGGAAGAACAAAGCCAGGAGATGGTTTGTAATTACAAGGGATCAGCAGACAGCAGGCACCCGACTATGTTTAGTGGGAGCATCCCTAACCCCTAGGGCTTCCCAGATGGCTCAGTGGTAAAGAATCCACCTGCCAATGCAGGGGATGCGGGTTCGATCCCTGATCTGAGAAGATTCCGGAGAAGGAAATGGCAACCTACTCCAGTAGTCTTGCCTGGGAAATCCCCTGGACAGAGGAGCCTGGCAGGCTACAGTCCATGGGCTCCTAAAAGAGTCGGACGTAACTTAGTGACTAAACAACAATCCCTAAGCCCTATTCCTTAGGATTTCTTTTACTTTTTCTTTTTTCTGGCCACACCACAAGTCTTCCAGGATCTTAGTTCCCTGACGAGGGATTGAACCTGGGCCCCGGCCATGAAAGCTCTGAATCCTAACCACTGGACCACCAGGGAATTCCCAGGACTTCTTTATCTTCACCCTACCCTTTCCCTTTAGAGAGGGAGACCCCAGGTTCAGTTCCTGGGTTGGAATGATCCACTGGAAAAGGGATAGGCTACCCACTCCAGTATTCTTGGGCTTTCCTTGTGGCTCAGCTGGTAAAGAATCCGCCTGCATGCGGGAGACCTGGGTTTGACCCCTGGGTTGAGAAGATCCTGGAGAAGGGAAAGGCTACCCACTCCAGTATTCTGGCCTGGAGAATTCCAGGGACTGTATAGTCCGTGGGGGTTGCAAAGAGTCAGACATGACTGAGCGACTTTCACTACTCTTTCCCTAAATTTCTTCTTAATAATTGCAGTGCCCTAGGCCGTGACTTCTAAACCCTGCAGATTTTTTACCCTAAGAAAATTCCCCAAATACCCTGACAAGACGCAAGTCCCAGTGGGCGGCACGTGGTAGGATTCCCCGCGAGGACTCAGCCAACCCTCCCAGCACCAGTTCCTCTCCAGATCTTTAGCTCAGCTCAGCGAACACTGGCTGGGTTTCCCCGGGACGGTGGCTGAACATCTGTGGGACGCCACAGAACAGGGTGGGACACCAGCCCCAAAATTAGCAAGACGCGCATCTCCAAGGCTCCTCCAAGCCGTGTCCCGACTAGTGGTTCTTACGGGCTTCCAGACAACCCTCTGGGAAAAAAAATGAAAACTGCTATCATAATCCCTGTTTTCCAGATGAGGAAACTGAGGTGCAGAGAGTTGAAATGTCTTACTCAAGTTCACAGATAGTAGTTGCAGAGCCAACCCTCAAACTCAAATTGGTTTTTACTTCAAATGGCATTTTGCATGCCAAGCACTCACAAGAACTGAAATAATGATTGGTATTGTGTGTTCAGTCAAGTCTGACTCTTTGGGCCCCATGGACTGCAGCCCACCAGACTCCTCTGTCTATGAAATTTTCCAGGCAAGAATACCGTAGGGGCTTGCCATTTCCTACTCCAGGCGACCTTCTCCACCCAGAGATCAAACCCGAGTCTCTTGAGCTTCCTGCATTGCAGGCAGATTCTTTACCACTGAGCCATGTGGGAAGTCCATTGCTTAGTATTACTCTTATCTGAAGACCATGCCTTTCCAGCACCAGGGAAAGAGCTGGGTTTTAAAAACCAACAGGCTGTGATTAAGCACAGACTGGGGTGTCCAGAGAAACCAGATATTAACATGCACTTGCAAGTCAAGAAATTCTACTTGAGTTTGAAGACCTTGGTAAGGACACGGGCTGTGGAAGCTTCATAGAGAAGGCAGGACTTGAGTTGAGCAGGAAGAAGGGGTTGGTCTTGCATGGGGAGAGGGGAGAATCAGGGCTTTCTAGGCGGGGAGCTCCATCCGCACAAAGGTTCCAGAATAAGCAAGCACGTTTTGTCAATTGGAAGTTCATCTCAGGGGCAAGGCCCTGGAGATGCAGAAATCAGTAAGATAAGTTGTCAGCCCTGGAGGCAGATACAGGAGCAAGGCCAGCACTTGCTCTGTGGGCCTATGCAGGGAAATGGAGGAAAGCAGACGGCTCCCCAGTCAGATGGGGAAAGAACCTCAAATGGTTCAGTTCAGTTCAGTACAGAAGCAGGGCAAAGGCTAACAGAATTCTGCCAAGAGAACGCACTGGTCATAGCAGACACCCTCTTCCAACAACACAAGAGAAGACTCTACACGTGGACATCACCAGATGGTCAATACCGAAATCAGATTGATTATATTCTCTGCAGCCAAAGATGGAGAAGCTCTATACAGTCAGCAAAAACAAGACCGGGAGCTGACTGTGGCTCAGATCATGGACCCCTTATTGCCAACTTCAGACATGAATGGCGGCCCGGGAATTTTGGGTTGACCCCGTGGACAGCGGGGTGGGAGGTGCCCCCCCACCCTCTCTCCCAGGCTCTGAGCTGTGCTCAGGCCCTTTCCGCTTTCTCCCCAGGGCTCCTAGAAGCCACAGACAAAGACAATAAATCGTCCCTCTGACTCCCTCCCCTCCCCCGCCTTTCTCCCTCCCCTTTGTCTGGAGGGGACGTCTCCCCTCCTCTGACCCTCCCCCTCAAACCCCTTTGTTGCCATGGATACCAAAGGGACCTAGCAGCCAGGGGTCCCTCCCACAAAAGCACGGTTTGTGCCACCATTTGGGAAGGAGGAGACGGTGTGAAAGTGAGAAGAGCTTGCAAACGCCTTCCCGTCTGCAGCCACGCCACCACTCCAGTTTGGGAGGAAGGAGGAACTGCGCTTTCTGATTGCGACTTCAAAGGCGCTTTGCTGGGTTAAGTCCAACTCTGGCCTGGCAGCCCAAAAGGAACACCCGCACACTCACACACACAGTACATACACTCACGTACACACACACACACACAGTGCATATACTCACATACACATGCACAATACATGTATTCACATACACACATACATATACTCACACACACAGACACAGTACACAACTCACATACACATGCACACATACAATACATACACTCGTATACACACACAATACATGTACTCACACACACACAATGCATATACTCACACATACACAATACATATACTCACACACACACAATGCATATATTCACATACACATGCACAATACATATATTCACATACACACACAATACATGTATTCACACACACACAATGCATATACTCACACATACACAATACATATACTCACATACACATACAATACCTATATTCACATACACTCACATACACATACAGACACAATGCATACACTTATACACACACAATACATACACTCACATACACACAATACTTATACTCACACACACATACAACAGTACATGTACTCACATACGCACTAATATGTTAACACCTATACAAATACTGAACTAGTCACACACACACGCTCATGAGCCCACCTTCCCAGGGCAGGTGGGCTGAGGCCACTAAGAAAATAAGTCTCCTGTACGCTGACCCTGCCCTTAGAACAACTGTCCACTCCCAGCAGGAAAAACCCTCTGGCGACCCCCAGAGCTGCCAGGCTCCCAGGAGGCCCCAGGCCCCAGCGCCCGTCCCTCAAGCCCCTGGCTGAGGACTCACAGGTTGGAAAGCTGCTTCTGGGCCTTTCTGCAGGCCCGACGATGGCAGAGAGGCAGATGCTGCAGCTGGGGAGGCCGGCACTGCTGTGGGCTTTCCCACAGGGCCCCACAGAAGCCATCAGTTCTGCTCCCAAGGACAGAAGACAGTGGGCAAGAAATAAATGAGGGCAGAAGACAACCAACGCCACTTCCCACTTTGCTAGATCCCCACCTTAGATTCAGACCCTGGGAGCGTGCTCAGGCTGGAGAGGAGTGCCCGAGTACTAGCGGTATTTCAGAAAGCAGGAGAATGGCAGCCTGCAGCCCCGCCTTCTGCAACAGACTGCAACAGCCCAAACTCTTCTCATGGGCCCTTACAAGGCAGTCCAGGATCTGGTCGGCAGTTTGGTCGTTTCAGATTGACTTTTGATAAATGAGGTAATCCAGCGGTGAGTTCCCACTCAGCGCAGTCTGCTTGGGAGTCCAAATATTTCTGAGCACAAGCGTGCTGTTGATGGATAAATGCCCAAGCCTCTTCCCCAGCAGCTCAGTGGTAAAGAATCCATCTGCAACGTGGATTCGATTCAGGAGACGTGGGTTTGATCCCTGGGTTGGGAAGATCCCCTGGAGGAGGAAATGGCAACCTGCCCCAGTATTCTTGCCTGGAGAATCACATGGACAGAGGAGCCTGGCGGGGTACAGTCCCTGGAGTCACAAAGAGTTGGGCACGACTCAGCGTGAGCATCGAAGTCTCTCTGAGTTCGCTCCTTACCTCTAGCTTGTATTCGTTCTCTGCCCTCCAGAGCGGAAAAACCAGAGAGCCCCCTTTTTCTCTGCCTAGGATGCAGAGTGGAAGGCAAATCGGGTCCTCCCTCCATCTAAATTATCTGTCCAACATGTGGAGGGTAACTTTGGCATCATGGGCCCTAGAAGAGGGTTCCAAAGCTTCCAGACTCCTAACCTGACTCTGGTTCACCCTGTTGTTCTAGGAGGGTGAACTCTATACTTTATCTGAAAAGTGGCCTTAATAATGCAGCATCCTCCCCCAAGACAGTTGCAATGATGACGAGATAACAGATGCTAAAATGCCCAGCACAAGAGACTTCAATACACATTACTTCTTTTCAATGTGCTGGATACATATGAAAAATATTAACTGATCTTTCTCGCCATCTTTTTTAACCTCCAGGAGGCGATAGGTCGTATGTTGTCATTTTAGTTGCTAAGTCACATCTGACTCTGTGACTCTAACGACTGTAACCCACCAGGCTCCTCTGTCTGTGAGATTCTCCAGGCAAGAATGCTAGAGTGGGTTGCCATTTCCTCCTCCAGGGGACCTTCTTGACCCAGGGATCGAGCCCACATCTCTTGCATTGGCAGATGGATTCTTTACCACTGAGCCACCACGGAAGCCCGACAGACCTTAAGGCACATGAATGCCTCATTCTAAGCCAGATCCTCTTTACTCGTGAAGCTTGGTTTTGAACTAATCCATTTGGAATGCCTGATGTGTGATCTCTGCCTCAAGACCCCAGCAAAGATGTAAAATGAGGGGGAAACGACTTCATCATCACTTAGGTAAAAATAATGTACTGAGCAATTTGACCTCCATGTGCCAAGCCTTGCAGAAGACAAGAGAGTGAGCTAAACAGTGTCTGCCAACCAGCAGTAGCAAGCTGTGATGGAGCCCCGGACTCCAGCCACCCAGGCTAAAACCCCAGCTTTGTCTTACCGGCCCTCATGTCGTGTTTGGCAGGTGATTTCCTCCTTCTGAGCCCAGCTTTCTCATCTGGAGACTGGGGCCGATCACAATCGCACCGCTGTCTCCCAGGAGCCCGTGTGGTAAAGCCCATGAAATGCTCCAGCTCAGGAAATGTGTTGTTGAGGAAGTGATCGATTACCTTTAGCGGCTGAGGCTTACTGGGCTTCCCAGGGCGCTCAGTGGCAAAGAATCCGCCTGCCAAAGCAGGAGACGTGGGTTCGATCCCTGGGTCGGGAAGATCCCCTGGAGGAGGAACGGGCACCCCACTCCAGTATTCTTGCCTGGGAAACCCCTTGGACAGAGGAGCCTGGTGGGCTACAGTCCACGGGGTCGCAAAGGATCAGACACGGCAACTAAACAGCAAGAGCAGCAGCAGCAATAGCTGAGGCCACCGCTATTTATTATTATTACTGCTATCAATCCATCCAGTTCTGAAATAACTAATTCACAAATAGCACAGAGCATGGGTGAGCGGGGCTAGAAAGAGTCCAGTTGACCCTGGAAATTCCCTTCCCCTGGGATTGCCCTCCCTTTGGAGTCTTTGTTACATAAAGCCACACGGAGAGATGAGACCCATGGATGCCTTTTTACTCAATGACTTCAAGAGGTACTCAAGGTCACAAACAAACAAAAAAGCACCCAGGAGCCCCTGAAGGCTAACAGTTTCATTGGGGTCCACCCACTCAGCTCAGTTCCCTGACAGCCAATTCTTTTTTCTGGAAAGTTCTTTTTTTTTTTTTTAATCCCCTTGCTTCTCCCGGTGCCTTCCCCTCCGCCCCACCGCCTTCCTCCTCCTGGGGAAGCAGAAGTTCCTGAGGGCCAGAGAGAGGGTCAGAGGTCCCCACCGGCCTGGCCAGGAGCCACTGGGCTGTTTCCTGCCAGGAGACTTCTGCGAGCGGCTGTCCACCCCAGGGAAACCCAAATAAAGTCACCTCCCCACCCGGGAGTATTTTGCCCTTTAAGGGAAGGCTGTGTTTGCAGCCCAGAATGTATTTACAGCTTTCTGAAGATCTCATCCAACCTTTTACGGATACAGTAAGCATCAAAGAGGCCCACCCAGGCCCATCTGCTACTGCTTTCAAGGGCAGACCTGGCCTGGATCCTGAATAATTACCAAGTCACTCAACACTGCCTCTGATAATCTGTCTCCTTTCTTCCCTCTTTCTAGATCCTGATCCCTCCCCTGCCCCCTCCTCCGGACTTTTCTCTTGCATGGCCAAACAGCCTTATGATCTAATCCCATCTGTCTTTTCAAAGATAAGACTGAGGGTAATTATTCAAAATAAGCCTCTAATTTATATACATATATATATGTAAACATACATATAACTGAATCACTTTGCTATAGACCTGAAACTAACACATTATAAACCAACTGCAGTTCAATAAATGTTTTTTTAAAATGACCATCTGCTGCTGCTACTGCTGCTGCTGAGTTGCTCAGTCATGTCCAGCTCTTTGCGACCTCGTGGACAGTAGCCCACCAGGCTCCTCTGTCCATGGGATGCTCCAGGCAAAAAGACTGGAGTGGGTTGCCATGCCCTCCTCCAGGGGATCCTCCCAACCCAGGGATGGAACCCACAGCTCTGAGGTCTCCTGCATTGGCAGGCGGGTTCTTTACCACTAGTGGCACATGGCCCAAAATGACCGTGTAATGTGGCTTAACACATTTCCACTCCAGGAAAGAAAAGCTTGAAGAAAAGACTTGCTATGCCTTTGTGCACTCAGGCTTTGTTTTACCCTCACAACGGTTGTGAGTAGGTACAATAACCATCCTGCCTGGGGCTCGGGAGCCGTCTGTAACTTGCCGGGGGCCCGAGCTGCCGGTGAGGATAGAGCTTGTTCTGTGAGTCCGGCTCTGTGAGTTGTCGCCACAGCACAGTGGGCTGAAAAGCAAAGGATTCCTGGCATTACTGAGAGACTGACAGAATCCACAGGGAGAGGCCAGCGTTTGAGGAAGCTATCACACTCTGCAAGTGCTCTCGGAACTTCCTTGGGACCAGATCCGGGCCTGTCCAGGATCAAGGTGGCAGGCAGGCCGCTCTCACTCTAGGACACCCTTGGTGACAAGTTAGCCACATTTCAGCTTCCCCCTCCAGAAAGGCCAATGCACCTGAATTCCTAGAGATTTGGGAAATGAAAGGCGAGAGATTTTGAGATACTGGTAAATATCTGCCATTCCATTAGATAAACAGGTGGCTAGAGATGGTTGGAAACATATGCAGAGCAAGATAAAGACAGACAGATGCACACAGACAGAGTTTCACATCACAAGTGTTCATGTCAATTAGAAACAATCCAACAGAACTCAAGAGAGGGCCTGGTGAAACCAGCTTGGATTCACAGTTACGCAGACCCAGCTCTGAATCCTGCGTGGCCACATCCTGATCTTGAGGTTATACGACCTCGAGGAAATTGCCTAACATTTCTGCACTTCAGCTGTGTCTTCTGCAACATGGAGAAGATAAATATCTGCCTCTATGGAGTTATTAAAAGGGTCTGGGATTGTTGATGGAAAATTCCAATACTGTGTGGAGGTTGGTGAAGGGTCAACAAACAGTATTATTCTACATAGTGTTATTTGAAACAGTAATGGTGTCAAGAATCTCTCCAAGACATCCAGCCATACAGATCCCCAGGCTGAATGCAGGCCAAGACACAGTCCCCTCCTTCCATCCTTATCTCTCAAAGCAGAGATATGGGGATTCCAAAGTCCCAGGCAGTTCTAAATACAAGACCGAGTGTTTCACCAGCCAAAACAGCTGCTGTGCCGGCCTTTCAGAAACAGTCCTCTGCCTTAAAGCCCTTCATGGACCACCCACACTTACAGGAGAAGGTTCAGACGCCCAGTGTGACTCACAGAGCCCCGCGCTGCACCTGGGACCTCACCTCCAGCCCCCTCTCCCACTCACATACCTCAGCCCGTCAGCCCACCATTCCCCAAACACAGTACCCCAGGGCTCTTATCATGCTGTTTACTGAAGCCTCCTCCTTGTCCTCCTGCTAAAGGAGCCCCTCTCATCATGAGACACCCGGCCAGAATCCATCAAGCAGAATTCTTTTAATTAACTTTTATTGGAGTGTAGTTATGTGAATCAGTTATACATGTACATATATCCACTTTTTGTTAGATGCTATTCCCCTACAGGTCATTACAGAGAACTGAGCAGAGTCCCCGTGCAACACAGCAGGCTCTTATTAGTTATCTGCTTTATATATGGTCGTGTGTATGTGTCGGTTCCAAACTCTCAGTTTATTCCTCCCCTCCCCTTTCCCCCTTGGTAGCCATAAGCTTGCTTTCTACATCGGTGACTCTATTTCTGTTTTGTAAACAGGCTAATTTGTACCATTTTTTAGATTCCACATGAAGCAGTGTCACATATTTGCCTTTCTCTATCTGACTCACTTCCCTCGGTATGACAATCTCTGGGTTCATCCACGTTGCTGCAAATTATTTTGTGAATACATGACTGAGTGATATTCCATTGTACACATGGACCCCAGTGTTAACTGCAGCACTACTTACAATAGCCAGGACACGGAAGCCACCTAGATGTCCAGTGACAGAAAAATGGATAAAGAAGGTAAGATACTTGCACGCATCAGGCAGAACTAACCCCCACCTCCTAAAAGGAGAAAAAGAGAAGCGAGGGAGGGTTGGCAGAAGCTGGGCTTGCTGGGTGCTGACCGTGCACCAGGCATTGGCTACTCTGCCTGCTTTTACTACTCACTCCTTCAGGTCACCATAGGAGCTGAGTCTTACTATCCCCACTTTGCAGACGAGCAAACTGGTTCTTATGGTCCCAGGTGTGAAAGACCCCAAGGTCTTTTTCCTTGACTCCCTGCACCCCAGGGACACAGGGTAAAGTGTAGATCTGTCTGTCTCTGACACTAGACCACATTTCCTCTAAATAATCTGTGTCTTATTCACCTCTGAGAACTCCCAGTCCCCTCAGCTCAGGCTTAAGCCCCAGTTTCTGGCACCTAGTAAGCCCTCAATAAACGCTTCTCATGGAAACCCTGCTCAGCAAGCATAGGGAGCTGCCGGGTTATCTTTCTGTTTATTACAGACACTTGAGAGATGAGACCCTGGATCAGTGGCGAACAGCATTTCCACATAGAACATCCCAGCTCTTTCCATGGACGCAGGTCTGCCAGCAGAAGGGCTTGACCTTGGCAACCACCCATTTGCAGGGGCTAGAAAAAAATAACTTCCCATTTCTCCATTAGTGATATTTGCTTAAATGGAAATTCCAAATTTTTAGTGCGAAAAATCTAGCAGTGCTGTGATCTCCAAGCTCATGGTCACACTCTGGGCCACTAGACCAGGAAGGACAATGGCCTTGTCACCAGCATACGCCAAGGGGGCAGCTTTCCCAAATTCCAGGCAGAAAGATCAAAGAAACGAACAGCCTGGGAGGCAACCTTTACCACATCCAGGGCACTCACCACTGTTTGGAGCAAACTCCCCATGCTTGGGGATCTTCCCGCCATCTGAGTCCCGTCTCCTGAGTTAGAAGCTGGAAGCCACTTTCCCTTAGCGCCTCTGTGTCCCTTCCAGGAGCCCCACGGAGTCTGCTTTCTACCTGAGGAGGAGGAGCGGCAGAAAATCATCAAGGTCTCAGAGTTAGCGGCGGTCTAGACCCCAGCAGAGCTTCATGGTAGAAGCAGTGAGCCTCCAACTAGAATCAGATCATTCAAACATGGCTCCTTCCCAACGTGGAATTCCCAGAGATTCCGTGAAATGCCTCGTGCTTGTTACTTTCTCTTCAAGTTGGAGAATACTTGCTTTGCAACTAGTTTCTGCTGCGCCGTGAAGCGACTCAGCTGTGTGTGTGCACAGCCCTCCAGCTTGAGCCTCCCTCCCTTCCCCCACCCAACCCCACCTCTCTGAAAAGTGAAAGTCGCTCAGTCCTGTCCAACTCTTTGTGACCCCATGGACTATACCGTTCCTGGAATTCTCCAGGCCTCTGTGTTTATTTGCCTTCCCTGGGCCTCAGTTCCCCTGTCTGTGAAGTTGGACGGTTGCTCTTTGCTCCCCATTTTCCCTTTCAGGACACTGACCCTGCAAAATGCTGATTCTTTTGATGTGAAACCTATTGAACCAGGGCGACAGAGCGTGGCTGTGCAGCTTGGGCAGGGAGTATGTGTCCCGCCGAGGACGCCCACCTGAGGTGTGCGTGAGACCCAGCCCCGTTCCCCAAGCTGTGTGTTCCGGAGCGAGGCTGCTTTCTCTGGAAGAGGGACATTTTTCCCTGATTACCACATCCTCTGGGCCCCACTTCTGGTTATTTCTGGCTTCCTAGATGGTGCTGGTGGTCCAGAATCCTCCTGCCAATGCAGAAGACCCAAGAGACGGGGGTTCGGGTTGGGAAGATCTCCCTGGAGTAGGATGTGGCAACTCGCTCCAGCATTCTTGCCTGGAAAATTCCATGGACAGAGGAGCCTGGCGGGCTACCGTCCATGGGGCCGCAAAGAGTCAAACACGACGGAGCAGCTGAGCGTGAACATTCGCTTATTTCATCCCCGTGCCCTGCTCACTGGGCTCATCGCCCTCCTCTTAGTCCCCACCCTGCCTCGCTGCAGACTTAGCTCCTGGTTGCAGCCCCATGCACGGCCCTCCCGCACAACAGTCCTCAGAGCTTCAGCATCCACCCATGTAACCGATCCAGCGGCGTGGCTTTCCTGTTCTTTGATGTCAGCAGCACAGCAGTCTTTTTCTCCTCTCTCCTCAGCCACCCACTCAGCAGTCACATCGCAGGCCATGCCCAAAAGTCTCTGTTTCAAAACCCTGCTCTCTGACCTCCACTTCCCATCCTCCCAATGCACTTGATGCCATAAACCACCCCCACACCCACATCCCTGGACTCTGATCCTGACCACTAACCCACTGATCCAACCACATGTTCGCCAGCCTGCAACAGGTTCGCCAGTCTCTGCTTCCTTCCTTACAGAAATTATCACCACGGTCCTTCTCTGTAAGGATGCTCCTGCAGACAGCCTCCTCACCTTCGCATGTCTCTCATCTGTCACAGTCACCTTGCAAACCTTCATCACCTACCGGGCACCTTCTCGGCACCCAACAGCCACCGTGGCTAAAGGCTACCAGGGAAAAATCATGCAACCTGCAAAGTGACTTCACTTTAAACTCACCAAGACAGATATCAAAGTGGGGAATCAGCGCCGTATGCTTCCCTGGGAAATTTGCTTTCTCCTTGTCCAAGATAGTAGTTCAGGCCTTCAGAACTTGATATGCCCCCTTTGCTCAGCTGATGCCGTCATCTTATAATTCACTTAGAGTTCAAAGCGCTGCTCTGTGACAACCTAGAAGGGGGTTGGGGAGGGAGGTTCAAGAGGGAGAGAGGAACATATTATTCCTGTGGCTGATTCACGTTGATATCTGGCAGAAACCAATACAATATTGTAAAGCAATTATCCTTCAATAAAAAATAAATAAATTTAAAAAAAAGAAACGAAGCGTCACAAAGCCAGGACGCCCTCATCTTCCCACCGCTAAAGTCTAGCAACCTGCTGGCTCCTTATCGCCTCCTCTTCTCCTTCCTTCCCAGGGCGCTGAGCCCCGTCCTCTCTTCTTACCAGGCTGGTCCTTGCCCATGTGTTCCCGCTCGAATCCTCTCTCAGCATCTCGAAGACTCTTCTCCTCCAACCATCCGCTCTCTTTGGAAGCATCATTCACTCACAGTCTCGGGTTTGCTCAGCCCACTTCTAACACACAAACAAGTTCTCGAACGGCTGATTGTTGAAAGGCGTGCTCTACATCCAACATACTTCTCTAGCGATTGCCCATTTCTCAGCTCACTTTCCCAACACAGCTTTTGAAAAAGAGTTGCTTCTGTGAGCGTTCTCCCACACCCTGCCTCCCATCCACCCTTCAACTCTCTGTTTTCTCCCAACACAGCCCACTGTGACTGGTCCGGGTCACCAAATCCAGGGGACCATTCCCTGGCCTCTTCCCCGATTGCTCGGGAGCGTTCTTCATGGTGCTGTGTCTGAGCGTGGCGACAACGGAAGGCGAGTGGGGTGACTGTCTGGTTGCGGCAGGCGGGCTTCTCATCGTGATGGCCTGTTTAGTTCTGCAGCACAGGCTCCAGGGCGCTGGGGCTTCAGCAGTTTCAGAACATGGGCTCGGGAGTTGCAGTTCTCGGGCTCTCGAGCTAAGGCTCAGTAGCTGTGGCACACGGGTTTAGTCGCTCCGAGTCATGTGGGATCTTCCCGGACTAGGGATTGAACCTGTGTCTCCTGCATTGGCAGGCAGATTCTTCACCACTGACATCTTCACTTGCATACCTTATTGACATCTCAGGCACGAAATAATGAAAACAGAACTCTCTCTCTCCCTCCCTCTCTCTCTTTCCTCCCCCCATCCCTTCACCCTGCCCACTCCTCCATCAAGCCATCAGAAGTCTTTACTCTACATCCAAAACTTGCCTCACTTCTCATTCTCTATGTTTGCCACCCTTAGGCAACCCACCATCTACTCCCATCTTGGCCTTTGAAGTCACCTAGTAACTGGTCTTTCTTTTTCTCCTGCTTCCCTTCAATTTATTCTCAACAAAGCAGCCTAAGTGAATGAAGTGAACGTCGCTCAGTCGTGTCCGACTCTTTGTGACCCCGTGGACTATACAGTCCATGGAATTCTCCAGGCCAGAATACTGGAGTGGGCAGCCTTTACCTTCTCCAGAGGATCTTCCCAACCCAGGCAGGTGGATTCTTTACCAGCTGAACCACAAGGGAAGCCCAAGAATACTGAAATGGGTAGCCTATCCCTTCTCCAGAGGATCTTCCCGACCCAGGAATCGAACACACATGTCCTTCATTGCAGGCGGATTCTTTACCAACTGAAGCAGCCTAAGGGATAGTTCCAAATGCAGGTTGGATCATATCAGTTTTTGGCGTCTTCTCATCGCACTTGGAATAGTCACACTCCTTGCTGCGGCCTTCTAGGTCCTACATGAACTTGGGCCCAGTTTGTCTCCCTGGCTTTGTCTCATGCCACCCTCTCTCTGGCTTCCTGCTCACCAACCTTCCAGATGCCCTGACAGTGGCTCTGAGCCTACTGAGATCTTTCCTGCTTTGAGGTCTCTGCATTTGTCTTCCCTGCAGCCGGACCTCTCAGCCAGCCCTTTGCACGGTGAGTGCATTCTCAGATGTCAGGTACCAAGTGAAAGGTCATCCTCCAATAAGACCTTCCCCTTGCTTCACAGCATTTTCTGTGATCTGCCATTCATGTCCTTGTTTATGTACCTCTTGATTGTCTACCTACCCCCACAAAAAGGATAACGTCCATCCAAGAAGGACTATGTCTATTTCATCCTCCCCTATGATCCCAGTGCCTAGCCAAGTGATTGGTATACAGTAAATGTTTGATAAGTATTTGTTGAATGAATGAATGAGTGAGTGAATCATCATGATTTGTCTTTAGTCTAATCTTTCCCCCATTATCTCATACTCCTTGTATGCGTCCTCTACATGCAAGTCTTGTAGGGGAATGGGCTTTCGTGGTGGCTCAGACGGTAAAGCGTCTGCCTGCAATGCAGGAGACCTGGGTTCAATCCCCAGGTTGGGAAGACCCCCTGGAGAAGGAAATGGCAACCCACTCCAGTATTCTTGCCTGGAAGATTCCATGGATGGAGGAATCTGGTGGTCTACAGTCCCTGGGGTCGCAAAGAGTCGGACATGACTGAGCATCTTCACATGCAAGTCAGGCAGACCTGTTTCTGAAACTTCTACCCTTCCCCTTCTCCTGCCTTTGTTCACACTGTTCCCTTCATCTGGATACCTTCCTGCCACCCCCAGGTCACATTCAAGTTGTCAGAATCCTAGTCACCCTTCAAGGTCCACTTTCAACTCTGGTGCCTGAGATTCCACAATTCGCAATTCTTAGAATCCTAGTGGGTCAGTTCTTAGACACGGTGGTTCAAAACCGCATTTGCTGGGCTTCCCTGGTGGCTTAGCAGTGAAGAATTCACCTGCCAATACAGGAGATATGAGTTTGATCATCTGATGGGGAAGATCCCACATGTCACCAAGCAACTGAGCCCTTGAACCACAACTACTGAACCTGTGCTCTCGAGCCCGGGAACTCCAATTGAGCCCACAGGCCACAACTATTGAAGCCCCCAGGCCCTGGAGTCTGTACTCTGCAACAAGAGAAGCCGCCACAATGAGAAGCCCGAGCACCACAGCTAGAGAGTAGCCCCTGCTCACTACAATGAGAGAAAAACCCTTGCAGCAAGAAAGACCCAGCACAGCCAAAAATAAACAAATAAGTAAACACACAAAATTGCATTTGCTTCTCCAGCTCTACAGAGCCCTGCTTTGAGGGGGAACCTGGGGTCTAGGCCCATAATCAAGACAAAATGTCATCCCTGACAGTGGGAATTGGATGCTTCCCTGATGTTGCAGGTGGGGAAATTGATGTCCAGGCTGGTGCAGTGACTGACTTTCCAGGGGACACACCTCGGAGGCAGTGCTGAGGACAGAACTTTGGTCTCTGGACCACCAGAGTGGAATTATATCAGACTACCTCATCTACTCCCAGACAGAGAAACTGAGGCTTACACAGACTTGAAAGACTGAGACTGCGAATTTTAAAGTTAAAAAATATATATGCAGCATATTATTTTTAACCTCTTTCTCTTCCAATGAACCTCTGACCATATTCGTTTTCAATGCAAACTTCTGTCAAAAGCTTCTATTTTTATTTTGTTGTTTGAACCAACCAAGATAAAAATATTTTAAAAACAAAACGAAGGATTACCAGTAGCCACAGTCCTGGGCTTCCCAGGTGACATCAGTTGTATAGAACCCATCTACCAATTCATGCAACACAAGAGACGAGGGTTCAATCCTGGGTCAGGAAGATCCCCTGGAGAAGGAGATGGCAACCCGTTCAGGTATTCTTGCCTATAAAATCCCAAGGACAGAGGAGCCTGGTGGGCTACAGTCCATGGGGTCAAAAAAGAGTCAAACATGACTGAAGCGATGTCGTGCACACATAGTCCTGGAGCTAAGCTCTCATTTTCCCCTTATGTTCTCTTTTTAAATGTAAAGATTTTCGAAGCTCTCTGTAGTGGAAAGCTCATCAAATTGCTTTCCTTTGTAATAAAATAAGTAAACAGGGAGAATGGGAGAAAATTAAAACCTATTCTCCATAGACTGAACCCATGCCCCCAAAATTCGTATGTTAGAATCTAATCCCCATTATGATGGTGTTTGGAGGTAGGGCCTTTGGGGTAATTAGTGCATGAAGGTGGAGCCCTCAACAGTGGGATTCAGTTCAGTTCAGTGGCTCAGTCGTGTCCGACTCTTTGCGACCCCATGAATCGCAGCACACCAGGCCTCCCTGCCCATCACCAACTCCCGGAGCTTACTCAAACTCATGTCCATTGAGTCAGTGATGCCATCCAACCATCTCATCGTCTATCGTCCCCTTCTCCTCCCACCTTCAATCTTTCCCAGCATCAGGGTCTTTCTTTTCCAATGACTCAGCTCTTCGCATCAGGTGGCCAAAGTATTGGAGTTTCAGCTTCAACATCCAATGAACACCCAGGACTGATTTCCTTTAGGATGGACTGGTTGGATCTCCTTGCAGTCCAAGGGACTCTCAAGAGTGTTCTCCAGCACCACAGTTCAAAAGCATCCATTCTTCAGCGCTCAGCTTTCTTTATAGTCCAAATCTCACATCCATACATGACTACTGGACAAACCATAGCTTTGACTAGACGGACCTTTTTTGGCAAAGTAATGTCTCTGCTTTTTAATATGCTGTCTAGGTTGGTCATAACTTTTCTTCCAAGGAGCAAGCGTCTTTTAATTTCAAGCCTGCAGTCACCATCTGCAGTGATTTGGGAGCCCAAAAAAATAAAGTCTGACACTGTTTCCACTGTTTCCCATCTATTTGCCATGAAGTGATGGGACCAGATGCCATGATCTTAGTTTTCTGAATGTTGAATTTTAAGCCAACTTTTTCACTCTCCTCTTTCAGTTTCATCAAGAGTCTTTTTAGTTCGTCTTCACTTTCTGCCATAAGGGTGGTGTCATCTGAGTATCTGAAGTTATTGATATTTCTCCCAGCAATCTTGATTCCAGCTTGTGCTTCATCCAGCCCAGCATTTCTGATGATGTGCTCTGCATATAAGTTAGGTAAGCAGGGTGACAATACACAGCCTTGATGGACTCCTTTTCCTATTTGGAACCAGTCTGTTGTTCTTTGTTCTAACTGTTGCTTTTTGACCTGCATACAGATTTCTCAGGAGGCGGGTCAGGTGGCCTGGTATTCCCATCTCTTTAAGAATTTTTTACAGTTTGTTGTGATCCACACAGTCAAAGGCTTTGGCGTAGTCAATAAAGCAGAAGTGGATGTTTTGCTGGAACTCTTTTGCTTTTTTGATGATCCAACGGATGTTGGCAATTTGATCTCTGGTTCCTCTGCCTTTTCTAAATCCAGCTTGAACATCTGTAAGTTCACAGTTCATGTACTGTTGAATCCTGGCTTGGATTCAACTAACAATGGGATTTGTTCCCTTATAAAAGAGACCACAAAGAACTCACTTGACCTTCCACCAGAGGAGGTTACAGAGAGACGACAGCTGTCAATGAGGAAGTGGGTCCTCACCAGATCCTGAGTCTTCCAGTGCGTGATTTCGGACTTGCCAACCTCCAGAACTGTGAGAAATCAGTGTTTGTTGTTTCTAAGCCACCCAGATTATGATATTTTTGTTACACTAGCCCTAATGAACTAAAACACTGTTGATTACCTCTTACATGCCAGAGACTGTGCAAAGCTCTTGCAAACATTTCCTAATGGAACCTTTAAAGCAGGCCCATGGGGTAATTGCTTTATTATTCCATTTTACAGATGGGAAAACAGTCCATTGGTAAGTATTGCACCACAGATCTTTGTTTCTCTGAGTGTGTTCCTTGAACTAACAGCAGGCACCATTCCCAGAGGTCTTTCAGAAACAAGAGTCTCAAGACACACCCTAGACTACTGCATCAGAGTCTGTATTTTAACAACATACCCCAATGATTCCTCTGCACACGACATCTTAAGAAACACTGGTCTTGATGACACAAACAAGAGAAAAATTAGGATCCAGGCAAGTCCTGCCTGTGCTCAGAACAGCATGGACAGCTGGTACACACATTTTAAGTAGAACAACTAGTACCTCTTCTCACCGCACATAAGACGGTGACTCACTGTCCACCTCGGCCGGACTGAGCTGGGGGTAGGGGAGCTGCAGTCTGGGCTTGCTAATGCAAAAAAAAAAAAAAAAAACAAGAATGGACCGCAGAGACACGAGCATCGTGGTTTTGAAGAAAGCAGATTAAGTCCTCACCAACACAGTCGGACATGGCGACACAACATTTGAACACCTGTCTCCTTTGACGCTCCTCTGTTGATGGATCCTTAGGTTGCTTCCATATCTTGGCTATTGGAAATAGAGCTGCTATCAACATTCAGGTGCATGTATGTTTTTTAATTAGTGTTTTGGGGTGTTTTTTTTTTTTTAATCTATACCCAGGAGTGGAATTGCTGGGTCATAGGGTCATTCTACTTTTAATTTTTTGAGAAAACTCCATACTGTTTTCCACAGTCGTGGTACCAATTTACATTCCCACCAAGTACTGTATGAAAAAGTTGCTCAGTCGTGTCTGACTCTCTGCGACCCCATGGGCTGTACAGGCCACGGAATTCTCCAGCCAGATCACTGGAGTGGGGTGCCATTCCCTTCTCCAGGGGGCCTTCCCAACCCAGCGATCGAACCCGAGTCTCCTGCATTGCAGGTGGATTCTTTACCAGCTAAGCCAGCAGGGGAGCCCGATAGTATATGAAGGTTCCCTTTTCTCCACACACTCACCAACACTGGTCATTTGTGTTCTTTTTGATAATGGCCATTCTGACAGGTGTGAGGTGATATCTCTTTGTGGTCTTGATTTTAATTTCCCTGATGATTAATGATATTGTGCATCTTTTCATGGGCCTGTAGGCCATCTGCATTTCCTCTTTGGAGGAATATCTATTGAGTTCTTCTGCCCATTTTTTAATGATGCCTTTTTTTTTTTTTTTTTTGACGCTGAGTCGTCTGAGCTGTTTATAAATGTTGGATATTAACCCCTTATCGGTCACATCATTTGCAAACATCTCTCGTTCAGTAGATTATCTGTTCATTTTGTCAGTGATTTCCTTTGTTGTGAAAAAGCTTTTAAGTTTAATTAGGTCCCATTTGTTTATTTTTACCTTTGTTTCCTCTGCTTTAGGAGCCAGGTCCAAAAAAATATTGCTCTGATTTATGTCAAAGAGCGTCCTGCCTATGTTTTCCTCTGGAAGTTTTGTAGGATCCGGTCTTACATCTAGATCTTTAATCCATTTTGAGTTTATTTTTGTATAAGATGTTAGAGACTATTCCAATTTCATTTTTTACATGCTGGTTTTCCCAGCACGACCTATTGAAAGGACTGTCTTTTCTCCATTGTGTATTCTTGGCTCTTTTGTTATAGATGAATTGACCATAAGTGTGGGGGTTGGTTTCTGGGCATTCTAACCTGTTCCGTCAATCTACACAGCTGTTTTTGTGCCAGTACCACACTCTTTTGATTATTGTGTCTTTAAAATATAGCCTGACGTCTGGGAGCAAGATTCCTCCAGCTATGTTCTTTCTCAAGATTGTTTTGGCTATTTGGGATCTTTTGTGTTTCCATATAAACTTTTAAATTATTTGTTTTAGTTCAGTGAAAAATGCCATTGGTAACTTGATAGGGATTGCACTGAATCTGTAAGTTGCCTTGGGCAGTATGCTCACTTTAACGATATTCACTTTTCCAGTCCAAAAACACAGCATATCTTTCCATCTGTTTGTGGCATTTTCAATTGCTTTCATCCATGTCTTACAGTTTTCAGAGTACAGGTCTTCTACTTCCTTCGGTAGGTTTATTCTTTTTGAGTAGTTTTAAGTACTTTATTCTTTTTGATGTTATAATAAATAGGATTGCTTCCTTTCTCTTTCTGATAGTTCATCGTTAGTGTATAGAAAAACAACAGAGTTCTGTATGTTAATTTTATATCCTGCAACTTTACTGAATTCTTTGATGAACACTAGTAGCTCCCTGATGGCATCTTTAAGATTTTCTATGTATGTCATCTTCAAACAGTGACAGATTTACTTCTTCTGTTCTAATTTGCATTCCTTTCATTTCTTTTTTTTTTCTCTGATTGCTGTAGCTAGGGCTTCCAAAACTACACTGAATAAAAGTAGTCAGAATGGGCATCTTTGTCTTGTTCCCTATCTTAGAGGCAATTCTTTCAGTTTTCCACCATTGAGACTCATGTTAATAGTGGGGTTTTCAAATATGCCCTTTATTGTATTGAGATATATTCCCTCTATGCCCATTATCTGGGAAGTTTTTATCATAAATAGAGGTTTAATTTTATCAAAAGTTTGTCCTGCATCTATTGAGATGATCATATGGTTTTTATTCTTCAACTTGTTAATGATGCATCACATTGATTGATTTGTGGACACTGAAAAATATTTGCATCCCTGGGATAAATCCTACTTGATCATAGTGTATAATCCTTTGTGTGTGTGTATGTATGTACAGGATCTTTTCAATGTATTGTCAGATTCAGTTTGCTAATATTCTGTTGAGGATTTGTGTGTCTATGTTCATCTGTGATATTGGCTTATAATTTTCTTTTTGTGTGATATCTTTGTCTGGTTTGGGTATCAGAGTGATGCTGGCCTCATAGAATGAATTCAGAAGTACTCCTTCCTCTGCAGCTTTTTGGAATAGTTTGAGAAGGATAGGTGTTAATATTTCTCTAAATGTTGGGTGGTGCATCCTTTGTCTGAAGGCAAGGGTTGCCTCCACGCTCTTCAATCCTGGCACCTTGGGATGACAGCCCCCAAACCCTGGGTCCCTGTGGTCCCTGCTGCCAAAGTCATTTCTCTGCCAAAGAGAACAGACCCAACCCACCACAGTGAAGCCTGGGTCTCTCTCTGTTGTCATTAGAGGCCATTTCATCCACATCATACAGGAAGACCTCTTGAATTTATGGACATATTCCAAACACAGAAAAAGATTGCCAAATCATCTTGGATGCCCTTAAACCTGGCCCAGATTTTCTCAGGGTCTGGAAGAGAAGTTTTCCCTGAGTCTTTTTATAAAGGGGGAAGTCCAAGATTTTTTTTTTTCCTATTCAGTTGGTACACCCCCCACCCCCACCACCATCAGGAGAGTGGATGTGCTCACACAGATTCCCAGAAATTGTTTGACTCAGTGCCGGCTTCAGCTGGCTCACCGATAACTTCCCCCGGAAGCCAACCAGGCTTCCACAGCATCACCGGCCTAGGCGACTCAAGGCATGGCTTCCAACACAGGCACTGATGTGGGTCCCTGCAAAGCTCTAATGTCAGCAACTCTACTGACAAGGTTATCAGAAGTGTCCCCCGGGACCTGGCCCACCCAGCCCTGTGTTCCGGCTCTGGTTCCTAAGCAGCGGCTTGAAGAGGACCCAGTTGGTTTAACTGAGTCACTAGCTAGTGACCTCAGTTCTCATCAGTCCCTGGGCATCTCCTCTGCCACCGGCCTTTGCTTCACCTTTCTGGGCTCTTTAAAAGGCAAGCGATGCATTTGCTTTAAGCAAAAAAATCCGTTTTCCTCAGTTTGCTCCTGCACTTTCTTTACCCAGCTGTTTAATCATTTAAGCAAACACCCTTTGAGCACTTGCCACGTTGCAAGTCCTGGGAACACAAAGATGTGCAAACTCAGCCCCTGTGACGGGGGAGGTGCCCACGGGGCAGAGGACACAGAGCTGTCACAGTAGAGCCGGATCGGGGCTCTCCTGGAAGCAAGCCTCCAGCGCTCAGCAGGCATCCGGTGGGGGAGCTGGGGGCTGGCTGAGTAAGGGGGCTCAAGCAGATTTGGGGGAGCCACTTCTGATTATCCTCTGCCCAAGAAGGAAGCAGCCTCAAGGAGGCAAGAGATGGGCCACATAGCAAAACAAGAAAGTACAGAGCAACACGGGGTAAGATGCCTGTGGGACACAAATACGCCTTCGCCGGGTGCCCCTGGGTTTCCAGCTGAATAAGAAAATGAGTCCTGGGTGAGCTTGGAGGTGGGATGGAATGGCAGACATGGAGACCCCAGTGGTGCTGGAGGTGGACATGCTCTTTGAGCCAGAGAACGAGCCCTCTCTGTGATCACTGTGCGGTACACGCCAGAGGACCGGCGTTTGCCCACGTGGCATCCTGTACCTTCCCTGCAATGACACTCACCACACTTTCTTACTCACTGCTAAGCTCCAAAAGAGTTGGAATCACTTGTATGTTTTTTATTGTTCTATCCTTATCTTTTAGCATGTGCCTGGTATATGGAAAGAAAAGTAGATTTGTTTTAAAAAGCACATGGAACAACGCACCAGACCCGTACTCCTCAAAACTGTCAGGGTCCTCGAACACAAAGCCTGAGAAACCATCACAGCCAAGAGGAGCTTCAGGAGACATAAAGACAAAATGCAGCGAGGTGCAGCTCTATTCACAGTAGCCAAGACGCGGAAGAAACCTGGATGTCCATCAACAGATGGATGGATAAAGAATTGTGGGGGATCGATGCAATGGAATATCACTCAGCCATAAAAAAGGAATGGAATCGAGTCAGTCGTAGTGAGGTGATTGAACCTAGAGTCTATCATGCAGAGTGAAGTAAGTCAGGAAGAGAAAAGCAAATATCATATATGAACGCATACATGTGCAATCTAGAAAAATAATACTGATGAACCTATTTGGATGGCAGGAAGAGAGGCACAGACATAGAGGATGGACAGGTGGATACAGTGGGGAAGGAGAGGATGGGATAAACCGAGAGGGCAGCATCGACACACACACCACCATCAGCAAAACAGAGCCGGTGGGAGCCGCTGCGTGACACGGGCCCAGCTCGGGCTCTGTGATCACCCAGAAGGCTGGGGGAGGGAGGCCCAAGAGGGAGGGGACATGTGTACAAATATAGTTGATTCACTTTTTCACACAGCAAAAGCCAGCACCACATTACAAAGCGATTATCCTCCAAACTAAGATCTGTACAACGCAATGAGGTGTCCTGGATGGTATCCTAGGACAGTAGGTAAAAGGTAAGGGCGTCTGAATAACGTGTGGACCTAATTAATCATTATTGTACTAATATTGGTTCATGAATTGTGACAAGTGTGTTGCGTTAATATAAGTTGCTAATAATACAGGACGCTGGATGTGGAATATACGGGAACAGTTTGTACTAGACAGATGACTTTTCTGTAAATCTAAAACTCTTGTAAAATAAAAAGTTAACAAACATCTGGATAATGATCGTCAAGTACCTTTGTGCCCCTAGCCTGCCCAGTAGCCCTTCTTCACTGCTCTGACCCTCTCCACTTCCTCTCACCATCTCCGAGAAAAACACCTCTCTTTGCTAAACCTGGAGCCACGGAATGTGCTCTTTGCCTGGCAGTGAGAAGGCTGGGTTCCTTTGCCGTCATCCCACTGCATGACTTTGTGTAAACCCTTTGCCCTCCGTGGGCCTTAGTTTACCCATCTGTTCAATGGGCGGGTAAGATGAGAAAGGTCTTTCGAGTTTCCCCGTGATGACAAGGATGGCATCTCATTCACCTCAGTATCCCCAGCTTCTAAGACAGCCCCAGGCACACGGCAGACACTGAATAAAACTTTGCTGAATAAATAACTCAATAAACATTGCTTGATATTCTATTAATGCAAACTTCTAAAGTCAGCCCAGCATCTCCAAATCTGTTTCCTTTTGGACTTGACTTAAATCTCCCTTTGTGTCTTTCTGCAATTGTTCGTTGTCAGTTTATAAGCACTTGAGCAGCAACTGAAAGAGGTCGGGACCCTCAGGCTTTGATCTCCCTGGAGCTCAGACACAGTGGTACCAGCTGAGATGGTGAGGACATGGCATCCAAACCCTGTCGCGCCGCGTCACTCAGCTTCTAGGGCTGGCCTTTCCAAGGGATCCAGCAACCCCTTCCCAGCCTCTTTCTCCAACGAGCCCAGAGTTGGAGGGCCCGGCACTCCCAGCCCCTGTTGAGGAGACCCCAGCAGATCTCTTAGAAGAAGACAGCTCAGGCCCAGGGAGGGGAGAAGCGAGAAGTCACCAAAAGCAGAAAAATCTCTGGACCCTACAAAGTGGTCTAGAGACCTGGATCTTAGTCCCAGCCCCCAGTCTGCTCCTCAGACACACGCAGAGATCTGGGCAAGTTTTTCTGTCTCTGGGTCCCCTGCCAGGGCTGGGGTGGGGTTGGGCGCCAACCAGGCTGAGAGCCCTTTCTGGTTGCTGGGGGCGTGGGCTGCACCGTCCCCTACCTCTTATCTCTGGGTTTTCCTCTGCATAGAAAATGCTCCCCGCTCACCACCCAGCCTCTGCCCTTCAGAGAGCAGGCTCCTGGCATGC
The DNA here is from genome assembly GCF_019320065.1 of Cervus canadensis. NCBI lineage: Eukaryota > Metazoa > Chordata > Mammalia > Artiodactyla > Cervidae > Cervus > Cervus canadensis. The sequence goes on from NC_057396.1 coordinate 74,861,183, forward strand.
AGCCTGTCTCCAGTCCTCACTCACTGTCCCTGCCAGCCCCTCAGAACACTTTGCACATTCCCCCTCCCAGAACTCCACTCTACCTGCTCATGTAACCATCTGTCTGCACCGCCGGGAGCCCCCGACGGCCTGTTTGCCCCCCTACCCCTGTACCCAGCCCGCTGCCTGGGGCATCGGTAATGAATCAGGTCTCGTGGAATAAGCAGATGCATGAGCAAACGGACGAAGGCATGTGTGAACAAACAAAACCACCGAGCACTGTACCATCTTATCATTCTGGAAAGCTCATCTCAAGTTTCCTGGAGAGGGGGTAAGTTTCTGTGATAGCATCTGCAAAATGATAAAATAATAACGCCAGCAGCCTGTGGTTACCGCTGTAAATTCCTGTGGGTTTTCCCTGGTGAGTTTCAGAAGAGGGCAGACAAGCACAGCCCCCCTCCTCCAGCCCCCTCCCGGCCCCCAGTTCTCCTCCCGGCTGCCTCCTCCCAGTCCCTGCTCTTTCCCCATCTCTCTCTGTGTCTCTCTGTGTCTCTCTGTCTCTGTCTCTCTGCCTCTCTCTCTGTCTCTCTGTCTCTGTATCTCTCTGTGTGTCTCTATCTCTCTCTGTCTCTCTCCCCCTCTGTCTCTCATGCATTTCCCTCCACTCCCCTCCCAACCCCTTCATCGAGGGCTCTCCAGGGGGATCAGGTGCCTTAGGATGGGATCTCACTTCCACCCCAGCCCCCTGGCCCTGCCTCATTTGCACTTTGGGCATCTTGGCTCTGTTGTCAGCAACGCGAGGGGCCAGGCAGCTCTCAGAGGGCCGCAGGAGAGAACGGTGGGGAAGCGCCCCTCTCAGGCTGCTGTGGTGATGGCATCAGGGCCATTGCTGACAGTATTGGTACCCGGAGGTCTTTGTGGAAGATGGTGACCCACTCTGGAGGAAATACATCCCCCCAGGGATCCTTTCAGTTCCTTCCTCCCAAAGCAATGACCACCCAGAGCCCGCTTCCCCCTGGCTCTCTGTAGCTTTGTGTCCTTTTTAGTGAGGGCAGAAGCCGTCCAGATGGACAATTTCCCAAACCTGGCTGCCCTCAGAAATCATCTGAGGGGCTTTTCGTCACCGTGACCATCTTGGATGATTGCAGGAGCTTCTGAGCCCATCGGTCCGGGGTGACCCTCTGGAATGGATATTTACAGAACCAGACAGGTTGACTCTGTGTGGAGGACAGGCATTTGAACTCCTGGTCTAAGCTGAATGAATGTTCATGGGACTATGGATGAATGAATGAGTCAATAGCGATGGTAAATGAATACAGGGATAGATGCATGGATGAATTACAGTCCACCTCTGTGGGTAAATGAACAGAGGGACAGACGAATGAATGAGTCAATCAGTTCAGTTCAGTTGCTCAGTCGTGTCTAACTCTTTGATACCCCATGGGCCGCAGCACGCCAGGCCTCCCTGTTCATCACCAACTCCCAGAGTTTACTCAGACTCATGTCCATTGAGCCGGTGAGTCAGTAGCGACAGTAAATGAACACAGGGATAGATGAATGGATGAATTGCAGTCCACCTCTGTGGGAAGAAGGGTTGGCATGTCCCCCAGACCTGTGCTCTGGACTGCAGCACGTGTGCCCACGTGTTCCACGCTTCCCAGGCCCAGAGGCGCAGCTGCTCCCGCCTCTCTGCTTTCTTGGTTTTCCCTGACCTCACCCCGTGCCCCCCGGTTTCCCATTCGACTCCTTTCTGCCCCCTTTCTTCCCACGGCTCCCCTCAGCCTCCTCAGCCCACCTCCCAGAAGAACATTTGCAACCTGGGGTTCCTTTCCTCCCAAGGCACCCGTGTGAGAAAAAGCTTCAGACACAGTAGTTACACACACACACACACACAGAAAGATTTATTTTTCATGAACCGCAGTGACTAACAGGGTCAAAAAATAGCACAGACATTCCAAAGAAGGGGCGCGCGGAGCAGCGGCTGCCTCCTCCACCATCTGTCCAGGACCACCGATGGGGCCTCAGAGGAGGCCGCTCCTCCCTTCTGGAAGCTTCCTCCAGCCTCGCCTGGATGCTCTGGGGACAGCCCTGGGCTGAGAACATGAGTCTGTGAAGACCCTGGCTGGAGATGGAAGGAGTGAGCTGAGGGAAGCCCGTTCCATCCACCCCGCGCTCTGCCTCTGGAGCTGGCTCCATTCCAGCCAAGGTCAGCACATCCACTGACATCAAGCTGGCTTCTTCCTGCCCCCGCGGCTCCTGTCTTGTCCTTTACGATCTGCGTCCTCCAAGAACAAAACCCGGAATACACACGCCGCGCCCTGGGCCCACAAAGGCCCCGCCAGCATCTCCATCCTCGAGGCCTCCATCCTCTGGCGCTGTGGCTGTCCTGTCTGCCCCAGCACCCGGCCCCAGCCCCTCAACCCAGCAGGAGGGGCCACGGGGGTCCCACCCTGATGGGGAGGTCAGCAAAAACCCACCCAGGGTTTTCCACCCCAGGCAGCCACCGCCCCCCACCCCCACCAGGAAGAGGGCCACTGACCCTGGAAAAACAAAGGGTGCTGAAGAAAATGCTTATAAATTCAAAACAAGGTTGGCAGGCGTGGGAAAGGAGTCAAGGGAACCTCTGAAGCTCTCTCCCATCTCCCCCTTGGAACCAGGGACTGTGGCAGAGGGACCCAGGTTCCAGGACTTCTTTAAGCTTTGCACGCCAGCTGCCTTGAGGAGGGATTCCCTACAGGGAGCCTGGGTGCACACTCACACTTCTCTCTTAACGCACGGACCAGCCGTCAGAGCCCCCCAAACCAGTGGGGGTGGACTCATTCTAAATTGCCTCCGATGTCCCTTCTTCCCTCAAGGATACTGTGTGAAGAGCAGAGATGTGCAGAGCAGGGGGTGTTCATCCAAGGGACAAGTGACCCAGGCACCCAGCTCTTCAGGTTACGCCCATCCTTGTTGACACACGTGCACACACACAAAGCGGGCGTTCCCCCCCCCCCCCATCAAAGGGACCCTTGGCAGCCACTCAGGACAGCGCCCAAGAAGAATGTCCTGGGGATGTCGGATGGAGAGACAGGGAGAGGCCGGCTGCTCACCGGTCTGGAGGAGGTTGGAGATGAGGATTTGGGGAGGGGGCCCGAGCAGCCTTTAGACCAAACGCGGATGCCCCGTCTTTCTCCTTTCCGCTTCCCAACTCCCCGCTCATACCGTGAAACCAAGGAGCCTGCTGCTGCACCAACCCCACTGCCTTCCCGTCCCTGCGGAAAACAGAGGATGAATAAAAGGGGCTAAGGACACATGTAGAAAGAGTGTCTAGTCAGTGGGCTGCAAGAAGGGAGGCCCCCTTCACGCATCGCTCGACCTCCAGGGCCTGAAATGCTCGTGAACCCATCCAAGCTGGAGTGAAGCTCTGGAGCTCACAGCTGCAGAGTCAGGAGCTGCAACTTTGCTGACATCCAGCCATTCTCAGCCAGGTCCATTCCCTCCCCGGGGCCTCAGGGACAAAGAGCCTGAACCGGGCAGTGTGTCTGCAAGCTTCAGACGCCTTAACCCTTAGGGCCCCTTCAGAACAAGGAGGTAAAAAGAGAGAGACAGAGGGGGGAGGCGGAGGAGCCGTGGGGGAGGATGTGGGAGCCAAAAGGTAAGGATTCAGAGGAGAAATTGCACTTGGTGGGGGCGGGGAGGGGAACAGAAGGAGGAAAAGGGGGCGAAAACCAAAAGGAAACGGTGGGGGAAGCTGGAGATCAGGAAGACGCTGGGGGGAAATGAACTTTGATGGAGCCGGGAGGCACACCATTTCAGTTTCAGGGGCGGGGAGGGGAGGGGGGGGATGGAATGAACTTTGGTGGAGCCGGGGCGCACATCATTTCAGTTTCAGGGGCCGGGGAGGGGAGGTGGGGGATGGAATGAACTTTGATGGAGCCGGGGCGCACATCATTTCAGTTTCAGGGGCCGGGGAGGGGAGGGGGGTGATGGAATGAACTTTGATGGAGCCGGGGCGCACATCATTTCAGTTTCTCGGTTTTATCCGCACGGAGAGAAACTGAGGCTGGGAGGATTTCAGAGCCGGGCAAGGTCAGTCTCGCGGAGACTGAGTGGCGGAGCGCGGGGTCTGCGGGCTTCCATCTCTTTCCCTCTAAAATCACAAACCTCTGAAGAAGCACTTCCCCGGGGGAAAGCAGGACAAGACCGACGCGGGGAGGAGAGAGGAGTGGAGGGCACGAGAGAAGGGGCGCCCCCGCCCCCTCGCCAGCTCCCCGCCCTTCAGACAGCAAGGGGCCCCGGGCCCGGGCGGGGGCACCCCGGCCCTAGTCCACCACGAGGGTCTCCTGGCTGTAGGGGATGGACTTCTCCGGCGTCGGCTCCCCGCCCTTCCCCGCGCCGCCCGGCCCGGGGCCCTGGCTCTGCCCCGACGACGCCGAGGAGGAGGAGCTGGCCGACTTGTCCCCGCCGCCGCCGCCGCCCCGGCCGCCGCCGCCGCCGCCGCCGCCGCCCGCGCGCCAGGCGCCGCCGCAGCCCCGGCGGCCCCAGCAGAGCACCGAGGCGCAGGCCTGGCGGAAGCGGGGGTCGAAGAAGGCGTAGAGGAAGGGGTTGAGGCAGCTGTTGACGTAGCTGACGCAGGTGCAGTAGGGGAAGACGTTCATGAGGAAGAGGTCGAAGGCGCAGGGCCAGCGCAGCAGGCTGCCCAGCACGTAGAGCGTCTTCACCAGGTGGTAAGGCAGCCAGCACAGCGCGAAGGTGAGCACCAGCACCGCGATGATGGCCAGCAGCCGCCGGCGCTTGCGCAGGCCCCGCGCGCGCTCCTTGCCGAAGTGGCCGGCCACCGTGCGGCCGATGCAGAAGTAGCAGGTCAGCATGACGGCGAAGGGCCCCGCGAAGCCCAGCGCGGTGGACGAGACGCCCAGGCCCACCTCCCAGGCCCACTCGGCGTCGGGGCCGGCCACCAGTGAGTAGTCCATGTAGCACTGCACCCTGGTGGCGTTCTCCGCCTGCAGCACGGCGCCCGTGGCGCGGAAGACCAGCACGGGCAGGGCCAGCAGGCCGGCCAGCGCCCACAGGCCGCCCGTGGCCAGGGCGCCGCCGACCCGCGGCCGCAGCCGGGCGTTGGCCACCGGCCTCACGATGGCCAGGTAGCGGTCCAGGCTGAGGCCGGTGAGGCAGAAGACGCTGGCGTACATGTTGACGAAGATGAGATAGCTGCTGAGCTTGCAGGCGAAGGCCCCGAAGGGCCAGTCGTAGTCCCGGTAGGTGTAGGTGGCCCAGAGCGGCAGGGTCACCACGAAGGTGAGGTCGGCCACCGCCAGGCTGGCGATGAAGACATCGGCCGCCCGCCGCCGGTCGCGGCCGCTGCGGAAGACGGTCCAGAGCACCAGGCCGTTGCCCGCCGTGCCCAGGACGAAGACCACCATGTAGATGGCGGGGATGAGGGCGCCGGAGGGCGGCCAGTCGGCGTACTCACACTCAGACTGGTTGTCCGCCCCATAGTAGCCGTCGTACTCGCCACCGTCTTCCATGCTGCGGCGCGCAGAGGTCAGCCGGGGTCCCACCCCGGGGTACCGGGCTCAGCCAAGCACCCTGAGCTCCGGCTGGCAGCCTCGGGGAGGCGAGCCGGCAGGGCCGGAGGTGTCCAGCGCTTCTCGCGGCGGCCGCAGCAGCTCCCAGGACCCGGGAGGAGGAGGCCTGGCTCCTGCAGGCTTCCCTCCAGCGGCCCCAGCCTCTGCTCAGACACTTCCTCGCGCCCTCCTGAGCCTCTCTCTCCTCCTTGGCTGTTCCGCCCTCCTCCCACCTCCAGACCAGCCCCTCACTTGGGAGTCTTAGGATCCTGAAGTTACAGCCCACTTTTTTTTTTCTTTTCTTGTCACTGGGCAAGTGGACCAAATTGACCCCTGCCGTGCTGGGCAGGATGTTATCTGTGGTTTGCAGCCTGCTCTGCGCCTGACCCAGCCTCTGTCTCTCTCTCCCTCTCTCTCTGGATTCCTCTGGGTGTTTGCAGAACCTCTCATCAGGCCTCTGCTCCCAAACCCCCCCTCCCCCGTTCTCACCCCCTCCCAGCCCCTCTAAATGGGGCAAATTATGCAGATTGAAAGCCAGCCTGAGCTGGAGCTGGGAGGGTAGGGGGCAGGAGGGTGTGAGATTTCGCAGGATGGTCCGAGCATCTGGCAGGCCCACCTGGCAAGCCAGTCCAGCCCCTCAGGTCCGTCTTCCCCGCTCCCCTCCTGCCCTCCCAGCCCCCACCCAGACTAGACTTCCCCCTCCACTCCCCTGCCCGTCATCCTCTGTAACACCTCAGCTCTGAGCCTCTCCGGGAGGATGTTTGTGCTCTACAGACGCAGTGACAGAGAGATGTCTGTGGGATCCATCGGCTGTTAGCCGAGTGCAGATTCCAGAGAGCGCGGGAAGTGTCAGAGGATGCCGGGCCAGGGTCACAGCAGAGAGAAACCCTAGGCTGAAGGATGTCTAATCCAGCCATCGGGTCTATGGGGAAACTGAGGCTGAACCAGGTAAAGGTCTTGCCCAAGGTCACAGGATAAATGTTCTCTTTGTTTGTCGTTTTGCTTTTCCTCTGCTCCGAGCACCAAGACATGCCTGGCATGTAGTAGGTGGTCACCAAATGGTGGTTGAATGAATGAGTAAGTGAGTGGATGAATTAGGATGTGAAGGAAAAGGGGAGTCCATATATGGAAGAGTGGCTGTTTGAATTACTATGCAGTGAGAACACAGATACATTTCAGTCCTTGAGTTCTTCCTGCTCTGCATGGACCAGGAAGTTTCTATAAGACCTTGTGGGGATCAGGAAGTTAAAACTGAAGGAGGAGACAGAAAAAGAGGCAGTCGATGCCATGGGCACCATCCCATAGAAACTGACCTTGCCCTGTCCATTTGCCTCTCCAGGACCTCTGGGCAGGAAGGAGGGAGCGATGCACAAGATAGGATTCAAAATTGCCATCTACGTTGGTCAAGAGTGAGAGGGAGCAAAATGAGAAGAGTCTTGGCCACCTTCAAAGCACAAGGCTTACAAAATTAGAATCCGTCATCTCAAGCAACAGTTGATCCGAAAATCTTCTCCAGGGGTCTTCAGCCAGGAACCCCAAACTGAAATACTCACAAGGGCCAGGCTAAAAATGTGTATGGGCAAAACCACCAGTTTGAGACAATAGGGAGAGGTAGAGACTGCGGCAAACTGGAGCGAGCACACTGCATCACACAAATGAACTTATTTACAGAAAAGAAATAGACTCAGAGAAGGAACCCAAGGTTTCCAGGGGGAAGAGTAGGGCTAAGAGACAGTTAGGGAGTTGGAGATCGACATGTACACGCTGCTATATCTTAAATGGATAACCAGGGATGGTCCAGCGGTTAAGAATCCACCTTCCAAAGCAGGAGACTTAGGTTCCATCCCTGGTGAGGTAGCTGAGACCCCACAGGCCATGGGGCACCTAAGCCCATGTGCTAGAGCTACTGAACCTGCAACTCTGGAGCCTGCAAGCCACAACTAGAGACACACCCAAGGTGCAGCAACTAAGTCTGATGCAGACAAATAAATAAATAATCTTTAAAACTGGATAACTGGCAAGGACTTGCCGTCCAGTCCAGGGAACTCTGCCCAGTGTTACGTGGCAGTCTGGGTAGGAGAGGAGTCTGGGGGAGAATGGATACATGTATATGGGTGAGTGGGTCAGTTGGCTGTGCGCCTGAAAGTATCATGGAATCGTTAATCGGCTACACCCCAATGCCAAATAAAATGTGTCAGTAAAAAAAGCAAGGTGAGAAAATGAAAAACAAAAATCCGCTCCACCACTCCATCAAAAGGAGGCCTCTGGAGCTCCCAGTGTCTGGTTGCCACCCAGAAATGGGGAATCTAGCTTGACATCTTTTTTTTTTTTTTTTTTTTTTAACCTAATTCCAGATTCTAAATGTAGTGGGAAATTCTCATGTTTGTAAATTTGGGGGACTCCACTTATAAAAATGATTCGGCAGGATAACTAAAACATGTTCCCAGGCCCCCACGCGGTGCACTTCGAGTGGGAACTTACCCGGAATAGAAGGAAGCAGAAAAACAGGAAGGACAGGTCAGGAGGAAGAAACATGAAATAAAAAGACATGGAAATGAAAACAAGCGAGGTCAGAGCCTCAGGGTGCAGTGGGGAGAGGCGGGAAAGGAGCGGGAGAGATAAGGAAGGCCCTAGGATCTTGGACGGCCTTTCCCCAAAGGCAGAGGAGAGTGTGTTGCTCTTTCTCATGAAGACGGCATATTGTGCACTTACCGCGTGCTAGGCATTCCTTGAAGCATTTCCTATTTTATGTCTTCTTTATCTCTTTTAATTGGCAGAACCCCTCTCGAAAGTAGATGCCTTTATTCATCTCTGTTTACAGATAAGGACGCTGAGGTACAGGAATGTGACGTGATTTGGCCAAGGTCAAATCAGATTTTGAACCAAGTCCATGAACTAAACCACTACGTTCCCAGAGGAAAAACTCCAATCCATTTTAGTTTTTTTTTTATCAAATACTTTCTGGCCACTCCAGGCAGCATGCAGGACCTTAGTTCCCCAATTAGGGACCGAACCCATGCACCCTGCACTGGGAGCGAACAGTCTTCATCACTGGCCCAGCAGGAAGTCCCTCCAGCTCTTTATATTGAGGCATTTGTCCTCTGCTGAGCGTCATAAAAAGATAGGACGGTACTAGGGTATCCAAGATTTATGTTAAAACAACCTCTCTTTGGTGAAATTAAAGAGATTAACAAATAGCTTCGAGATCCTCCCAACTCTTGATTGAACTGGGTATGAGACCCCCACCAGGCAGCAGACAGTGCATCTGAAAACTGCCCTGACACCAGCCTTCCCCGAAGAGGACCCCCCTTGTCAGATGCCAGGTAGAAAGTTAACAAGACCGGCCTCTGGAAGGGCTGCCGTCTGCAGCGTGGTGGTCCGGGCACCCGAGAGGATCCACCTGGGGCTTCCTTGATCTCACAAGACACACAGCAGGAATTGCCTGGGGTCTGCTTGCTCCGACACGTTTGTCTAACGAAGTCTGTGCAGGAGGACTTCCCTGGTTGCCCAGTGGTTAGGACCCCGAGCTGCCACCACGGGGGGTAGGGGTTTGATCCCCAGTCAGGGAACTAAGACCCCACATGCTGCGCGGCTCAGCCAAAAGATTAAAAAAGAAAAGGACAGGCACACCTCACTTCACTGCGATATTTAAATAATCAACGAGGCACGGGGAGCTCTGCTCAGGCAGCCTGGATGGGAGGGGGTCTGGGAGAGAAGGGATGCATGTGTATGTATGGCTGAGTTCCTTTGCTGTCTACCAGGAAAAAAAGATAACAAAAAGATAATGGAGAGTAAAAAACAAAGTTACAGGAACTGAATGAGCAAAAAATAAGAAGAAGAAGAAAGCCATTTAAAAGAAGAAGAAGAATGTACAGGGGGCATGATGGCTGTCATTGTAACCCAACAGCAAGCTTGGATGAGAATGGTTAACTTCCAGCCACGTCACTGGAAAAGACCCTGATGCTGGGAAAGACTGAAGGCGGGAGCAGAAGGGGACGACAGAGGAGGAGATGGTTGGATGGCATCACCGACTCAATGGACATGGGTTTGGGTAAACTGCGGGAGTTGGTGATGGACAGGGAGGCCTGGCGTGCTGTGGTCACAAAGAGTCGGACACAATTGAGCAACTGAACAACAGCAAGACTTCATCAATGATGACCTTGACCTGTGAAAAGGGACCTAAGGCCTCATAGGGACCAGTTCAGGTCAGGTCGCAAGAGATGGCCCTGTTATGAATAAAAATGACTGCCCAGGACCTTCCAGGATAAAGGCCAAAATCAAGACTCCCCGTGAATCCAGAGCTGTTCTGGTTCTCTCAGAAAGATGTGCTCTTTGCAGTTAGGAACACAGAAGGACGGGAGCGAGTGAGCTCAGAGCGTCCCCCAAATCAGCCAGCTGTTCTTGGCTGCTCCCACTTGAATCCTGAGGCAGACAGGAGTCTGAGACCCTGCGGGAGAGGATGCTCACCCGTCTCTTTAATCCTCTGGCCTCCAGGCTCTCTGACTCAGAGAAACAGTTAATCTCACCAGAGGAACCAGACTCACTGAAACGGAGGGACTAGGGAGCTAGGCCCGGGAGGGGGCCATTGACTGGGGCCAGAGGGGCTGGAATGCTGATAAGATCTGCCCCTCCTCCCCGCCCCGGCCGAGAACAAGCTGGAACCAGATGGTCTGAGCGCCCCCAAGATGGCAGCCTGCACCAGCAGCCAGCCCGCCTCCTCTCCCAGGCTGACACCCGAGGCGCCTGGTCACCCAGTGCAGAGACGGAAGTTGGGTCAATGGGACCAGTCTCGGGAGGCTGACCTTACGCGCCCCGAGGGCTCAGAAGTCACACCTCCCCAGAATGAACTTATGGTTGCCACGGGGGAAGGAATAGTTAGGGAGTTTGGGATGGACAGGTACACTCTACTGTGTTTAAAGTGGGTAATCAACCAGGACCTGCTGTAGCCCAGGGAACGCTGCTCCGTGCCACGTGGCAGCCTGGATGGCAGGAGGGTTTGGGGGAGAGTGGATACGTGTATATGCATGCACGAGTGCCTTCTCACCCCCTGAAGCTATCATAGCACAGTTAATCGGTTATACCCTAATACAAAATAAAAGGCTTTCTTTAACTATAATAAAAAGTGTTTTTTTTAAAATAGAAAGAAAAAGAAGTTAGCCCTCCCCGGGCAGAGCATACCTGGGCAGAACCTGCTCTTCATTTCTTTCCCCTTCAACCTGGTGCTGGTGGTCTGCTGAGTTAGAGCCGAGGGAACGTGTGCTCAGGGAAAGGGTAGAAAAAGGCCGTCACCTCAGGGCGGCTGCGCTGAACCGACGAGGGTAACTTTTGCTGAGTCGACTAGAAGCATCTGCCCTGAGGCATCTGGCAGACCTGCAGCAAGGCCAGAGCCTTGGCCCGTGTCCCCCTGGGCTGGCCGGCCCTGGAGAGGCCGGGCGGGTTTCCCAGGGGCCTTCTCCCTCTCCTGGGTGATTTCTTCAGGGTATTGTGATGAGCCTGGCAGCCCGGCGCCCCGGACCTGCTGCGGGTTCCTTTGAGGAGCGCCCAGACTGCTGGGGGCAAGGGGGTTTCTGAGTCAGGGAATCCATTGCCCTCACCCACCCCACCCTCAGGGTTGTGGTCCCAGGCCCAAAAAGCAGACACTGGCTTGGCCCAGGCTGTGTGTGTCTGTGTGTGTCTGTGTGTGGTTGTGTGTGGCCGTGTGTGGCCGTGTGTGGTTGTGTGTGGCCGTGTGTGGTTGTGTGTGGCTGTGTGTGGCCATGTGTGGATGTGTGTGGCCATGTGTCGCCGTGTGTGATTGTGTGTGGCCGTGTGTGGCCGTGTGTGGTTGTGTGTGACCGTGTGTGGCCGTGTGTGGCCGTGTGTGGCGGTGTGTGGTTGTGTGTGGCTGTGTGTGGCCGTGTGTGGTTGTGTGAGCAGTCGGGAGCTGGGTGTGCCTGGGTATGCATGTGTGTTGACTGAGGGCTCTGTGAGGACAGGAAGGGCGCCTCTCTCTGAGAGCCGGGACGAGGGCACCGCGGAGCCTCGCCTGCCCGGCCCCAGGCCAGGACCTCAGGGGGGACGCCTGCCTCCCCACCCCGCAGACTCACACTCCTCCCCGCCGCCCATGGCAGCCCCCGGCTCCTAGACTCTGCTTTGCACTCCAGCGTCAGGACCCACCCAGGCCGTGGGGCCTTTGCCCCCTTCCCTCGGGCACCAGCGTCGGGACCCACCCAGGCCGTGGGGCCTTTGCCCCCTTCCCTCGGGCACCAGCTGCACTCCTCACAGCTGGATGCGGCCTCTGAGCGGGGCGGGCGGGGCGGGGGAGCGGGCGGGGAGCCCATCTCGGCTTATCTGACCACAGCAAATGGCCAGCTGCCTCTGGTCACTGAAGCGGACCCCCGTCCTCAGGGGCCCCTTCTCCCCCAGGCCATTTGGTGCTCCTTCAAAGCCCCAGCCAGGACGCCAGGACTCTGGGATGTCCTGGGATCTCGGGAGAGCAAATGCAGGAAAACCCACTGGCCTGGGGGCCAGGAAACATGAGCTTTTTCATGTTCCAAGAGGACCAATTTCATCTTGATCATGAATTCATTCACTCAGTAAGCAAATACTTACTGAGCAGCTACTATACTGTGAACAATTTAGACCACATCCCTGATCCCCTGAACATACCTTCTAGAGGCAGGAAATGGACAAAATAAATAAGTCGTCAGTAGATGCAATGATCAGAAAGTTACGGACAAAGACAGAGAAAACACAAGGAAATGGTCAGCTTTTGACAAGGTAGACCACCGAAACCTGGGGCCCGCCTAGGAGTCGCCAATGTTCTGGCCGAAACCTGAATGACTGGCTTGCTGTGTGACCCTAGGCAAGGCTCTTCCCCTGTCGGAGCCTCAGTTTCCCTGTCGGTCCGTGAGGATGCTGAGCCAGCAGGCACTAGTTTTCTGCAACTCTGGGGACTGTGGCTGTGGCTCCCAGAGGTAATTGGAGAAGTGGATTTCCTGTTAAAAAAAAAAAAAAAGGTCAAAAGAAGGAAGCAAACTGACTCTCTGGGTGGAGAAGTCAGTGATGGGCAGTGTCGCCTTCCCCGTCATGGAACCAAACCCCATCTAATGGGCTGTTGGTTAGACTGTCAGCAAGAAGAGGGGTCTGGAAGCCTCTGCTTACCTCCACACCTGCCTCTCTCACCTCTTTACCCATCACTGCCCACTTCCCCCACGACTGAGCACAGCGCCCTACCCCTGGTCAGTCGCTGAGTCGTGTCTGACTCTCTGTGACCCCATGGACTACAGCACTCCAGGCTTCCCTGTCCTTCACTGTCGCCCCGAGTTTGCTCAAACTCACGTTCACTGAGCCGGTGATGCCATCCAACCATCTCACCCTCTGTCGCCCCCTTCTCCTCCTGCCCTCAATCTTTCCCTAATTCCCTGAAAAGACCCAGCCTCGGGGTCTTTTCCAGCGAGTCAGCTCTTCCCATCAGGGGACCAAAGTATTGGAAGTTCAGCTTCAGCCTCAGTCCTTCCAATGAATATTCAGGACTGATTTCCTTTAGGATGGACTGGTTGGATCTCCTTGCAGTCCACCCTAGACTTAATGGATCACTAATAAATACGCAGGAACCATTGGGCTGCAGCCAGAAGGGGCACCATCTCTATACCTTCAGAGGCGCCCAGGGCTTTCCTTAAGACCACCTGGATGGGGGGTCAGATTCCCATGACTTCCAAGAGGAAAGACTCCTAAAAGGCACTGAGGCCGTTGATTCCCAAGCTGAGGTCAGGGGCCCTGTGAGGACAGATAACGGGAGAGAGGAAGTCTTTCGGGACCAGCATCAGCATTTCATAAAACCTGGTGCCCCACCGCCCCCTGAAGGAGATCACCCCCTCTGCCTGCTTGGCTTGGATTTCACGCCTTGACGCTGACTCTGGTGACTCCATGCTGCCCAGGGTGCCCTGGTGAACGAAAGCTGGGAAGATGCATCCGTCATTATTGAACACATGGAGTGGCCTGGATAAACAGACTCCTCCAAAGTGATAACTCCTTAGCGAGGGGAGGTCAGAAAAGTGGGCAGAGTGGCCTTTGCTGGTGAGGAGCTTGCAGCCGCTAATCTGCTGTGCACACTTGACTTTGCCGAGGAGGAAAGTGAGGCCGGAGGAGGGAAGGGGAGCACCTCCAGGCTTCCCCACGGGACCCAGCCCCCCATCCCTTGCCCCCCTGGGCCTCCCCCTCCCATCCCTGGAGGTCGCACCCAGAGGAAGCCCCTCTGTGAGGCTGGGAGGGGAGCGGGCCTCGAGCAGGAGACAGCAGGACAGGAAACAGCAGGGCCCGGAAAGAGGGCAGGAAGGGGCGGCCGGGCCGGACCTCCACTCACACCCCGCTCCATCAGCCTGCAGGAGAGCCGCCCGGTGTTGCCAAAAATGTTTACAGTGAGTCTAAACTAACAGAGGTGCCGGACCAGCGCTGACAATGGGAGGATGTGTGGCCCGGCCGTCCAGGGGAGAGACCAACGCAATCAGAGACGGGAGCCTCGAGGCACTGACGAGGAAGTCAAGGCTTCCCCCCCACCCCGGGCCAGAGCCCGAGCTAGCCCTGCCCATCCAGGCTGCCTGCAGTCCATCCCCCTGTCCCAGGGCGGGAAGGCATCCCAGGGTCTCAGAGCTGCTCAGAGCGCCGTCAGCCTGCCGCCCTGCCCCAACCCTGGAGTCTAGGTTGCGGCTTCACATCCTCCGTCTGTTACACAGAAGCCACATGCGCCCCACACTGCAGGGAGAGCAGTCCTCCTCATGTTGTATTTTATACCCGCAGCTCAACCTCATTCGCCCTGGCCAGCTTTCGAGTGCTTGATAGCGACTGCGGCGTGTAGGTAATGTGCAGAAACGTCCTCCACGGCACCCCGGTCCAAGGGCCATCATTCAGTGGCTTCTTGAATACCTCTGCTGACCAGACACTCACTGCTGCCCTGGAAGCGCATTCCAGTCCCATCTGGAGCACCCCTGCTCCACCCACAGGCCTCCTTCAGTGGAGCAGAGTGGTTCAGAGCCCAGAGCTGCCGCTCACCAGTCGTGCTGTGTGGCCATTGGGTGAGCCGCCCAGTCATTTCAAGCCTCAGTTTTCCCGTCTGTACAATGGGAATCATTGCAGTGTCTACCTCACAGGGTTGGTATGAGGTTCCGCAAGACAGTAGCGATCAGGTACTTGGAGACAATGCCAGAGAGGCAGAAAGACATGGGCAGAAGTACAGAGATGCGAAAGAAAGAGCAGCAAATGTCTTGGGGCTAAAGACAGATAAGGCTGGGAAAGCCAGCCACCACGTACTGCCATTACAGAGACATCGAGGAATTCCCTGGCAGTCCAGAGGATAGGACTCTCACTGCACTCACTGCCAGGGGCCTGGGTTCAATCCCTGCTCGGGGAACTAAGATCCCAAAAGTCAAGGGGCATGGCCAAATAAAACAAAATAAAAAAGAGACACTAAAGAGCTGGACCGGTGCATTACCCACTCACCACAGTCGCTATCAAGCACTTGAAGGGTGGCCAGGGTGAATGGGGATAAGTTGCAGGATAAAATACAATGTAACAGGGACCTCCCTGTGGTCCAGTGGTTAAGGCTCTGCCCTTCCAATTCAGAAAACGTGGGTTCAATCCCTGGCCAGGGAACAAATGTCCCAAATGCCAAGTGGAGCTGCTGATGAATAAATAAAAATGCCATGTCAGATAGCGCATTGGTAAACTTTTACATTGATTGCACATCAACTGATGCTTTGGATACATTGAGGCAAATAAAGTCTGCAGTAAAATGAACTTCACTCATTTCCGTCACTTTTTTAGTGTGACTATTGGAGAAAGTAAAAGTACATCTGTCGTTCCTATTATTCCTATTATTACCCCTATGGGGTAGGGCTGAGCTAAGAGGACCAGATCCAAGCTTTAGGATGGTCACTCTGGAGACCTTCCAGGTGGTCCAGTGGTTAAGTCTTCACCCCAATGCAGGAGGCCTGGGTGCGATCCTTGCTCGGGGAACTAAGATCCCACAAGCCACACGGCACGGCCAAAAATAATAATAATAACAAATGAATAAAAACACATAATTAAAAAGAGATGAAGGCATCTTTGAGGGGTGTCAGAATAGAGATGCTTGTTAGGAAACAGAGGCAGCTGTCTGGACCCAGGCCTGGCCTATGGAGAGGACTCGGGGATTTTTTGGCCACAGGTAGATTTGAGAGGGAAGGACTTCTCTTCTTAAGCACCACACAAATGCAACCGCTAGTAGTAGGTGAAACTTATCAACCAAAGCAATTAATAAAGCGCGTCGGGCACGGCCCACACACGGAAATGCTCTTCCCAGTGTAATTTCACAAAATGTTTAAAAATTCATTAAAAAAAGAAAAAGGCTATGTGCTAGAGAATTGATGCTTTTGAACTGTGGTGTTGGAGAAGACTCTTGAGAGTCCCTTGGACTGCAAGGAGATGCAACCAGTCCATCCTAAAGGAGATCAGTCCTGGGTGTTCATTGGAAGGACTGATGCTGAAGCTGAAACTCCAGTACTTTGGCCACCTGATGTGAAGAGCTGACTCATTGGAAAAGACCCTGATGCTGGGAGGGATTGGGGGCAGGAGGAGAAGGGGACGATGAGATGGTTGGATGGACATGGGTTTGGGTAGACTCTGGGAGTTGGTGATGGACAGGGAGGCCTGGCGTGCTGCAGTCCATGGGGTCGCAGAGTCGGACACGACTGAGCAACTGAACTGAACTGAACTGTAAGAGTCTGTGAAGTTCTCCTTTTTGGAACAACCTATAAAGTCATATTTTTTTTTCCTTGTTCTTTTTTAATGACACTGTCTTAGTTTTTCAGGCCAGGAGAGGTAGCTGAGCTACCTGCCCACGGCTTCGGGAGCTGCCAGTGGGACAGTCAGCTGCTGGGTGTGAGCACAGACGGGTCCCTGTTTGGACGCCACAGGGCTCCGCTGATGACTTTCCCATCAGCTCCAGGGGTGCCACAGGTATCCAAGGGCTGCGATCTTTGCCAGGAAGGCCCGAGGCAGGTGCTCCAGCGTCTCCCACCTTTGTGACTGCGGGGGCCCAGGGCTGTTTGGGGAGATGGACGTGAGCACTGGGGACCGTGCAGCGCCGCACAGGAGTGCAGAGCGACCCCTGAGTTACGGGTTGCTGGGGCCCGGCGGGCAGCGGCAAAGCCCCAGACGGCTGTGCCATGCTGCCCTCTGGTGGACAGAGCTGGAACTCAGCCTCCACCTTCCTCTGAGCCCGCCTGACTTCTGGCCCTGCCGCTGGGCAGAGACTCCACCCGCTGAGCCCCCCGGGGGCTCAGGAAAGGCAGACCTGTCCTTCCTCTAAGCTCCCAAGTAATCTTGGAATTGCCAACGCCAGAATCTTCCAACTCTGGGGCTGTGCTAAGAATCCTTAGCAAAGAGGTGCCTGGGAGCTCAGTGGCTAAGTCATGTTGGACTCTTTGCAACCCACCGACGGCAGCCCACCAGGCTCCTCTGTCCATGGGATTCTCCAGGCAAGAACACTGGAGCGGGTTTCCAATTCCTCCTCCAGGGGGATCTGTCTGACCCAGGGATCGAACCCGCATCTCCTGTGTCTCCTGCATTGGCAAGCGGATTCTTTAGCACGAGTGCCACCTGGAAAGCCCAGCAAAGAGAACTCACAGTCAAACCAGCTGATGATTCCAGGCTTGACCGTGTCTTACAGCTCAGCTCAGGCCTTCAGTCTCCTGGAGAGTCAAGTGCTAGGCCCCGACACGCAGCTCAGAGTTTTGAGCTATGCGTTCTTTGCTGAAATGTGGTTATATTGCGCTGCAATTATCCAATATCATTTTATGACTCCCATATAGGAAAGGAAATGTTCCTATCATTTTCTCTCTGGAAGATAGCTGCGTAAAACCCAGAGACATTGAATCATCCTCGATATTATTTATGACTCTTCAACAAGCATGTCATTCTCTGAAGATACACATGAAAAGTAAAAGCATAACTCTGTTTCGTTAAAGAAAATTGTGGACTTGAAAGAGACTAAGGAATCTTGGTTAAATAAACTGTCACTTGAAAAAGGTTGAAGGTTTAGTCCTGAGGCAAGTCTCACGGCTGGGCACCCAGCGCCACCTTGTGGCTACTCACAGAACAGCAATGCCAGCCTCCACTCAGCCTACATGACCCATCCAGCCTGTAGGAGAATATAACTGAGACTTGATCAGGATCTTCTCTCTTCATCAAATTTTGAAACCTCTCCAATTACACCCACTAATTTGTAGCATGAAAAAACAGGCAGAAGCACAATCGAGTGGGCCCAAGAAAGAAGTGTGAATCTAGAAACATTCTTTACCCGTAACTCCTCTAGCTCAGCTGGTAAAGAATCCGCCTGCAATGCAGGAGACCCCAATTCAATTCCTGGGTCAGGAAGATCCTCTGGAGAAGGGATAGGCTACCCACTCCAGTGTTCTGGCCTGGAGAATTCCATGGAGTCCAGGGACTCACAAAGAGTTGGACACAACTGAGCAACTTTCACTTCACTTTTCATAACCCCTCTTAGCTATTCCAGTCTTAGCCACATAGAGATTTAATTAATGACATCTCAAAAGGTGTGCATGCCTTCCTCTTTTCCTCTCTCTAGAAACACCTTTCCCTGTTTCTCGGGCCCCAACCGCTCAGATGAGGAGTGATCTCCAGCACAGACAGGTGTGGGACAAAGCTCGTCGGTGACCGAGCCAGGCCGGAGTTCTGGGCTCTCGGGACTCACTCAGCAAAGGTTTCCTGGGCTCCTCCTCCGTGGGAGATGCTACGCTAAGTTCACTTGTGAGCCAGAGCACTGTCAAGGCCTCTACCTTCAGAAGACGGGGAGCCTGGGGACACACGGTCTTCGGAAGCGGGAGCCCGGTGTGTCTCCCTTACCTGGCAAAGCTGTAACGCTCGCCCTCTGCACTTCACCCACACCTCTGTCTGCAAGATTTGACGTGGCATTGATGTAGAGACACTGAGTTTTCAGAAAAGACAGAAAGAAACAAAGAAAAGAAGGAAGGAAAATGGAGGGATGAAAAGAGAGAAAGAAAGGAAGGAAGGACAAAAAAAAGACTGAGAGGCTTGTGGGGGAGACAGATTTCTAACTGTCAGATTAATCTGTCTAACCGACAGATTTCTAAATTAGACAGATTTCTAACTAATGATGTAAAAAAGCAAACCTGCAAAAGTGGAAGGAGAATTATTTCCACAGCCAGAGTTTACATCCTGATTCCTTGAGGCTCTAAGTACTGAAAAAATTATGACCTCCTCCACAATCATTTTTTTTTTAAGATTTTGTGATATGGACCATTTTTTAAGCCTTTATTGAAGTTGTTACTTGGGCTTCCCAGGTGGCACAATGGTAAAGAATTCACCTGCCAATGCAGGAGATGCAAGAGATGTAGGTTCAATCCTTGGGTCAGGAAAGTCCCCTGGAGTAGAAAATGGCAACCCACTCCAGTACTCTTGCCTGGAAAATTCCATGGACAGAGGAACCTGGTGGGCTACAGGCCATGGGGTCACAAAGAGTCTGACACGACTGAAGTGACTCAGCATGCAAACAACACCTCTTAAACATGGGCTGGACCTACTGACTTGCTTCTATAGTCCGTGGGATTGCGAAGAGTTAGACACAGCTGAGCACGCACACACAGTATTGCTTCTGTTTTATGTTTGGTTTTACGGCCGAGAGGCATGTGAGATCTTTGCACCTCACCCAGGGATTGAACCCGCACCCCTTGCACTGGAAGATGAAGTCCTAACCACTGGAGTGCCAGGGAAGTCCCCACAACCAATGTGGAATAAAAACAAGCAGAATCAAAAGATAAGTATTGGGGGATTCCCTGGTGGTCTGATGGTTAAGACTCCATGCTTTCACTGCTGAGGGTGCATGTTCAGTCTCTGGGGAACTGAGACCCTGCAAGTCTGCAGCACGGCCAAAACAAAGCAAACAAACAAAAAACAGATAAGGAGAGTGAAATTTCAAAAGTCTTGTCTTTCCCATGATGATTTCTTTGAAATGAGCATCTTACAAAAAATTAGGAGTGACCGTGTTTCACTAACACCTGAAATACAAAATACATACTCAGCCTGCCTCTTGGGGAATCCAGGACTGGAGATATATATATACATATAAGAATTAAGAAAGACTTCCCTGAGAAAAGAGTAACTTCTCTGGGAGCATCAAGATGAGAAGGCAGATAGGAGAAAAGGCTGGCCAGCACTGGGCAGAGCATGTGCAAAGGTCCTATGGCAGCCTGGAGATTCAGAGAGCTGAAGCCAGAAGTCAGCGGGTGAGACTAGACCAGAAGGCAATGCGGAGCGTGTCCCACGAGGGGCCAGGAGCCAGGGCACACACGGTTTTGTGGGCCACCTGGAGGCGGTTCATCTTTGTCCTCCAAGCCCCGGAAAGCTGTCAAAGGGCTGAAGTTAGCAGGGTGTGTGACAAGATCCAGTGGGTGTTACAAAAACCTGCTTGGGTTGTATGTGGGAAATGGATAGGAAGGAGTTCAATTAAGTGATGCTTGTCCCCAGAGAAGATGAGAGGAGCCTTGATTAACAGCACGGGGGTCCGAATGGAGAGAAGCGAGTAGATTGCGGAGACAAGTGGGATCAGAAGCAGGTCTAAGGACAAGGGCGCTGTCAGGGCGCCTCTCAGGTTTCTCTCTTGCTGGAACTGAATGAATAGGGGTGTCATTCATGGAAACGGGGTGTGGCAGGAAGTGGGACGTGAACCCATCGAGTCCCCGTATGGGCCACTTCAGACCCCCTCGGGCCCCTCTCCCTTTGGCTCCAGCTCTGCCAGGGCTCTGAAGGGGCTGCAGGCACCGCTGGCGGGACGGACCGGCGGACGGGCGGACGGGCGGACCGGCGGACCGGCGGACGGGCGGACGGGCGGACGGGCGGACCGGCGGACGGGCGGACGGGCGGACCGGCGGACCGGCGGACGGGCGGACGGGCGGACGGGCGGACCGGCGGACCGGCGGACGGGCGGACCGGCGGACCGGCGGACGGGCGGACCGGCGGACGGGCGGACGGGCGGACCGGCGGACGGCTCCGACCGCCGGCGCAGACCACGCCTCCTCCCCGCCCACGCTGGGGCTTCCTGTTGACATGGCCGCTGCCTGGAGTCCTCGAATTCCGAGGCAGAAAAACAAAAGGGTGAGCACCCCAGGGGACCAACTTTTGACCGCTGGGAGACCGAAGCCAGTGGAAAAATTCTTCCGGCATTCTCTCCCAGAGGGCTGGTCTGCGCAGGAAGTTCATATAACTCAGAGAAGTCTTGCTCCATGTGGGCCAGTTCATAATGTGCATCGTCTTCTTAACGTTCCCTTCTTCCTGCCTCACGCTTCTTATTACTTACTTATATCCCTTATTAGAATTTAATAGGATAAGTGATATTCTATCACTTATCACTTACTTCTACTTACTTCTTATTACGTACTTCTATCTTCTCTCTGGGATTTTATTCCCTAATGAAATTTATTAAGACCGCAGAAGTCCCCTGCCTCAGACTTTTCTCCTAGGGGACCTCAGTCTAAGCGGTAATCAGTTCAGTTCAGTTCATTCGCTCAGTCGTGTCCGACTCTTTGCGACCCCATGAAGCCCAGCACGCCAGGCCTCCCCGTCCATCACCAGCTCCCAGAATTTACTCAAACTCATGTCCATCGAGTCAGTGATGCCATCCAGCCATCTCATCCTCTGTCGTCCCCTTCTCCTCCTGCCCTCAATCTTTCCCAGCATCAGGGTCTTTTGCAGTGAGTCAGCTCTTCTCATGAGGTGGCCAAAGTATTGGAGTTTCAGCTTCAGCATCAGTCCTTCCAATGAACACCCAGGACTGACCTCCTTTAGGATGGACTGGTTGGATCTCCTTGCAGTCCAAGGGCCTCTCAAGAGTCTTATCCAACACCACAGTTCAAAAGCATCAGTTCTTCGGTGCTCAGCTTTCCTCACGCGGTAATATAACCCCGCAAACTGTAACTGGGGACGCAGCTGCAAGACTAGAGCTGGGGCGCCCAGCCTCCCCCGCTACAGCCCACTCCCAAGGTGCAGCCTCTGGACGCGTCCACGGGACAGAAGCAGACGTGATACGCTTTTTCTGGGTCACATCTTTTTTTATTATTATTATTTTTTTTATGGGAGTATAGTTGCTTTACAAAGTAGTTTTATTTTCGTTGTACAGGAAAGTCAGTCAGCCGGACGCGCACACAGATCCCCTCCCTGTTGGGTCACCGCAGAGCCCTGAGTAGGGTGGCCCCTGTTATCCGGTAGGTTCTCATCAGTCATCTGTTTTATTTATAGTAGTGTACATGTGGGCTTCACTGGTGACTCAGACTGTAAAGCGTCTGCCTACAATGAGGGAGACCCGGATTCAGTTCTTGGGTCGGGAAGATGTCCTGGAGAAGGAAATGGCACCCACTCCAGTACTCTTGCCTGGCGAATCCCATGGACAGAGGAGTCTGGCGGGCTACAGTCCACGGGGTCCGCAAGAGTCGGACACAACTGAGCGACTTCACAGCGTATATATGCCAGTCCCAGCCTCCTAATTCATCCCACCCCCTCTTCTGCCCTTGGTGGCCACACGTTTGTTCTCTATGTCTGTCTCTATTTCTGCGTCTTTTGAAAAGGAAATTGCCAACTCTTCACTTTCTTCACCCTCCCCCCGCCCTTGGTCTGGAACACGATGGCCCAGGTGAGTCAGCTTTGAGCGGGTGGAGGAAGACAACATCTGCGGGAGTGGGAAGCAACTGGGCCGCTCCTGGAGGAGAACTGAGCTGCTCGCCTGCCTCTCCGTCTCACAGCTCGGCCTGCACTGTAACCCGCAGGTAGGACAGAGAGGAGGAAGGCCAGATCTGGGGGAAGCCCAGGAGTCCAGCTTCAGACAGTCTATATTTGAGTAGCCTTTGAGAGATCCAAGTGAAATGGCAGCTGATCAGTCAGACATGAACCTGGAACTCAGAAAGGAGGTTTCGACTGCAAATATGAGTTTGTAAGTCATCTCCCTCTCTCGTGTGGCTGGTAATTAAAGTTTAAACGCATCCAAGGTGCAGGGAGAAGAGAAGGGAGCCTGTGGCAGGCAGCTGCTAGGATGGCCACGGTATAATCTCCACCTCCCTGTAAAGAACCTGTCAGTACCGGAGACATAAGAGACACGGGTTCGATCCCTGGGTTAGGAAGATCACCTGGAGGAGGGCATGGCAACCCACTCCGGTATTCTTGCCTGGAGAAGCCCGTGGACAGCGGAGCCTGGTGGGCTACAGTCCATAGCATCACAGACATGACTGAGGTGACTTAGCATACAAACAATATCTCTTAAATGTGGGCTGGAGCTACTGGCTTGCTTCTAAAAAACAAAGGATAGTAAAAGTGATGGGTTGTCCTTGCCAGGATTAGATTACAAAGTCTGGCTTCCACCTTGGCTGTCCTTTCCTCCAGTCACTTGCTTTGAGGGATGCCCACCATGGTGCAAGCTGCCCTATAGATGGACCCACATGGCAAGGACCCAGGGAGACCTCTGACCAACAGCCAATGGGAGCCTGACACCCTCCGTCCAACATCCTGTGAAAAAACGACTCCTGCCAATAACCACGTGGAGGAGACCGAAAGCAGCTTCTATGGTCTTGGTGGAGATTTCGGGTGATGACTCAGCTCCAGGCAATATCTTCACGGCTGGTGAGATTCCTGCCAGGAGACACCTAGCTGTACAAGAGGCAGACTCCTGACCCAGGGAAGCGGATCATGAAAGCCTGCTCTCTAAGCTGCTGAGTTTGAGGGTCCTTTGTTTCTCAGCAACTGAAAATGAAGGCAGAGTCCAGGCCGAGGCCTTGAGGACCCCTCTCAGTGGCGGGCAGAGAGGAACGCACCTGCAGAGGAGGGGAAGGAGGTGGTCCACGTGGGTGTCCAGTCACCGCATCCAGGAGCAGAGGACAGTTCAAGGAGGAGGGAACAGTTGATGATGGTGGGATGCTGCTGACAGATGGACTAAGATGAGAGAAAAATACCTGACGGACACAGAGACGTGGAAATCCCTGCTGACCTTAGAAATAAGCTGCTCCTTCAGGACAAATGGGCATGGAAAACCTGTTTAAAGTCGCTGAGGAGAAAGTTGGAAATGTCCAAAACTTTTACTAGAACTTTGGCGGGGAAAGCAAAAAGAATCAGAGCAGCGATTGGAGCCGGATGGAGCTTTTTTTTCTTTAGTGGCAAAAACTTGAGTTTAAAAGCCAGTGGGGACTTCCCAGATTACAGGATGAGGGGTTCTGCCAGCCCCCCAGGAAAGAAGCTTAACTAATGACAGTTACTAAACCCAGCTACTTCAAGTCCCTGGGAGTTGTCCTACAGGAGGACAGCAAGTGAAGAAACAGTTATTCAAGAACTAAATCTCATGGAGAACAGTAAGCATCTGTGAGACTTGAACTATAACACATTCCCTCTCTCCACGTCTCAACAAAACAACGGCAGCTCCAATCTGAACAGCTGTGCTTAAAACATGAGCCCTCCTACCCCCTTAGTTCCCAGTCAAGGTGTAAACTGTTTCACTGTGAAAGGCAAACAACTGTCGTTTCTCATTTCCCCAAACTCCAAGTTGTAGAAGCAAAACTCCTGGCCTATGCGATCGTGCTAAATCACTTCAGTTGTCCGACTCTGCGACCCCGTGGACCGTAGCCCGTCAGGCTCCTCTGTCCGTGGGATTCTCCAGGCAAGAATACTGGCGTGGGTTGCCTTGCTCTCCTCCAGGAGATGCATGACCCAGGGATGACCCAGGCATTTCCTGTGACTTCAGGCAGATTCTTTCCCGCTGAGCCACTCTTGGCAAAGGCAATCAAAATATCAGGGTGCACTTACCCCCAGCAAGTCTTCATCATGATCGGAGAGAGGCTCCATGCCAGGCACTGCCAGCCAAGAAGAGGGGGACCCTGACTGCCCTCACCCGAGTTCACGTCAAGAGAGGCAACCGGAGGACTTCCCTGGTGATGGAGTGGATAAGAATCCGCCTGCCAATGTGGGGACATAGGTTCAATCCCTGGTCTGGGAACATTCTGCTTTCCACAGAGCCACTAAGCCTGTGTACCACAACTACTGAGCCTGCGCTCTAGAGCCTCCGAGCCACAGCAACAGAGCCCACGTACTGAGATGACTGGACCCTGAGTGCCCCAGAGCCTGTGCTCTGCAACAAGAGAAGCCGCCTCAATGAGAGAGGCCTGTGCACTGCAACTAGAGAGTGGTCCCCGCTCCCCACACCTGGAGAAAAAGCGGCAGTGGCATCAAAGACCAGCACAGCCAAAAAGTTTATAAATAAACTTACATGGAAAAAAGAAAGGCGAGCTGAGAAGACTCGAGACCACCCTCTCTGCTCAGTGCCCTGCTCATAAATCAAGAGTGTCCTCTGAAAAAGTGGACCACGGTCCCTGCCCCCAGCTCTGGAGAAAGACTTCAGAGATTTCACCCCAGAGGAAAGGCAGTAAGAAATGGAGAGCTCCATAAAGACAGACAGCACTGACATTTATTTCAGTGGGTAGAATACAGCCTCCATGAATAAACCCTCACATGTACAGTCAATTGATTTTTGGCAAGCATGCCAAGACAATTCAATGGAGAAAGAAAAACCTTTTCAACAAATAGTGCTAGAGAATGGTACAAAGGAATGCTGTTGAATCCTTATCTTAGGCCCGATAGAAAATGAACTCACAGCGGTGTGTGCGCGCATGCGTGCGCAGTTGCTTCCGTTGTGTCCACCTCTGTGACTCCAGGGACGGCAGCCCACCAGGCTCCTCTGTCCATGGGATTTTCCAGGCAAGAATACTGGAATGGGTTTGCCATTTCCTCCTCCTGGGGATCTTCCCAACCCAGGGTTTAAATTCCCACCTCCTGCATCTCCTACATTGGCACAAGGAGTCTTTACCACTGAGCCACCCGGGAAGCCAAGTCACAATGGGCCAATATCTAAATCTAAGAGCTAAATCTATGACGTTGTTCATAGAAAACGTAGGAGTAAATCTCATGACCTTGGATTAGGCAACAGTTTCTTAATATGACACCAAAGCACAGACTGCAACATCAACAAAGCCCCAAAATGGGTAAATTGGGTTTCATGCAAAATTTAAAACTTCCTTGCATGTTTTTATCCATGAAAAAAAAAACCACCATCAAGAAAGCAAAAAGACAACCCCTAGAACAGGAGAAAATGTTTGTAGTCATATTGCCAATAAGAGGCTTGTATCTAGAATATAATAAAGAACTATTACAACTCAATAATGGAAAGATAAATGACCCAATTAAAAACTGGCAAAGGATCTTCACAGGCATTTTTCCAAAGAAGATATAGAAATGGCCAATAACCACGTGGAAAGATAATCAACCTCATTATCCATCAAGAAAATGCAAAGCAAAACCACAATGAGATACCATTTCACACTCACAAGGAGGGCTGTAATCAAAAAGGGAGATGATAACAAGTGTTGGCAAGGATGTAGAGAAATTGAAAACCTCACGCACTGCTGGTGGGAATGTAAAATAATGCAGCCACTTTGGAAAACTATCTGGCAGTTCCTCAAAATTAATGATAGAGTTACCATGTGCATGCGTGCTAAGTCACTTCAGTTGTGTCCGACTTTGTGACTCTGTGGACTGTGGCCTACCAGGCTCCTCGGGGATTCTTCAGGCAAGAATACCAGAGTGGGTTACCATTCCCTTCTCCAGGGGATCTTCCCAACCTAGGGATTGAACCTGTGTCTCCTGCATTGCAGGTGGATTCCTTATGGCTGAGTGACCAGAGAATGCCTAGAGTTACCATCAGTTCAGTTCAGTTCAGTCACAGTCGTGTCCGACTCTTTGCGACCCCATGAACCCCAGCACGCCAGGCCTCCCCGTCCATCACCAACTCCCAGAGTTTACTCAAACTCATGTCCATCGAGTCAGTGATGCCATCCAGCCATCGCATCCTCTGTCGTCCCCTTCTCCTCCTGCCCTCAATCTTTCCCAGCATCAGGGTCTTTTGCAATGAGTCAGCTCTTCTCATGAGGTGGCCAAAGTATTGGAGTTTCAGCTTCAGCATCAGTCCTTCCAATGAACACCCAGGACTGATCTCCTTCAGGATGGACTGGTTGGATCTCTTTGCAGTCCAAGGGACTCTCAAGAGCTTCTCCAACACCATAGTTCAAAAGCATCAATTTTTCAGCACTCAGCTTTCTTCACAGTCCAACTTTCACATCCATACATGACCACTGGAACAACCATAGCCTTGACTAGATGGACCTTTGTTGGCAGAGTAATGTCTCTGCTTTTTAATATGCTATCTAGGTTGGTCATAACTTTCCTTCCAGGTTACCATATGGCCCAGCAATTCCACTCCTCAGCATGTACCTGGCAGAAATGAAAATATATTTCCACACAAAAACACGTACACAAATGTTCATTCAGGTATTGTTCATAATGACCAAAAAGTCAAAACAACCGAAATACCCATCAAGTAAAATGTGGTATAGCCATACAATGGAATATTATTTGGCAATTTTTTAATAATGAAGTATTAAATCCCTGGTAGCTCACTGGTAAAGAATCTGCCTGCAATGCAGAAGACCCCGGTTCGATCCCTGGAGGAGGAAGGCATGGCGACTCACTCCAGTATTCTTGCCTGGAGAATCCTCATGGACAGAGGAGCCTGGCAGGCTGCAGGCCATGCACTTGCAAAGAGTCAGGCTCAACTGAGCAACTAAGCACAACGGTACCTGGTACAAGAAGCTGGTTGTTTAAAGCATTAAGAATGAAAGCTGCTGTTTACTACTTGGAAGAAGTCAGTAAGGAAGAATCACAAGGGATATGCATCCATTCACTTAAAATGTCCAGAATAGGCAAATTGGTAGAAACAAAATATATCAGTGGTTGCCTAGGGCTGTGGGGCAGGGGAGGTAAAAAGGGAAATAATTGCTAATGGGTATGAGAGTTTTTTCAGGGTGATGAAATGTTCTAAAATGGGTTGCAGTGTTACTTTTCTGGATTTTGTAACTTTGTAGCATTTGCCATCTTTTTAAATTTTGTAATCTGTTGTGATTTGTTCTCATTCTAAATAGTCTCTTCTGTAAAATGAATTTCATCTGCAGAATCAGAAAAAATAAAAATTAAAGTAAAACTGATCACTATGTTGTATAACAGGAAGAAATATACTGCTGTAGGTTGATCATACTTCAAAACCAATCAGTGACCCAAATAAACAAAAGAACTCATCGAAAAAGAGATCAGACTCACATTTTTTCTATTTCTTTAATGTTGCATCAATATCTATATAAGATGATGAATATTCACTAAACTCTTACACCATATCTACTGTGTTTAGTCGCTCACTCATGTCCAACTCTTTGTGACCCCATGGACTGTAGCCCACCCAGCTCTTCTGTCCATGGGATTCTCCAGGCAAGAATACTTGAGTGGGTTGTCATGCCCTCCTCCAGAGGATCTTGCCAACCCAGGAATCAGACTGGGTTCTCCTGCTTTGCAGGCGGATTCTTTAACAGCTGAGCTACCAGGGAATACCTTACATTTATATAATGCTGTATGGCAATTATATCTCAGTTAAACTGGAAGAAAAAAAAAATTAAGTTTCTTAAAAAAAAAAAAACTGTAATGATGATTGCATAACTGAATACACTAAGAATTATTCAGTTGTACACTTAAATAGGTAAATTGTATAGTATATGAATTATATTTTTTTTAAACTTTTTTTTAAGCTGTTATTTTAAAAATAAAAGTCAATAGGAAGGATCCCGTTGAAAGAAAGTAAAACAGATGAAGGCAAAAAGGGTTAAAGATAATTAATAGGGGAAGGGTCCAAGGCTGAGGTGGGAGGCTGGACCCTGGTTCCTCAGAGGGTTGGGGTGAATGCACACGTCCGGAGGTCAGAGGTTTGAGAAGATGGCCGGTCTCGTCTGCCGGGTGAGCCGTCGGGAGGTCAGAGCTTTGGGAAGATGGCTGCTCTCGTCTGCCAGTGAACCGGAAGACAGAGGCCTGAGGAGAATGGAGAGGGTCAGAAGCGCCGTCGTGGACGGGAGACAAGGACTGCTGGGACACCCAATTCCCCTTCCCTGCAGCTCACTGTGGTCCTCACACAGTTCGAGAGCTTCTCGAGCACAGGCGCTTCTTAGGGGGTGGAGGGAAGTGGTGATCCGGCCAGGGAGCCATGGACAAGCTTACTCAGATCTGAGAAGCAGCGAGTGGGGAGGCGCCCCAAGGGGAGGAGGGATTCAGAGTGGAAAGCAGAGACAGGACTCCCCTGATGGTCCAGCAACTAGGACGCTGCCCTTCCTGCGGGGAGAGCAGACACGTGTGTGTCCGTCCGGCTGAACCCCTTCACTGGTCTGAAACCATCACAGCACTGCTGGTCGGCTACACCCCGGAACAAAATAAACAGTTCAGGAAAGGAAAGACTGCACTTCCAGGGCAAGGGGTGAAGGCTCGATCCCTGATCGGGTAACTAAGCTCCCACATGCCGTGTGCCGAAGCCAAGAAGTAAATTAATGAAGCATTTTTAAAAGGAAGAAGAGGAGGGGAGGGAAGTGCTAGCCACCGGAATGTTCTGAACCACGGGCACCCACACACAGGCCCATCGTCCTGGGCAGACACCCCATCCCGCTGCACGGCACGCACGCTGAAAGGAGCTCCATGCTTGGCCAGCTGCTTTACAGTCCCGGTCTTGAAATTCTCAATAATTTTTGAACAAGGGGCTCCGCATTTGCATTTTGCATTGCCCCTCCCCCAAATTATCCTACTCCCTAAAGAAAACTCATCCATCCAGATCTGGGCCCAGATCGGCGACCCTAGCCTAAAAATGACTTATGTATAGCTAGAGGGAAAGAGTGTAAAACTTAGACTTAGGTTAACTCAAGAAAGAATCCTCCGGTCAGACCACCTATCTCCCTACTATCTATGCATCTCCCTATCTCCCTAGCCTACCTACCCTTACTTTACACAAAATTTCGGGAGGGTCTGGGGTGATTTTGCTGTTCAGAAACAGTTACTGCTGGCTTTCTGGGAAGGGAGAATTGTGCCTCCCCACCCCACTGCCATCTGGCTGGGTAACAGGGTTTGCTTTAGTCAAGGAAATGTGTCACTTCTAGGCAGAAGCTCTTAGACCCAGAATGTGGTTTACCATGCATTACTTTTCTTCTATTATAAGCGTAGTAATGTCCCTAACATAGGGCTGCCCCATCAGCTGATTTTGGAGTGAAAAACCATTAAGGCAATAATGCCACAGTGGGCTTCCCAGGGGGCTCTGGTGGTGAAGAACCTGCCTGTCAATGCAGGAGATGTAAGAGGTGGGGGTTCCATCCCTGGGTCAGGGAGAGCCCGTGGAGCAGGGCATGGCAACCCTCTCAGGTATTCTTGCCTGGAGAATCCCATGGACAGAGGTGCCTAGCGGGCTACAGTCCATGGGGTCGCACAAAGACGGACCCGGCTGAAGCGGCTTAACACACCGTGCTATAGTGGGCACCCCAGGTGGCATTCGTGGTGAAGAACCTGCCCGACAACGCAGGAGACCTGGGTCTGATCCCTGGTTCGGGGCGATCCCCTGGAGGAGAGAATGGCAACCCTCTCCAGTATTCTTGCCTGGAGAATCCCATGGACAGAAGAGTCTGGTGGGCTACAGTCTGTGGGGCTGCAAAGAATCAGACCCTCCTGAGCGTGCGAACACACACACACACACACACACACACACACACAATGCTATGGTGACTGAAACTGTGAAGTGACCAAGAGATAAATCTTTGTTGCTCTAAGCCACTGGAATCCTAAGGTCATTTGTTACTGCAACATAATCAATTTACCCACACTAACACAGAACAGCCTCTGTTTTCCAGGACCACGTCAACTTAAAATCAGCAAATCTTGAGATCCTAGATGGCTTTTCTCTGACCTCTAGAACCTGAGAGAACACACATGTATGTGCTGAATTCATAGTCGGAGAATCCTGTTTCCTCAGCATAATACCCAGACTCCTCTGTCTGTATTCAGAACCCTTCACAATCAGTCTTTACAACTTTATCTCCCACTACCCCCAGAACAGCTAAATTTGCTCACTCATCTCCACATGCTTTTCATTTTTTCATGCATTCATTCTTTTACCCAATATAGGAAATATAGGAAATAGTGGTACCCACTCTTTCCTGGGGATTGTGCTGAGTGCAGAAATGTTCACCAGTCCTGGTCTCCATGCCCTGGTGATTCTCAGAGTCCCAGACTTTGGTCACATCACTTCTCTCTGCCCAGAGCATCATTTCCACCCCTTACTGCTTATTTCAGCGGCTAACCATCCTTCCAGACACAACTCAGACCTACTTCCTTCTGCCAACCTGCCCACTACCCCACCTACTCCAGGGCACTCTGCCCCTCCTCTCAACTCCTGTAGCAGTCACGTGCTCACAAACAGCTTGGCACTTAGTTATATCCTGCCTGGTGGTCTGTCTCTGTTGTGTTTTGCAGAGCTAGTTAAGTCTCATTATTAAAAGATTTGTGGATTTTGTCTTGTCCTTAAACAGGCATGCAGAAACATCAGGTTGCTTGCTAAAGACTCAAAGTCAAGTCTTAGTTATCTTACAAGACTTAAGTTCAACCAACTTTTGACCTAGAAACACGGCAGTCTCCTGTGGTCCGACCTGATCTAGTCTGAAACATGATCTGCTGGCTCTGGAGGGCTGGCTGTGGAGCAGAACATACATGACCTGTCTGCACCAGGGTGTCACTCACGGCCTCTTCTGCTCTGGTCTGAAACCTGGAGGTCCCAGCTTGCCGTGACACC
Organism: Cervus canadensis; assembly: GCF_019320065.1. NCBI lineage: Eukaryota > Metazoa > Chordata > Mammalia > Artiodactyla > Cervidae > Cervus > Cervus canadensis. The sequence continues at coordinate 74,892,488 of NC_057396.1, forward strand.
CACCTGCCTCAGAGAGTGTCGGTGGTTGTTAGGGGAGAGCTCGCTTCTGGAACATCAGCTTCTTTCAAGCTCCTGACCAAGCCCTGCCCTCTTATCTTGCACTAGGAATACTTTCCAAGATGCAGCAGAAAGAAAGGGAAAACCAAAAAAGAGGGCAAGTCAGTTTTTGCTGACCATCTGCGGTGTGCAGGCGTTGCGTGGAGGCATGCGTGGTTACTGCTGCAGGACCACCTTTAGAAGCGGGTGTCCCGGGTTTTCCAGAGAAGAAAACAGGCTCAGAGGCAGGAAGAACCAGGTCCACGGCCACTCGGCAGCAAGACTAGAGTGTCCTTGTCCGTGACGTCCGTGCAGCCCATCTAATGGGCGTTCTCCGAGAGAATCTTCCCGGTTGCCACCATCTCCCCGACCCCTCACTACCGCCTTGCTTGGGTGTGGTCTCCATCTCGCTAGCGCAGAGCCAGGCCGCCCCCCCCCCCCCCCCCCCCCCCCCCCCCACCGCCCAAGACCCTGAGCCTCGCCTCTCGCATCAGGGCAGAGAGGGCAGAGACATGCTTCCACGGGGCTCCCCGGTCATCCCGCGCAGCCTGGCGGACTTGGCACGACTGAGCCGGCAACGTGATGCTCCCGCGGGGCCGCTGAATGATCAGAAGCAGCGCGGCCTGAGCCTTAACCACTCTCATTTTAAAGATGATTATTCACAGTTATTTCAGCTAATTAAGCCTTGAGCGCCAGCCAGCTCGGCTTCCAACTCCGAGCGGGAGTGCAGGAGCGTGTCTCCGGCTCTTCTCTTGGTGGGTGAGGGGTGGGGGGTGGGGGGGGTGGAGATGGAGGGTCGCGGGGTGGGGAAGCAGTCACAGCTGCTGGTCTGTGAGGACCAGGGGTGCGGGGGGGGGCCAGGCACCTCCCCCAGCACCTCCCATCAGGGAGAAGCAGGAGGTCTGGTCCCTCCCGCCGAAAATGGACCTTTGTCCTCTCTGGGGAGTGGACAGCCTGCCCCTGTGGGTCCAGCAAGGAAGAGTCGGGACTGGCTGGAAGCCTGGGGTGAAAGCCAGGAGCAGTAGTCGCAGCCTCAGCTACCGGGCTTAGCGGCCGTGAGAATCGGCAGACTCTCCCGGCTCTCACCGGCAGGCTGTCTGAAGTTCAGCTTTGGCGCCTCAGTTAGGAGGCGCTACAGCCTGCGTGCTGCGCCCATGCGGCGCAGGACTCACGTGCCCACACGGGTTACAAGGGCCACTTTCATTTTAATTAATTAAAATTAAATTAGGGGCTTCCCTGGTGGTCCAGTGGGTAAGAGTCCTCGCCTCCACCCTACCAGGTGTGGGTTCTGTCCCTGGTTGGGGAACTAAGATCCCAAAAGCCTAAAAAAATATATTAGATTAAAATTTTAGTTTCTCTGTCACACTAGCTACTTGTAAGCGCTCAGGAGGACTGCTCTAGTGAACGGGGCAGGTCTGAGACATCTCCATCATCACAGAATGTTCTACTGGACAGCTCTGCCCTCTGATGAAAGGTATGAGCACCCACGTTTGGATGCAAACTGCAGCACCACCCCTTACTGGTCATCTTTCTTGCCTACAAAATAGGGGATCATAGCGCCCAGCTCATAGAGTTCTTGTAAAGACTAAATGAGAAATAGGTGGAAGACACTTAGAAGAATGCCAGATAATGGTGAGCATTTAAATGTTAGCTCTTATTATGTGTGTTAGGGGCACATATTCCCACGGACATGAGTCTTTAATTTTACAAAGCGATTTCACAACCGTTGCCTCCTCTGCGTTTCACAACGGCTCTGTGAGGCTGGTTCGGGGCATGAAGAGCCAGCTCAGCCATTTTACAGACAGGCACCCCAAGACCCGGAGGTTACCCACCTCTCAAGTGGCTGGCAGAACTGGGACCTGCACTGGGTTAATAATTCAGCTGCTAACATCTGAGGATTCTTTCCTGCCTGGCAGCCTGAAACAGCCTGAAATGTCAGATTTCAGCCCCAACCTAATCCCAGGAGGTCAGGAACATTCCTGCCATTTTAGTGCGGCTGTCAGAGGGAAGCCGTCCTAACGCTCACTGGCGCGCACACAGCACTGACTCGGGCAGGCACCGTCCTCAGCGCGAATCTCATCTCCGCAACAACCCCGTGCAAGTGGGGACACTGCGGAGTACTAAGGCAGGCGAGGCGCTGGGGGTGACTTCTGCAAAGTCACACGGCCGGGGGTCAGGGCGCGAAGCCAGAAGCAGCCTGACGCCAGCCTGGTTGGAGGTCTTGGGCTTCGCTCAGCCACCCCCAGTGCGGGTGGAGGACAGAGCCCGTCTGCCCCCGGAGCCACTGTCTTTCTCTGTCCTTGGTGTCCCAGGGGCAGAGTGCTCGCCCCGCCTGTCACCGTCGCCCTCTGGGAGTCTGCTCGGGCTACCAGGCCTACCGACTGGGCAGCTTCAGCTATGCAGATGTGTTTTCTCAGCTTGGGAGCCTCAAAATCGGGGTGTCCACAGGGTTAGCGCCTCCTCAGCGCTGGAAGAGAAGGGCTTATTTCAGGCCTCTCTCCTTGGCTCACAGACGCCCGTCCATGTCTTCACAGGGCCTTCCCTCTGCAGGTTTCAAAATCCTAATTCTCTCTTCTCATCATGACGCCGGACATATTGGGTTAGCATCCACTCTAATGGGCTTCCCAGGGGGTGCATGTGGTAAAGAACTCTGCCCCCCAAGGCAGGAGACATAAGAGAAAAGGTTCGATCCCTGGGTCGGGAAGATCCCCTGGAGGAGGGCCTGGCAACCCGCTCCAGTATCCTTGCCTGGAGAATCCCACGGACAGAGGAGCCTGGCGGGCTGCAGTCCATGGGGTCGCACAGAGTCAGACACAATTGAAGCGACTTAGCACACTTCACACACGTCCACCCCACCTCATTTTCACTTTAATGACCTCCTTAAAGAGCCCAATCACAAAACACCATCACATTCTGAGGCCCAGGGGTTAGGACTCTAACACAGGAATTTAGGAGCGAGGGAACCCAGTTCCGCCCAGAACCTGCCCGTCTCTGTGCTCACTGCCCGACCTGGAGGACCCGATGGGAGCAGGGCTGTGGGCAGAGAGCTGTGGGGAGCGGGTGAACATGGAGGAAAGCGGACATTCTGGGAATCCAGGGACAGCCCCAGTCACACCGCACCAAGGATGAGGGGACGGGACCTAAGGGGAGGAAACGGTATTGCTGCCCACCTTCTCTCTGCCAGGCCCTTTAACGCATCGTCTCATTCAGCCCCCTGAGCAAGCCAGCAGAGTGGGTTTTCTTGAGTTGTTTTGTATTGGCCACGCTAGGCCTTAGCTGTGGCATGCAGGATCTTTTTTTTTTTTCAGTTGTGGCATGTAAGATCTAGTTCTCTGACGGGATCGAACCCAGATCCCCTGCGTTGGGGACGCAGAGTCTTAGCCATTGGACCACCAGGGAAGTCCCTGCAAGTGGATATTGTTATCCTGTTTTATAGATGAAGAAAACAATGCTCAAGGTGACTGGGGAAAAAAAAAATCGTGAGTGAGAAAGCCATGGAGTTAAGAGTCATGGGTCCTAACTTCTCAGTAAAACAGCCAAATGCTTGGTTCCGTTTGCTTGGTTATTCCACTCCTTCCCACCACGGGAGCTGCGAGGATGTCTTCCCCTCTACCAAGGATCCATTCCACTGGATCTTAGTTCATTCCTGCTCCTCCTTCGACTACACGCTCAAGTATTTCCTCTTTGGAGAAGCCTCCCCTAAACCCCAAAGTTCCTTGGTGATTTGTTCTCATAGCCCCATGATCCTCCTACCCTTATACTTTATTCTGAGAGGTCGGGTCACCCTGTTTCCACTACCCTATCAGCTCCTCGAGGTCAGGGACCATGTCTGTTTATAAATATCTGCTTGTATATTCCCAGCACTGAGTATAGTATATAACACGTAGCAGATGCTCCATCAATACCTATTCAGGGGCTTCCCTGGCGGGTCAGTACCTAAGATGCCATGTTCCCAACGCGGGTCAGGGAACTAGACCCCACATGGCACAGTTAAGATTTGGTGCGGCGAAATAAATAAATAAGCCATTGAAATGAATGAGTATTACGTCCTCTCCACAGCTTTAATTAACACCCCTGCCCCTCTGAGATCCAGGCTTCCTTTCTCCAGTTAGCCCCTATGACCGTTCACTTTAATCTTAGCACAACTTACAATGAGCTATTCTAGTTACCTTTGTCCCTCTTTCTAGATCATGACTCTTTGAAGATAAAACTCAGGTCGTGTTCCTTTTTTATGCCAGGAGCCCAGTCCATAAGCTGCTGCAGAGTAAGCAACCCATTGTGAATGGAGAGGAAGTGAGGAGAGTGAAAATGCATTCTGGTGCAGAGATAGCCACCATCACTAGTGTTCAGAGAGACATATATGTATTTTGGAGAACCAGTGTATCAATCAGGACTCTTAAATCCCTGAAAAATTCATCAGCCTTCAGGTACGGTTTGATCCAGGAGCTCACACACAATAGCATCAGGATGTGGCCTCTGTCCTTCTCTCAACACTATGTTTTGCTGGGTTAGTGTTGGGGAGAGTGTCTCCCTGTACTTACTAGCTTCCAGAAGTTCCAGGCTCATATTCTCTGACAGGAGTCCAGTGAAAAGAGAGATTTTATGCCCCCACACTCAAACAAAAGTTCAGAAATCCCATGTGACCAATCGGGTCACCCCTGAACCAACCACAGTAGCCCAAAAGAACTGAAGCTGGAATTGGTCAGGTTCAGGTCGCTTGCCCAGCTCTGGAGCTGGAGCCAGCTCCGCTGAGCCTGTGGGTTTCGAGCAGCTCAGTAACCAGGAGACGGCCGAAAAGACCCACTGTGTTCATTCTGACGAGTGTTTACAACTCAGCTCTATCCACACCAGTTGTTTTCACTCTTCCCTCGGGAGTCACAGCTCCTAACACTCCTTTGAGGCTGCGAGCAGTGCTGCGGCAGGTGGTGGTACTCCCCCTTCTCCTTGCCGCCGAGATGTAGCTTCAGTGAAGCACCTCCCGGCTTCCCACCATCCTGCTCTCCTTACACCAGCCCAGAAACTGGTGGACTGCAAGCCAGAGACCCTCAGCTGTGGAGCCTGGAGGTGGACTGTCTCCCACCCCTCCCCACGCAGCTCTTCACACAGGGGAGAACTCATTCCCAGGAGAGGCGCTTAGCCTTGATGCTGGCTTCCTGTTGCTGCCCTTTCCGCCAAGACGTCATTGGCCTTGGCTCCCTTCCAGATATTTCTGTTTTTCTAGCTCCTACTAAGGAGACAGCGGAACTGTAAGAGAGTTTCTCCAATAACCCCAGTAATTTCAGGCTTCAGCTCCCTCTTGGTTAGAGACATCTTTGCAAAATCCAGAGAGTAATTTTTTAAAATTTTGTTGAGATCATTGCATGGATGGATGGATGGATGTGTGGACGGATGGATGGATGTGTGGATGGATGGATGGAAAGCAGGCTGGATGAATCGGTTCCAGGTGCCTTCAGGACACTATCTCCATGTCTCTTCCTACTTACCATCTTAGGCTCCAGATTTCTGTGAGACTAGAGCACCCTTGCCTTTGTCCTGCAATCGGTTCACATTCCTCCCTTGTAACAATGACTGATATTTACCACGGCTAATTATTACCAGGCACTGAGTAAGGCTCTCACAGAATCTTCACCACATCTCCATGGGCTGGTCAAGGAGCTGCTACTGTCTTAAATTTATGGTTTTTAGGAAACCAAGATTTAGTACTAATTTGTCCAAGACACACAGCCAGGACTCCATGCACATGACTTTAACCATGTTGTACGGCCCTGTGTGCAAGGAAACCTCAGCTCCATCCACACAAGTTGTTTTCATTCTTCCTTTAACAAGGCATATCTTACTCACGCTGCTCTGCCTGGAGTAAGATTTTCCCTGCCCCCCTCTAGGTACACTGATAGCAGAAAATACATTTGTTGGGGTCATGCCAGGCTACGTTGCTTACCAAATGAGTCCCAGTCTCAGTGGTTCATCACAACAAAATGTATTTATTAGAGATGGCTTCCAGCAGAGGGAAAAAGAGATGGAAGGGGAACACGGGAACTTAACTGCCTCGGTCTGGAAGGAACATGTGTCCTTTCTGCTTACATTTCTTTGGCCCCAACCAATTAGCGTGTGGACATTTGATAAACACATTCTGTCTCTGCCACAAAGAACCACACAGCTCCTGCCAAGGGGCGAGGAAAAAAAGGTCAAGAGAACCAGCTCAGCCCACCCGTGCAGATGGGAGTAAGGGGATGAAGGCAAAAGGACCAAGATTCAGGATGGTGGTTGGGAAGTAGGTGGTGATGGGTCGGAGTCAAGGCTTGACCAAGTACCACAAGCCCCAAACTCCAGTGCTTGGGCAGGGCCCCACTGCTATTGTCTGAAAAGAGTGAGCCAATGCTGAACTTCTTGGCTAAGACTCGGAACTCTTGTTATCTAGATTTGGGGCTGCTAATTACAGGATTTGACCTGAATTAAGGGAACAATGTAATAAGGATAACAATTCCTGACTTTTCAGACTTCAGCGTTTACAAAGCATTCTCACAGCCATAATCTCATCTGACCCTCACAATAACCCTATGACGTAGGTGTGTTATCTCCATTGTAGGGTAAGGAAATTTGTAGGGAGATGATGTCATGGACCAAAACCACACAAAACCTGAGCGTGCGAGGGTAGCTCTCATTGCCAGTTTTCTGAACCCATGCTCAGGGATCCTTCTACAGCTCAACCACCTCCCAGGCAAACATCTGTGGAAACTGACAATGTGAAAACGAACATCAGCAGGATTTGGAATCAAGAGCCTGGTTACTCTTGAATTTGAGAAGGAGGAGTTTCAGCGTGCAGGGGTTGAAGGCAGACAGCCTGCGTTTGAATCCCAGCTCTGCCACCTGAGGTCTGGGTGAGGCTTGGTGAGTCCATCCATCTGGGCTCACTTCCCTCATTTGGAAAACAAGGGTGAAACTGTGCCTAACCCGTAAGGCCATGGTGGGGACTTAAGGAGATAACAAGCATAAAATGCTTAGTACAACACCCATCTTGTCAAAGCTATGGTTCTTCCAGTAGTCACATATGGATGTGAGAGTTGGAGTATAAGGAAAACAGCACCGAAGAACTGATGCTTTTGAACTGTGGTGTTGGAGAAGACTCTTGAGAGGCCCTTGGACTGCAAGGAGATCCAACCAGTCCATCCTAAAGGAGATCAGTCCTTCATTGGAAGGACTGATGCTGAAGCTGAAGCTCCAATACTTTGGCCACCACATGAGAAGAGCTGACTCATTGGAAAAGACCCTGATGCTGGGAGGGATTGGGGGCAGGAGGAGAAGGGGACAACAGAGGATGAGATGGTTGGATGGCATCACCGACTCAATGGACATGGGTTTGAGTAAACTCCAGGAGTTGGTGACAGGCAGGGAAGCCTGGCGTGCTGCAGTCCTTGGGGTCGCAGAGTCGGACATGACTGAGCAACTGAACTGAACGGAGTACAATGCCTGGCTCAATGTGAGAGCTTAATAAACATTGGGTGCTGCTGCTGAGATCCTTCTTGGAGACAAAATGATGGCCCTAATCCCCCTCCTCCCTCCCCAGGGCAAGATGGTGCCTACCATGCTACATTCTTGGCTTCAATCACAGAACAATCTGACCCCTAAGCAGCTGTCTGCAAAAAAAAGAAAAAAGGAACGTTCTTCCTTTTTCTGTTGCTGTTGTTTTTGTTTACACCACTTTATTGAGGTATACTTGGTGCATAAAATGCTGTACATATTTAGTTTATATGGCTTGCTGAGCTTGGAGGTAAGTGTATACCCATGAGACCATTACCATCATCTATGCTGTGCCATCGACACATCTATCTATCACCTCCAAAGGTTTCCTCCTGTCCTCATCACCATGTGTGTGATAAGAACACTTAGTAACAGATCTACCCTCTTAGCAAATTTTTCAGTATACGACACAGTATTATTAACTATAGACACAACGCCCTCCAGGAGCTCCGAGTCCTTTCTAATCGTGTATAACCTAAGCTTTGCACCTCTTGATTAACAGCTCCTCATTTCCCCACCAGCTCCTGTCAGCCGTCAGTCTACCCTCTGCTGCTGTGAGCTGGACTGTTTTAGATCGGTTATGTAAATGATACCATGTAGTATTTTTCTTCTGTGACTGGCTTACTTCACTGAGCATAAACGTCCATGTTGTTGCAAATGGCAGGGATTCCTTCTTTTTCACAGCTGAGTAATATTCCATTAGGGAAAGACAGCAAAGCCCGGCGTCTGCAGTCCCGTGGGGTCGCAAAGACTCACACACGGCTGAGCAACTGAACAATAACAAATGCACATTTCGCGTCTTGGCTGTTGTGGACAAGGCCGCAGTGGACATGGGTGCAGGTGTCTCTTCTACATCCTGATTTCAGTTCCTTTGTCTACATACCCGGAAGTGGGATTGCTGAAAAACAGAGTAGTTCTGTTTTAATTTTTGGAGGAAACACCATACTCTTCTCTTTGTCTCAGGATCAGCACTGGCCATAGCTGCCAATCCCTGGGTCTTCATCTCAGTTTCACTGCCACTCAGACATACCTGGAGTAACAGGCAAGTTTGGCCTTGGAGTACAGAATGAAGCAGGGCAAAGGCTAACAGAGTTTTGACAAAAGAATGCACTCGTCATAGAAAACACCCTCTTCCAACAACAGAAGAGAGGACTCCACACATGGACATCACCAGATGGTCAACACCAAAATCAGATTGATGATATTCTTTGCAGCCAAAGATGGAGAAGCTCTATACAACCAGCAAAAACAAGACTGGGAGCTGACTATGGCTCAGATCATGAACTCCTTATTTCCAAATTCAGACTTAAATTGAAGAAAGTAGGGAAAACCACTACACCATTCAGGTATGACTTCAATCAAACCCCTTACAATTATACAATGGAAGTGACAAATAGATTCATAGATTCAAGGGACTGGATCTGACAGAGTGCCTGAAGAATTATGGACGGAGGTTCATGACATTGTATAGAAGGCAGTGACCAAAACCATCCCCAAGAAAAAGAAATGCAAGAAGACAAAGTGGTTGTCTGAAGAGGCCTTACAAATAGCTATGAAAAGAAGAGACGTGAAAGGGAAAGATATCCCTAACTGAATGCAGAGTTCCAGAGAATAGCAAAGAGAGATAAGAAGGCCTTCTTAAGTGAACAATGCAAAGAAATAAAGGAAAACAATAGAATGGGAAAGACTAGAGGTCTCTTTAAGAAAATCAGAGATACCAAGGGAACACTTCATGCAAAGATGGGCTCAATAAAGGACAGAAACGGCAAGGATCTAACAGAAGCAGAAGAGATTAAGAAGAGGTGACAGGAATACATGGAAAGACTATACAAAAAAGGTCTTAATGACCCAGATAACCACGATGGTGTGGTCACTCACCTAGAGCCAGACGTCCTGGAGTATGAGGTCAAGTGGACCTTAGGAAACATCACTATGAAAAAGCAAGTGGAGGTGATGGAATTCTAGGTGAGCTATTTCAAATCCTGTTAAAGTGTTGCAGTCAATATGCCAGCAAATTTGGAAAACTCAGCAATGACCACAGGACTGGAAAAGGTCAGTTTTCATTCCAGTCCCCAGGAAAGGCAATGCCAAAGAATGCTCGAACACAATTGCACTCATTTCACACACTAGTAAAGCAATGCTCAAACAGCTGTGCTCATTTCATCCACATGTTAGCAAGATAATGCTTTGCTCAAAATCCTCAAGCTAGACTTCAACAGTAGGTGAACCGTGAACTTGTAGGTGTACAAGCTGGATTTTAGAAAGGCAGAGGAGCCAGAGTCAAATTGCCAACATCTGTTGAATCATTGAAAAAGCAAGGGAATTCCAGAAAAAAATCTACTTCTGCCTCACTGACTACGCTAAAGCCTTTAACTGTGTGGATCACAACAAACTGAGGAAAATTCTTAAAGAGATGGGAATACCAGGCCACCTTAGCTATCTCCTGAGCAACGTGTATGCAGGACAAAAAGCATAAGTTAGGACCAGATAAGGTACAACAGACCGATTCAAAATTGGGAAAGGAGTACATCAAGGCTGCATATTGTCACCCTGCTTATTTAACTTCTATGCAGAGCACATCATGCAAAATGCTGGGCTGGATGAATCACAAGCTGGAATCAAGATTGCTGGGAGAAATATCAACAGCCTCAGATATGCAAAAGATACCACTCTAATGGCAGAAAGTGAAGAGGAACTAAAGTGCCTCTTCATGAGGGTGGAGGAGAGTGAAAAGAGTGGCTTAAAACTCAACATTCAGGACTTCCGAGGGGCCCCGGGGTTAAGACTCTGCCTTGTAATGCAGGGGACACTGGTTTGATCCCTGTTCAGGGACTTAAGATCCCACATGCCTTGGAGCAACTAGAGAGTTCATGTATCTCAATGAAAGATTTCACGTAATGCAATGAAGACACCAAGTGCCGCAACTAAGACCTGACACAGACAAATAAATACATAAAAAAACTCCATACTCAGAAACCAAGATCATGGCATGCAGTCCTACCACTTAAGGCAAGGAGGTGGGGATCGTGTGGAAGCGGTGACAGATTTAATTTTGGGGTCTCCAAAATCATCGTGGACAGTGCCTGCAGCCATGAAAGTAAAAGACGCTTGCTCCTTGGAAGGAAAGTTATGACCAACCCAGACAGCATATTAAAAAGCAGAGACATTACTTTGCCAACAAAGGTCCGTGTAGTCAAGGCCATGGTTTTTCCAGTGGTCATGTATGGATGTGAGAGTTGGAGTTTAAAGAAAGCTGAGCACTGAGGAATTGATCCTTTTGAACTGTGGTGTTGGGTAAGACTCTTGAGAGTCCCTAGGACTGCAAGATCCAACCAGTCCATCCTAAAGGAGATCAGTCCTGGGCGTGCATTGGAAGGACTGATGCTGAAGCTGAAACTCCAGTACTTTGGCCACCTGATGCAAAGAGCCGACTCATTGGAAAAGGCCCTGATGCTGGGAAAGATTGAAGGCAGGAGAAGAAGGGGGTGACAGAGGATGAGATGGTTGAATGGCGTCACTGATTCAGTGGACAAGAGTGTGAGCAAACTCTGGGAGATGGTGAAGGACAGGGAGTCCTGGTGTGCTGCCATTCATGGGATTACAAAGTTGCACAAGACTGAGTGAGTGAACAGCAACAAACATAGAGGCCGTTTCCTGCCACGCCAGTCTTCATCTCAAAGTGTTCCTTTTAGGACAGTGGTTCTCAAAAAGATAATGGGGATCGGAGGAAAGATGAAAGCGTATCTAACTTTTGGAGGAAGCTGAGGCTTTTGAGGGTTGAAAGAGTCCCACAAAGACTTCCGTGGTGGTCCAGTGGTTAAGACTCTGCACTCTCAATCCAGGGGCCTGTGTTGGATCCTTGGTCAGGGAACTAGATCCCACATGCTGCAGCTATGAGCTGGCACAACCAAATAAATAAAGCAATTTTTTTTAATTCTCTTAAAAAAAAAAAAGGAAAGAGTCCTACATGTGTTTCTGACATGTATATCCCCTCTATACCACATGAGACTCACTGATTTAAGTGAAACTCAGGAAAAGAGAAATGAGAAGCAGGACAATCTCATCTGTTTTCACCAGCACCAGGAATGTATATTACTTCCAAGAGGTATCAGCTCTGCCTCAGGAATGAAGCAATGTTTTGTTTCTGATGCAGTTCTCCAGCCAGTAAACACAGGATTGGGGAAGTTATGTAATGGCCTTTCCTAACGATTCTTCCAAATCAACCGGGATAAGGAACTTGTATGGAGAATACATAGAGAGCTCTTACAACCCAGTAACAAAAAGACAAATCAGAAAAGGATCTGAAGAGACATTTCTCCAAAGAAAACATACAAAAGCTCAACACGCAAATGGAAGGTGATCATCATCGTTACCCATCAAGGAAATGCAAAGCAAGACTACAAACATACACCACTTCATACCCATGAGGACGGCTAGAATCAAAAAAAGGTGTTGGTGAAGAGGTGGAGAAATCAGAATCTTCCTGCATGGCTGGTGGGAATGTAAAATGGTGCAACTGCTTGGAAAACAGCCTGGCAGTTTCCCAAAAGGTTAAACATCGAGTTACTATGTAACGAGGCATTCCACTCCTGGGTTTGTACCCAACAGAAATGAAAACATATGTCTACACAGAAATATGTGCACAAATGGAACTGTGAAACTCAGATTGAGTCTTGAACGCATGGTCTTTTAACTGAGGTCACACACACACCTGGTCTCAGAACTTAATGAAGCTCAGGTTCTTGATGTCTCATCGCAGAAAGAATTCAATGGAAAACAAAGTGATAGGTAAGAAGAGGATTTATTTAGAGAAAAACGCACTCCACAAAGCCTGGGCCATCTCAGAAGGTGAGAGAGGCGCCAGGGGTTGAGGCTGTCAGTTTGATAGGAGTGGGGAATTTCATAGACTAGTGACTGGGAGAAGTATTCCAGCTATTTGGGGGGAAGGGTAGGGACTTCCAGGAACTGGGCTACTGTGCACCTTTTGACCTTTATTGTCAGACTGGCAACTGTCACGGCATTTAGCTTGTCATTTAGGTGTCATTTGGCTTGCTGATGTATTACAGTGAGCGTGTACTGAGGCTCGAGGTCTAGTGGAAGTCAGTCCATCCATCGTGGACCTGTTTGGTTCTAATCAGTTCGTGTCGTGTCCTTGGGCTATGTCACCCTTTCAGAGGTTGTGCCCTGGCCCCTCTCCCTCATGTTTCACAAATATGTATAAAACCACTCTTCCGAACAACCAAAGAGTGGAAACAACCCAAGCCTATCAAAGGGAACAGAGTAAAGTCCTACAAGGAATATTACTTGGCAATAAAAAAGGAAAGGTACCTGCCACAACACGGATGAACCTTGAAAACATGCCAGGTAAAAGAAGCCAGACACAAAAGACCACACATGATTCCATTTATATGCAATGTCTAGAAGAGACATATCTACGGAGGCAGAAAGTAGACTCGTGGTTGCCTGGGGCTGGGGTCAGGGGAGGGCAGACAGTTATGCCCAAGGGGTGCAATGTGTCTTTATGAGGTGACACAGATGTTCTAAAACTGATGGAGGTCGTGCCACTCTGTGAATATCCTAAGTGCCACTGAATTGTACACTTTAAGTGGGTGATTTGTATATGTAAATTATATCTCAATAAAGCTGTTAAAAATAATATCAGTTAGACTCTTCCTGGTACACCTGCTTGAAGCAAGCACAACTTCTAAGCACCTGCATTCAGTCTAGGTCACGAAAAGAAAAAAAAAAAAATCCGGGCCTTCTGGAAGGCAGGACAGTTGTATTGCAGTGCAACCTTCTAGACCCAGAGGGCTCCTCAGTGGCTGCAGCCCGGCAGGGCCCGGCTCACTGGGGCTGGAGGACGCACTGCAGTGGCCTGCCCACCACACTGCAAAGACAGCAACCCAGCTCTACTGACCTTGGACGTGGCTGCGAGCCTGGGCAGCTCAGGAAGCCCTGCAAGGTCACACATGGGCTCCAGACCTACGGGCACCTGCTCTGACGACAAAAACACAGAGTGAAAGGAGCATGGGCATCCGCAACAATCAGATCCGACTTAGCGCCACACGGCTTCCCTATACTACTTCCGCGACCTTAGGGCTTTTCTTCGTCTAAAAAAATTCAATAATAATTCCTATCATATACACTCCCCTCCTCCCCACTCCATTTCCTTTCGTTTGGCTGGGCTGACATTTATGGAAGGCTTACTCTGCCCAAGCTGATGCTGTCCATGCACTGTGACCTCGTTTAGTCTTCCCTGCAGTCCTGGACAAAGCCAGGGCTACTTATTACTATGCCCTTTCTCCAAAATTGGGGACTGGAGGCTCAGAGAGGTCAGACAGCTTCCCCATCGTCACACAGCCAGTGGGAGGAGGAGCCACTGTGCCACCTCTGTCTGTCTCTGTAAGTGCCACCCGACGCTCCATCCCCCAGCAAGGATGCCGTTCTCAGTGCAGGCGATGAGCGTGACCCAGAGCTCCACTCTCAGAAAAGAGTTCCAAGAGCCGGGATACCGAAGTCCTGCCCCTGGAGCAGGGTTTCCACCCAGCAGCCCCCGAAAGGACCCCTGGAGGTGGGGTGGGGGGAATAATGGTGCTTTTGATACACAGGTCTCTTGAGCACTCCCTGGAGAAGGAAATGGCAACCCACTCCAGTATCCTTGCCTGGAGAATCCCATGGACAGCGGAGCCTGGCAGACAGGGTCCACAGGGTCGCAAAGAGTCAGACATGACTGAGCGACGGGCACCCTCCCTTGAGCACCACGTGCCTGGTACTGTGTTCTGTGTTCTTTGCACACAGCAGAGACTGTCTGTACTCCCCCAGTATTCCACACACGCCCCTCTTCAGGAGTTTCTGATAGGGAGGAATCACATCCTTTCTAGGAGAAGCCTTTGGCTTCTGGGGTGGGGAAAGCAGAGGATCAGTGGACAACTGGCCTAAAACCAGTAAGACTAGGTCTGCAGAGTGGCCCACAAAATGAGACCACAGCAGGGCTCTGAAGCAGCTGGTAGGCTCTGGAAAGCAGGTTTTCTTGCCATTTCCCACCCAGGGAGAAGGCTGGACTCAGCCTTCCCAAATCCAGCCACTTCTCACCCCGTATTCCAGTTATTATTGGGGTAACCAATGACTCCCAAACCTGGCAACTTAAAGCAGCTGTTTAATTATGAATTCCGTGAGTCAGGGATCTGGGAAACAGGTCAATCAGGGCGGTGACTTGTCTTTGTTCCATGACATCCTCAGGCTCAACAGGGCAGAAAAGGCTGAGGATACTGGACATCGGCGGGCTGCAGCCCTCAGGGACCCGCTGACCCACCTGCCGGACGCCTGGGCTGCACAGACTCGAGACGGACAGAGCATCCACGTGGTCTCCCCTGCGGCTTGGCCTCCTTACATCACGGCGGCCTCCGGCGGTGAGACTTCTCCCTTGGGGAGCCAGCACGCCAACCAGCAGTGTTCCAGCAAATCGGGCAGAAGCTGCCTCATCTCTTATGCCTCACCTAGGAAGTCCAGTGTCGCTCTCCACACTCTTGGTCAAAGCAGTCACAAGTCACTCAGATTCAAGGGCAGGGACACTTTGCCAGGAGAAATGCCAAGGAATTTGAGGGCCAAGTCCAAGGGCATATAAGGAAGAGACTGAGGAGGTTTTGCCCTGTTTCCTGCAGAATCCAGTGGGAGAATCTCTCAGATGTAACAACAAGTGTTGAAACAAGCCAGAGGTAAAACTGTACGTCCCTTATGATTCCCATATGTGATCTGTGTGCATGCTCACTGGTCAGTCGTGGCTGACTCTCTGGGACTCTATGTCCACCAGGCTCCCCTGACCAAGGAATTTCCAGGCAAGAATGCTGGAGTGGAAAAAAAAAAAAAAAAAAGAATGCTGGAGTGGGTCGTCATGCCCTTTTCCAGGGGATCTCCCTGACCCAGAGTGCAAACCTCCATCTCCTGCATTGGCAGGCGAATTCTTTACCCCTGAGCCATCCGGAAAGCCCATTGATGGGCCTTCAAGGAGGAACCTAATCTCCAGTCAGAATAGTGGTGACCTGGGGGTGGGATGCAAAAGCTACAAGGCAGGGAGTCTTCTGGGCTACATACATTCTATATCTTGATCTGAGTGGTGGTTACACAAACTTATTGGTACACAAACATTCATCAAAGCTCTGTGCTTAAAACTCATGAATTGGGCACGCTAGGTCAACAATTTTTTTTTCCTTTAATCATTCAGCGGAAGTATTCACCTCACCCTCCATCCCAGCCAGCCAGCTTCCGGTAAAGTCCTGGGTGGGAGGTGGCGCAGAAAGGTTCTCGGGGCGCCTGTTCCACGCTCTCAACCGGCCCTTCTGCCTCCATTTCCTTTTCGTTTCGGAATCCTAAAGCTAGTGGCCGAAAGTCTGGGCCCTCGTGTTAAAGGAGGAGGAAGCTGGAAACAGAGCGGTGGAGGGATCTGAACGGGGGACCTCACACCTCCTCGGGGCCCACGGCCCACGCCCGGGATGGCCGGCGCCCTCCAGGCAGAGCTCCGCCCGGCTTCCTGCGGTTGGAGAGCAGGCCTGAGCCCTCGTTGTCCACGGGGCGCTGCTTGGAGAGGTCTTCGTCCAACCCTGCCCGTCCAGATGGGACTTCCCGGACAGCAGGAAGGTTTCCTCCCAGACAGGCGTCTGGAACTCCCACAGCGGGCGGGGCTCCCACTCGCCCAGGACCGGGGTGGGCGGGGGGCCTGGCCGCTGCTTGGGGCGGGGCCCGATGGCCAGCCCTGCAGGGAGAGGTAAGCCTGTGAGATCGCGCCCCGCCCAGAGTTTCCAGGCTGCTGGGAGCAGGAACAGATGAGCTACTTTCACTTTGCAGCTTAGGACCAGGTGCCGGCACCCCCAAGCCCTGTAAGGTAGAGCTTAAGGCTGAGCCAAGGCCTCTGCTGACCCAGCTCCGTCCACGCCCACCCCCAGCGGTCCTCCTGTCCCACAGGCAACTCCTGTTCCCGCAGCCTCGACTGTGCCTTCCGCCCTGCAGTCACATGGGGAAATTCCCCAGCGCCTCAGACTGGGGCCGTGTTTGCAGACACCGTCCTCAAAGAGGGCGTTCTGTGAAAATGAGGGCATGTGGGTGGGCCCCAAGCCAACATGATTAGTGTCCTTATAAGAAGAGGAAGAACTTCCCTGGTGGTCCAATGGCTAAGACTCCACACTCCCAACGCAGGAGGCCCAGGTTCAATCCCTGGTCAGGGAACTAGATCCCGAATGCCACAAGAGTTGGTGCTGCCAAATAAATAAATAATTTTTTTTTTTTTTAAAGAAGATTTTAGGACAGGGACATGAACAAAGGGAAGCCCATGTGGAAGACACAGGAGTTGGTGGCCACCTATGAGCCATGGAGAGAGGCCTGTCGCTTAAGCTGCCCGGCCGTGGTGTTTTGTTACAGCAGCCGGGGCAGACTAAGACAGCTCCCATCGTCAGCGTCACGCGTTTTCACCCTGACTTTGCCCAGGCTGACCACCCCCGATCCACCCACCCACCTGGGGTGCTGTTCCTTTGCTCCTTCCCCCCACCCCCAGCCCCCAACAAGCTCCACCTCACGCACTTTGCTAGGTGGTTAACAGTATTTCCCTTCAAGCTCACCCAGGTCAGCATAGCACTGCCCTGTCTCGCACTGTACCTAGTCACCACGACTGTCTCTGTGACACCAGATTTCAGTTTACCTCCTGTAGTCATCTCTCTTGACTCTCAGATGCGGGCTATTCCTGACTCATCTCCACATTCCCAGCATGAGTAACAGATGGCCCGATAAACGTCTGTCAGATTGCACTGCATGGAGAAGTCTGCGGAGTGTCTCAGCGTAGCCCTGGCCTGGGTTCCAGGCCCTTGGAGCTCATGACTTCCCATTCTGTGCCTCTGCCCTGCCCCCTGCACAAACACTCACAGAAGACTTTAAAGTCTGAGGAATTACAGTGCCTGAGGGGCTTCCCAGGAGACACTAGTGGTAGAGAACCCAACTGCCAGTGCAGGAGACATAAGAGATGTGGGTTCCATCCCGGGGTTGGGAAGATTCCCTGGAGGAGGGCATGGCAACCCACTCCAGTATCCTTGCCTGGAGAAAAACGTGGACAGAGGAGCCTGGTGGGCTACAGTCCATGGGGTTGCATAGAGTTAGAGACAACTGAAGTGACTAGCATGCACACACGATCATACAGAGTGCATATTCTAAACCAAGAGCCTCAGGGAGGACAGTGCTTGACTCAAAGATATGGGTTGCTAATGATGACGATCCTGGCTGCCAGGGGCTGAAAACTAGCAGACTTGGGGGCGGAGGCTGCCTTCTTGTCTTCCTAGAACCCCAGAGCTTGAGTCAATGGCTCCTTCTCCTTCTGGGTACAGTCATTCCCAAACTGGCTGTGAACCTGAGGAAGCATGTGTGTGTCTGTGTGTGTGTGAGAGAGAGAGAGATACAGGAAGGGCTGGCTATGTGTGTATCTTGGAGTGGAAAAGACCCCAGACTCACCCGCGTGGCGAAGCAAAGCTAAAAGCTTCTGGAACCTGGGCGAGAGCACAGCGTTTGAAGTTCGGGCAGACCCGGGGTCTGCCGTCTCGCCCCTGCCCTGCCAGGAGATGAAAAGAGCTGAACACTTGGATGAGAGGGCCCCGCAGAGAGCGCCTGGCCTTTGGCGGGTGCATCTCCGATCTTCCCCTTCTCCTGACCTCTCTTGCCCTGGTACGGAGCCCAGAGCACAGAAGGCATCCTGTTCGGAGCCAGGCCGGCAGGGGTTAACAGGAGAAAGGCAGGTTGCTTCTTGAAAACAAAGGGCCCCGGTCAATAGATGCACTGCGGCAGCCGTTCATCAGTGAGGGCAAAGTCTCCGTGGGGAGCTGCCAGCCGGCTTCTCTGAAACCTCCAGAACAGCACGATTGGGAAAGCCAGGTTGAGGCTCCCAAGGCCCCACGGTGCGCCTGGGCTGGGGGTCGATACCCACGGAACACAGGGCTCCTCCTCTCTCTCCACCCCCTCGACCCCTTGGGAGCAGAGTCCAATCACACGTTGGAAGAGCTGGATCTCCCCAGCATCCACCAGCTCCTTTTTAAAACCTGGGGTCCTTGTTAGGAACTCAGCCATCTGTGAACTTGGAGTGAGGGGGAAAGATGTTCACTAAGCGTTTAATAATGCCAACCGAAGTGGGGTGTCTCTTTCTACTGTGAACACAGATGTCAAACCACAGTAGAAACGGGAGGACCTAGGACTCTCACAAGGACACAGCAGTCATCAAACGACTGAAAAGCAGATTTGTGCCATGGTGATATATATGTTTATCTGTTAATGCATTAAACAAGATCTGGAGGTCGGTCCAGTAACTACCACACTTTTGAGGTTGTGTATGAACAACGGTTTGAGGATTCTGCTGCGACTGCAATGAGCGATGAAGACACTTCACAGCGGAGAAGTCTTCCCTGGTGGCTCAGTAAAGAACCCACCTGCAGTGCAGGAGACGTGGGTTCAATCCCTGGGTCAGGAAGATCCCCTGCAGAAGGGCGTGGCAACCCGATCCAGTATTCTTGCCTAGAGAATCCCCTGGACAGAGGAGCCTGGGGTCACAGAGTCGGACACAACTGAGAGATTCACGCTGTAGAAATCTGACACACACTGCCTCAGCTAGGTGATCGGGTTAATAAAGAGTGACAAGTCATATGGATAGCAAGTACCTTTATTTTTTAAATTTTCATTATTTTTGACTGCACTGGGTAGCGTGTATCTTTGATATGATATCATAAGCATGGTGCTTTACTTCTTTTTTCTTTTTTAATGTTTATTTATTTAGCTGCACCAGGCCTTGGTCACAGCATGTGGGGTCTAGTTCTCTGATCAGGGATGGAACCCTCGCCCCCTGCGTTGAGAGCTCAGAGTCTTAGCCACTGGACCACCAGGGAAGTCCCCCGGCACTTTACCTCTCCCTCCTAAAAACCTACAGCTGGTGTCTAATCAGGAGAAAAACATCACACTAACTCAAGTTTAAAGGACATTCTACAAGCACTCCTCAAACCTGCCGGGTCATCCAAAATCAGGCAACTCTCAGAAACAGTCACAGCCAAACAAAGCCTCAAGAAACATGACAAGGAAGCGGAACGTGGGGTCCGGAGTGCCTTCCTGGAACAGAAAAGGAGTCTTAGGTAACGACTAAGGGTCATTTGTTGCAATCCTAGTACCACCCTAATGTCAGATATTAACATTAAGGAAAACTGGGTGTGGCTTGAGAGGAACTCTGTACTCCTTGAGCAATTTTAATCTATTCTAAAATAAAAACGAGTCTTTTTTAAAAACGGTGTAGCTGGGTGGTAAACGGACAGGCAATTTCTTCTTAATTGTATTGATACTTCTTTGTTTTGCTTTTCTCATCAGAAAAAAAAGAATTCAAAAAACTTAAGTCTTTAAAAAAAAAAAATGAATGAATGGGTGTTTGGCCCTTTGGACACACAGCGCCATATAAATGAAGGTATACTTAGAGTCAGTCTTTGGGCAGCAGTTAAAACCCACTTGATCATTCTGCACCCAGGCGGCTGCAGCCTCGAGGGCCTGGCCCTCTCCCGGGGTGGAGGGCTGCATCTCTGAGACCGGACAGCCTGCTTCCTGTCTGCGATGGGCCCCCTCTGGCAGGGGAGGGGCCGGGAGGCAGGGCAGCTGCTCAGGAGCCAACGGCTTGTCACAGATGAACCCACACGTCTGGCTCAGCAAGGTCCCAGAGGCAAACCAGCCCTTGGGAAGCCCTGTCCACCACCAGCTTCCAGGCCCAGGGTCAGACTGCTCCAGGCCTCTGAGTCGAGATGGATCCAAAACAGCGCCTCTGCTCCCCTAGCCTGAATAAACAAAGGCAAGAAGGCAAAACCAGCCAGGACCACGTTCTCCGTCTCAGGTACGTTCGTTGCCACCATTTAGACCTCGAACAGCTCCGCAGAGCAGATCCTCTATTTTACACCTGTTTTAAAGCTGAGGCTCGGGCTTACTTTAAATACATTTAATTTGAAAGTGAAAGTGAAGTCGCTCAGTTGTGTCCAGCTCTTTGCGACCCCATGGACTGTAGCCCACCAGGCTCCTCTGTCCATGGAATTTTCCAGGCAAGGATACTGGAATGGGTTGCCATTTCCCTCTCCAGGGGATCTTCCTGACCCAGGGATCGAACCCGGGTCTCCCACATTGCAGGCAGACGCTTTACCGTCTGAGCCACAAATAATAAAACTCAGACTCAGGAAGGGTCCCTGAGGGTCAAAAGCAGATAAAGTCTGACCTGCTTCACTCCCCCACTGGGACTGCCCATCTCTAAGCGTCTCAGGGATGGGCTCTATCCACGGCAGATGGCTGGACCACTTTTGGCGGGGGGTGGGGGGGATAGGATGCTGGTGGAAGGACAACAGGCATCACTAGTGGGTAGACTTCCCACAGCACCCACCACCACCACCCAAGTACCAAGAGCGCCACGGGCAACCGTCTGCTTGTCCTCAGACTCAGCCCAACACGAATCCCAACCTTGGGCTGCAGGGAACATGGGACAGACCCCTTTGATTCCTTTACAAACACATTGACTTGTTGCCTTTAAAGGGGAGCCCTCGGGACCTTCCCTGGCGGTCGAGTGGCTAAGACTCAGCGCTCCCAGCACAGGGGCCCTGGGTTTGACCCCTGGTAGAGGAACTAGATCCTATCTGCCACAACTAAAAGACCTCGCCTGCTCCAAGGAAGATCTAAGATCCCGCACGCCTGGTGGTGGTGGTTTAGTTGCTAAGTCGTGTCCGACTCTTGCAACACGATGGACGGTAGCCTGCCAGGCTCCTCTGTCCATGGGATTATCCAGGCAAGAATACTGGAGTGGGTTGCCATTTCCTTCTCCAGGGGATCCTCCTGACCCAGGGATCGAACCAGCGTCTCTTATGGCTCCTGCGTTGGCAGGCAGGTTCTCTACCGACTGAGCTACAAGGGAAACCCCGAATGCCCAGAGCAGCCAGATAAATATTAATATTTTAAGATATCAGAGGACTGGCGATTTAAAAAAAAAAAGTGATGCCCTCGAAGTCTGTATCTTTATTCTAAAGACTTTTCTAAAGCTCACTCAACTCCTCAGAAATTGCCTTCAGAGTCACCTTTAACCAAAATTGATGAGCCTGCCTGACTGCCCAAGGAATTCCCCAATCCAGGCATCCGAGTGACTCTCAGTTTCCAAAACTCAAAGCCAGGTTCGACAGACCTGCCCCTCCGAGGCCACGCCCAGGAACCCCGGCACGGCTGCGCGGTAGGAACACACTTTTCCGACTGTCCTCAGACACTTGCCGTTCGTCTCAGAGCTTGTGTACGCTGCTCTCCTCTCTCTCCGACCCCCAGCGCGGGCCCTGAGCCGGCGGTGCTCGGGCGGAGGGAGGCTGGGCCGCCCCCGCCCCTCAGCCCGGGCTCCGCCTTCTCCGGAAGCAGAGCCCGGCGCTCGGACCCGCCGGCTCCATTCTCCCCGCTAATGAGTCTTAAGTGTTTGGCTTGGGTCCCTGCCAGTCCTGCTCCTGCGAGGAGGAGGGACAGAGCTCGTGCCAACCCGGCTCCGCCGGCTCCCAGGAGGGCTGGCGGGGCCGCGCGGCAAAGACGCACCCCGGGCACGGCCAGGCACCCGCGGGAGGGCCCCTGTCTCTCCCCTCCGCTCCAGGGGGCTTCCCAAAATGCAGATCCCTGGGCACACCTACCAGATCGCAATCCTGGCATGTGCATTTTTTGTAGGCACGCTAGGAGGCCAAGGACCACGACTCTAGGACGCCAGGGATGGGAATTTCGGGCTGGTTTGTGCATTTCTCTAGAGTCCACAGTGTTGGTCAGACTCTCCAGTTACATTAAGACCCTCCCCCCCCCCCCCACGCTCCCTAAAAGTAAAAACCAAAAAGCTAAGAAGCTCCGGTGGATGGCATGATTTCCAAGTTCAGCGTTAGCTACAGTTTAAGTGGTTCTGTTTGGCCTCCATCTTCCCTGGTGCCTCAGAAGGTAAAGAATCCGCCTGCAATGCAGGAGGCCTGGGTTCAATCCCTGGGTCGGGAAGACCCTGGAGGAGGACATGGCAACCCATTCCAGTATTCTTGTTGGCAGAATTCCATGGACAGAGGAACCTGGTGGGCTACAGACTGTGGGGCTGCAAAGAGCCGGACACGACTGAGCGACTAACACTTGCACTTTCAAGGGGAGTCCACACAAGTCTCTCCTTTCCCCAAAGCTCAGGGAGAGATGATGCCAGCCCTGGAACAGGCTGGCACCTCTAGGGTGGCAGAGAAGGCAGAGGAATAGGCTGAGGGACAGCTGGATGCCGATGGTCAGGGGTTAAAGTGGGAAAGACCAGGGCTGGGGAGACATTCTAGAATATATGGGTTCAAAGGACCCTTCGGGATCACAGGAACCAACACCCTCCTCCCGTGAGAAGCATGAGTTTTTACCAATATCTGCTTCTCTCTCTCTCTCCCCCTACAAACATCTAAACTGCATTTCCCCGTCTCGCTCACAGTCAGCAGGGGGCATGAGCTGAATTTTGGCCAGTGGACCCCGGGTCTCCGGAAGGATCGACCCCTCTCTCCACTGGATGCTATGGAGACCCTGGGGCCCCTGACCACAGCTGAGTCACAACAGGGAAGGGGCCTGGGTTCTGCATGACTGTGAGGTTCACAACCCTTCTCCAGGGGGTTTTCCCGACCCAGGGATTGAACCCAGGCCTCCTGCGTTGCAGGCGGATTCTTTTTTTTTTTCCTGCAGGCGGATTCTTTACCCTCTGAGCCACCAGGGAAGACGGAGGTCAAACAGAATCACTTGAGCTGTAGCTAAAGCTGAACTTGGAAATCATGCCATCCACCAGAGCTTCTTAAGCCTTTTGGTTTTTTTTATTTTTAGGGAGTGTGGGGGCTATTGCTATAATTTGACAGTTAACCCACCCCAAATGGGACTCTGATTGGTAAAGAAACTTTTGTATGTTAAGCTCTGTAGATTTGGGGGTTGTCCGAATTGGGAATCACCTACTGTAACCAAGACACCTTCCTCCCGGTCCCTGAGCCCAGGGAGTGCTAGGAAAGAGACAGGCTGGGCAGCGCAGGCTCCAGGCTCCTCCCAGGTTCAGCCTCAGACGGGGAGACATGCCACAACCACACATCACAACCGGGGGAGCACCAATTCCCAAAAAACTTTATTGTTTCAAGTGGCAAAACGTTATCAATTTCTGTGGGGCCCCTGGCAGGGCGGAGGGAGATGTGGGGTGGGGCTGGGCTCCGCCCATTACAAAAAATCAAAGGCTTTTATAAAAAAGGCTATAAACTGGTATCAAAAGAAAACCCAAGGGGGGCTGCAGGAGGAAGCAGAGAGGGAGGCAGGAAGAGCGAGGGACCAACACCGTGGACCACGAAAGACCAGCAGCGAGGGGCGGTGCAGGGGAGCTGGGACGCTGATACAAAGTGCATATCGGGGCCTCCCCCCGACGCCCCCAGAAGTGGACGGGCAGGGGCTGTGGCCTGGGGGGACTCAGCCGTCTCCCCACCGGGGACCCCACGGGGACGGGCACTGCCTGAGACTGCCAGGTGGGAAGGACCTGCAACAGACACAAGAGAAGAGGCTGGATGGGGACGTGGGGGCAGAGGGGACACTCCACCTCCCCGCCCGGGTGCCCCTCTGCGAGGCCCAGCATGAGGGAGGCCCTGCTGGGACCTCCAGCCTTGTGAGTGCCCCCCAGGGGTGCCAGACCAGAAGGGCAAGCGGACCACACTCAGGCCACCATCCTTGAGCCCTAGGAGGAAGGTGGGGATGGATGCCCCCGAGCTGAGGGACCCAGGACTCTAGAGCTTGGCCTCAGCCATCTCCTTCCAGCCTCACAGTGTGTGAGTGGCGCAGTCGTATCAGACTCTGCAACTCCACGAGCTGCAGCCCGCCAGGCTCCTCTGTCCACGGGGTTCTCCAGGCATGAGTACTGGAGTGGGTGGCCATTTCCTTCTCCAGGGGGTCTTGCCAACCCAAGGATGGAACCCAGGTCTCCCGACTGCAGGCAGATTCTTTACCAGCGGAGCCCCCAGGGAAGCCCAAGAATACTGGAGTGGGTTGCCATGCCCTCCTCCAGCCTCGCAGAGGAGGGCCATAAAAGCAGGTCTGGGCCTCCAGAGGCCTCGGGGAAGGGCCCCCATCAGCCCTGAACCAGCCCCCAACCCCAGAGAGGCCCGCACCTCGGTGACTTTTTAGACCTTCTTCTTCTTCAACTTCAGGGCTTGCAGCCAGTTGGGCGATGATCCTTCTGACCTAGAGGGCAGGGGACGGAGGTAGGAAGGGAGTCAGAAATGCCCTCCCGCCAGGAGGGGTGGCGTCGGGTTTGGCTGCAGAGACCAGCCTCCTGGCACCAAGTGAAGAGCGCGGACCCACAGCATGACACCCCCTCCAAGCCTCCATATCCCTGTAAAGCAGGGTTTTCCTCTTAAGACCGAGATGGCTAGTTCCTGGCATGCAGATCACCTACCCTGAGGACTTGTCTGGCTTGGGTGGGAGTGCGTGGGGCTTGCCCAGCCCGGGGACCTTGCAGGACTTGGAGCGCTGGATCACCGACTCCTTCTGGCCCGCCTTGCCCTCCATGGGCTCCCCCTCGTCAGCCGAGCGGTTCCGCGAGCGCAGCTTGGCCTGAGACGAAGCCGGGGCGTGGACAGACGTCAGCGGGGCCGGCGGGGGCGCCCAGGGAGGGCCAGGCCTTCTCCCCAGAGCGCGGCGTCCCCGGCGCAGGCCCAAACACCCTCCACGGTCCTCTTACCCCGGGGAGAGGAAGTCTCTTAGCGATGACCTACCCCAAGAACGGGCTGTGCCTGGCACCCCGCATGCCCTGGGGAAGACACTGCTGACCTGAATCCAGCCGGAGCAGGCTGGACGGAGCCAACAGGGATGCCCCCGGGGCTCTGCACGCCCTGCGCCCTCTGCCTAGACGTCTCCCCACCGCACACACGAGATGCCAGGCGCCTCGAAGCTGTGATCGGACGCTCACCGGAAGCCTCCCAGAGTCCCGCACCCCACCTTCCCACTCCCTTTGAGCGGCCCGCCCCTGCCCTGTACTCCCAGGGACACCTGAACCCCCAGCCCACTGCACCGTGGTCGCCCCGCCAGCCCGTGGCGTTCTGGGACCCGGACCCTCCCGGGACCCGGACCCTCCCCGTCCTTCCCTTCATCCTGCCTCGCGCCCACCATGGGCACAGCAGGCGCAGAGGACGAACAGGGTATCCGTGTGCTTAGACGGACGGGTGGACAGATGGCAGGATGGACGCCAGGGGGCGGCACGGCCAGACGGTACCTTAAGGGCCGACGGACTCAGGCCGGGGAACAGGCTGACTTTCAGGCCCTTGGTCACCCGCGTCCGGCGGTTCTGAGGCTCCTCGACCACCTCCTCATCCGAGGACGGTGCCTGCGAAGCCCGTGGCTCTGCAAGGGCCGAGGCAGGGGCTCAGACACGGGCGGCAACCCCAGAGCCCTGCCCTCCGCCCCCGGGGCAGCGACACGGAGACCTCCCTACCCGTAGAGTCCTGGAACAGCCTCGCGTCCGACGCCGCGGCCTCCGACAGGCCCAGCGTGCCCCCGGGCCGGATGGCTGGGGCGCGGTGGCCGCGCTTGCGCCCCAGGTTGGCACGGCTCCGGTACATGGCGCTGTCGAGGATCTCGGTGTCCTGCAGGGGATGGGGGTACACACGATTGCCACCACCTTCGCGGAGCCGCCCCGTCCCAGCTTCCCGCCCCCCTGGCTGAGACCGCCCGCGAAGAGGAAGGTCCCGGGGTGAGACCCAAGCTGCAGCACTCATGCACCCCCTCCACCCCAACAAGAGCCCACCACTGCCCTCGGCTCCCCTCCACTGACCTCGATGAAGGAGAAATCCTGGCTGGGGTCGCTGGCCGGCGGGCCCTGGGGGGTCTGCTCGCCCTGCCTGGCCCCTGCGGAGTCCCCGGTCCCGTCTACCACGTCTGTCCAGCTGGCCTCCCCGTCCGGCTGCGGCCTCCAGGAGGGTAGAGGGTCCCGGCCAGGCTCCCGGGGCGCCCCTCGGTCAGCACCTGTCACGGCCCCTTCCTCCTCCAACGGGGCCCTGGGCCCGGGGAACGCCGACTCCTGCGGGGCCGCGGCCTCGGGGCTGTGAGCGGCCAGCCTCTCCCCCGGCTGATCTTGGGAGCCCGCCGGCGGGGAGCGGGCTGAGTGATCTCCAGGGCTGCGGGGACAGAGGAGAGGCCGAGGTCATGCGGGGCCGCGGGGCCCACCCAAAGCCTGCCCCCCCGCCACGCAGGGCGCCTTTCTCGGTCTGTTTCCCTGCGGCCCATCCACGCCTCCCCGCGGACGGCACGCCGGGCGCGAGCTGGGCCAGCCCGGCGTGTTCAAATGCCAGGCTCCCCGCTGCCTGAGACGATGGGGGCGTCCCTTCACCCCCAAAGGGTCTGCTAACTACAGGGTCACCGGAGGCATGGAGTGAGACTCTGAACACCTTGCACAGAGCCGCGCGCAGAGGACCCCATGAGCCTTGGGGTCTGCTAAGTACAGAGTCGCTGGGGGCGCGGAGTGAGACTCCGAACGCCTCACTCGGAGCTGCGCGGGGGACGTGCCCACCAACGCGATCTTTACTGCTGCCCTCCCAGGGTGTGGTCCGCCTGCCCAGCCGGCCTCTCAGCCGCCCCCCGCCCTCCAGCTCAGCCCTCCCTGCGTGCGCCTCTCTGCACACGCGGCCCCCGTGGACGGCCGCGTATCTGACCGCGCGCCTGGACAAGCTGCTTCTGCCCGGCAGGCGCCCCGCCCCCTCGGTCAGCCTGGATTCCCCCTGGGGAGCCCCCGGGCCCGCCCCCCAGCCCTGCACACCCTGGGCTGAAGCTGCCAGCCCCTCCGCAAGTCTAGGTCCTCTGTCCCCACGGCCCGTCAGCGAGCAACGCCGGGCCCCGGCCGCCTGCGTCCCCCACGTGGCCCAGGGCCTGGGACAGAGCGGATGTCTGCCGAGGGGCGGGGACCCCACCTTGTCCCCAAACTGCGTCTTCTACCCGCTGCGCCCTCGAGACACGACCCGTACCAGCCGGCACGCACAGCGCGCTCACCAGCTCGCGCTCCGCACCGAGGAGCCTGTGTGTGGCCCAGCTGCCCGCCTGCCCCCGAGACACAGACACACCTGCACACACTCACGGCGCGTCTCCTGCGGGGAAGTGGGCACCGTTCACCGGTCACTCCTTCCACACACTGGCACAAGCACCGCAGAGCCACACCCGACACACACACACACACACACCCCCTGCACACGGGCGTGGGAAAGGTGGGCAGTGCCCGGAAGCCAGGCCACGAGCCCCGGATCCTGGGCTGCAGGGGAAGAGCGTGAGGCAGGTGAGTCAGCACCAGGCTGGAAGCGGGGAGAGAACGGGAGCGCATGTCAGTCTGTCCTTCCCCAGGTTGCTGACAGAAACTAAGGCGACTCTGGAGGTGGGGCGGAGGAGGTCTTAGAGCTCCAGGAATCAGGAGCGCCCTGGAAGGAGGGGCAGCTGCGCCCAACAGCCTCTCCCCTGTGGGGCAGAGGGGAGGCTGGGGACAGGCCAGGGCCAAGGGGCTGCAGACCCGCGCAAGGTGGGCGGATATGTCCACGCCAGAGGGGACCCAGCGGGCCAGCAGCCCCGTGGGCCCTGGAGGAGGCCCGGGGCGGGGGGGGGTTCGCGGAGGGGAGCATGCATCCCGCCCACTGTCTGAACCCCACTCACCCTCCCCCAGCCCAGGGGACGCTGTCCTAACCCCGAGCACCAAGGACCCTACAGCCTGAGCCTCGGTCTGGCCGGGACGCGGGGCGGGGCCTGTCCCGAGCACCGCCCACTGCGCCCACACAGGCTGCACCGCCGCCCCACCCGTGGCCAAAGGACGCATCCACACTGAGCCTCAGCCTCTTCATCTGTAAAATGGGAATAACGTAAACACCTATACTTTGCTGGGTGGAGAAGGGCCTGGCAACCCCCTCCAGGATTCCTGCCCGGAGAATCCCACGGACAGAGGAGCCTGGCAGGCCACAGTCCCCGGGGCTGCAGAGTCAGACAGGGCTGAGCGACTCAACGCGCACGCGGGCACTTTTAGGATAATCCTCCTCATTCTCTTAGGTTCCAGGCCCGTCTCACCTGACACCAGCTCTCGCCTGTCAGGAGGATCCCGAGGGCCGGCACTTGATTCAACCCCACCCCCAGGGCCATTCCAGGACAAACACATGGGTCAGCGTGTAACAGACTCATTTCCTCATGCTCAAGGCTCCAAGGCCCAAAATGGTCGGGAAGGAAGCTGGAATGATGTTTGTATACGAGCATCAGCTGACCTTGACCCGAGAGAGATGGGAAGAGAATGCCCACGGGCAGGGGCCCGAGGGAACGCCAAGGGGCAGCGTTCACAAGCCATGGGCCCTTGAGAAAGTCACGCTGCCTCTCTGGGGCTGCTTCCCCCGCTCACAGAACGAGGGGGCTGGCCCTCAGAAGCCCTGAGGGTCCTCTCACGCCCCGCAAAGAGCCCCCCAGACGGCTCGGAGGCTGCTGTATCCCTGGGGGCCAGGGCAGGAGAGGACCTGGAGGTCAGAGAGAAGGGGGAGGTGCAGCAGCTCTCGGGGGGCCCAGGAGCGCCTCTCCCCCAGGACAAGGAGCCCAAGACGCGGGAGGGACACCCCGAGCACCCACGCCACTCTCTTCCCAACTGTTGGGACAACAGCACAGCGGATGGCTGCCAGCCAGGGGGCCTCCGTCCCATGCAGGACAACGGCCAGAAACGTCCCCCAGGGCCTCAGTTCCCCGACAGCTCACATCCGTCCACGTCTGCCAAGCAGGTGTGAACACTGGAGGTGAGCACCTGGCCGGGGCTGACCACGCGTGCAGCAGGTCTGACACTCCCTGCACACAGACCCCCAGCCCAAAGGCCCCCATGGGTGTTGGGAGTCAATGATTCCCATTCATCACAGGCGTGATGCTGGAGCAGTGATGGGACCTGCCTAGGGTCACGGAGGCAGTGGCAGAACCAGGCCCCAAACCTGGCGGATGGGCCCAAAGTCAGGGGCTCTGAGCCATCCTCGAGGACTTCTCGTTACCGGGAGAACCTGCAAAACTTCCTGCAAAGAGAAACTTTCCCGAGTGTAGAATTTCCCCAAGTCAGAAGCTCAGAACACCAGTCCCATGGATATTAATCAAATAAGCTCGAGAAACCTCGCACTGGAGAAAGGTAAACAGGTTTCCATTACTGCTGTATTTTCGGTGCCAAGAGCCCTACTTTCTAAGTCTCCGTATATCCAAGCACAGTATTTGCCAAATGTACAACACGGCCTGAAAAAACCGGGCATTTTCAAGGTGTGACGGAGGCAGGAGTTCAGAAAGCTGAGCTTCTCTGCCAGAACCCTGCCCCTGCCCAGACCCCCAGCCAGCCTCTCTCTCCATCCTCAACAACGGGAGACTCTCTCCCCCTCCCCACCTTCAGGAACAGGTGGAGGGCAGTGGGTCCCACTGCCTGCAAGTCCAAAAGCCTTGAAGGCGTTTAAGACCCAGAAGTCGGAAAGTGGCATTGCTGACTCGGTGACCTTAAGTGGGTCACACCACTCGACCTGCAAATTAGAGGTGATTAAAAAAAAATCCCCTTTCCTGCTTCACAGGGCAGGTGTGAAGATCACCAAGGGGAGGTGTGCGGGACGGCGGAGTTCTGACTTCCTGGGAAGAGGACTCAGGGGCAACCTTGGGCCGCCTATGCTACACAACCCCGCCCCCTCCCCGCTGGCACCCGGAAAGTCACAGCTCAGACAGGTCCGGGAACTCATGCCTTTCCCTGCAGGCTTTGCCCCAGACGATGCCCCTCCAGTTCCCCGCAGTGGCCTGACCCCCGGGATGCCCCCCAGGGCCTTGCCCTGGCCCCAGGCTCTGCCCACTTCCCCTGCCCCCATCCTCAGCCCCAAATGCCTCTACCGACCCCCTCCGACACCCCAGTCCCCTTTAGAGCCTTCCAGTGCCTCCAGCCCCACCCAGCTACCAGCCAGCCCCTTCCCCACTGCAAACACAGCTCCCATCCAGCACCCCCTCCGTCTCCCCTTCACAACACGTGAGAAGCCCCTGGGCCAGCAAAGGTCCAACCTGCGACTCAAGGGAATTAAACCTGATCTCAACAGACGAAAGTGACGGCAAAATAAACACGATACCTTTTGAGCACCCTTAGAACAGAAAAATCTCAGAGACAGACTACGGTTGACTCATAAAACTGTTTTGTTTTTTTTTGGAAAGTTCTTTTTCAGCCACCCTGGGCGTGGAGGCCAAAAGGTCACCAGGCCTGGAACCAGGTCCCAATGTCCTTCAGGTTCCTTTTTGAACCAGGGCTTATTCTCTGCTGGTGTGGCTGTTTTTTATTTATTTATTGGCCACGCTGCACGATCTGCGTGCAGGATCTCAGTCCCCTGACCAACCAGGGACTGAACCTGGGCCCACAAGCCGTCAAAGCGCGGAGTCCTAAGCACCGGCCCACCAGGGAAGTCTTGCCCTTCGGGGCCTTAAGACAGGGCAGGCAAGAAGCATGGAGGTCCTCCCAGCCGCCAGAGATTAAGCACTACTGCCCACTCCACCTTGTACCTGCCCAGGCCAGGATCATGCCAGGCCTCGCCCCACCCAGGCCTAGGAATCCATCGTGCCCCCTCCAGGCCAGGCCCCCTGGGGCCCGCCAGAAACCATCCCCCACAGGACGCTTCCTCCAGCACCCACACAATCATGCTGCAAAAATCACAACCCAGCCATCAGTCTTCGCTTCAAAATGAGAAACTCACCTGTGTGTGTCAGCATTTGATTTAAGAAATAAATAAATGAAAGAAAAATTCACACTCCGAACCATCCCAGTTCTCCAAACACTAGAAGTTCTGGGGGAAGAGCAGCTTCCACCCCGCGTAAAAAGGGGCCATTTCCAGGGGGCCCTCGGGCCCTCACGCCCTCCCACCCCGGCGTGGGGCTCCCTTACCTGGGTCCGAAGGCCGGGGACTCCTGAAGCCCGTATCCGTCCTCCTCTGGGCAGATGACCACGAGCGGCAAGAAGGGGTCTCCATCCTCAGCATCCAGCCTGCTCATCTCGCCCACCCCGAGCTCCCTGGCCTCCGAGGGGCCTCGGGTCTCCAGGCAGGGGGTTGAGAGGGCATCATTCCCCACGCCCGGTTCTGGGGAGTGGCCGACATCCCCCACACCACACTCCCTGGCTTCACCCGGGAGCTCCACGTTTCGGAGCTCCGAGTCCTGGGACCAGTCCACCTGGTCCAGCCCACGTCCCCGCGGCCCCTGAGAACTCTCCGAGTCTAGCTCACAGGGCACCTCCAGATGCCTCAGGCCCAGACTGTTGCCCCAATCCACCCCACCGGGCCCAAGCTCCCGGTCTCTCGGGTCCAGCGTCCAATCTGCCTGACCCACCCCGCGCTCCCTCGATTTAAGGAACTCTCCCGCCTCCGCGCCCGACCAGTCTGTCTGCCCCACGCCACCCTCTCTGGCCTGGCTGGGGCCTCCGACATCGGAAGTCCAGTCCTGGTCCCCGAGGCCAAGTCCCCCGGGGGCCTCCGCCCCTCCGCCCTGCAGATGGACGGCCAGCCCCGCGCCCGTCACACCCCCGCGGTCTACCCAGCCCGTCTGTCCCACGCCATCCTCCCTGGCTTCGCCGGAGCTGGCAGCTCGCACACAGCTGGACACCTCCAGGTTCCGGAGGCCCAGCTGGTCAGTCCAGTCCACGGCTCCCTCGGGGGGCAGGAAGGGGCCGCCTCCCAGCTGACTGCAAGGGCTCAGGCTGGCCGCGCCCGCCCTGTCATCACCGATTATCCCAAACTGGGAGCTCCGCTCCGAGGCCTCCGCACAGAAGCCGCTGCCCCAGCCCCGCCGCCCCGGGCCGAAGGCTGCCTCTGGCTGAGCGCCCACTCCAAGGCCGAAGTCTCCAGCCCAGCCCCGCCGCACCCCCTCCCTGTCCTCTGGGTCAGCCTCCCCTGGGCTCCGGGCGCCCCCCGCCTGCGGCCCACCAACCTCCCTAGAGGCAGCACCACCTTGCCAGCCACCCGGGTCCCTCTGCCCCAGAGCCCCGTCCTGCGGCTCTGGGACGCTGGCGTGGAACACACCCCCCGTCTCGGCAGTCTCAGGCCAGCCCACGTCCCTGCCGGCCGCCCCGGGGCTGGCTCGGCCTGGGATCTTCTTCTCAAATTCTGTGTCCTGCCGCTGGGCCTCCTCGAGGCTGAACCCGGCGCTCAGGGCTCTCGCTCCGAAGTCCCGCGGGAGGCCGCCGCTGTAGTCTGGCACCCAGGCGCTCCTGCCGAAGTCCCGGCCCGGCGTTTCTGCGCTGCGGGGGCCATAGGCGCTCCGTGCAGGGTCGCTCCTCCCGAACCCCTGGTCCTGCTGCCCTGCGTCCTGGCTGCCGCCGTACCTGCCAAGTGGGTCCTTCTGCCCTGATTCCGGGCCCTGCCCCTCTTCATCCTGGCTCGAGTAGGCACCCAGGGAGTCTCTCTTCCCAAAGTCCCAGTCCTGAAGGCTTGCATCCCGACCGCTGTAGGTCCCCAGAGAATCCCTCTTCCCAAACTCCTGGTCCTGGAGCTCCGCGTCCCGGCTGGAGTAGGTGCCCTGGGGATCCCTCTTCCCGAACTCCTGGTCCTGGAGCTCCGCGTCCCGGCTGGAGTAGGTGCCCTGGGGATCCCTCTTCCCGAACTCCTGGTCCTGGAGCTCCGCGTCCCGGCTGGAGTAGGTGCCCTGGGGATCCCTCTTCCCGAACTCCCAGTGCTGAAGGTCCGCCTCGTGGCTTTGCAGAGTGCCAGGCTTCCCGATCGCCCGGTTCTGGGCGCCCAGGCTCCCCAGGGCCGCGGCTCCATGCCGGTCTTGGCCGCCAACCTCGCCCTCCTCCTCCCGGTCGAGGGCACCCCTGCCGGCCCACTCCCCGGGGCGCCCCTCCCCGACTCCATGCCCACACTCGCCAGCCCAGTCCCTCTCTCCGAGGCCTGGGTCCCCCAGAGGGCTTGCACCTCCCAGGCCGTAGTCCCGAGAAGCGTCCTGGGACCAGGTGGAAGGCCGGAAACTGCCGGGATGTGGGCCTCCTGCAACCCCAAATTCGCTCTGCAGGTCCTTCTGGGCCCAGCCGAGGAGTCCCTGGGAATGAGAGAGAGAGAGAGAGAGAAACAGGGCCTGGAATTAGGGTGGCGATCGGCCCAGAGTGAGCGCGCTGCCGAGTGCCCAACTTTGGCTTTGGAGAGCCTGGGGTTTGGATGTGGGCTGTGTGACCTTGGGCAAATCACTTAACCGCTCTGAGTCCCCAGGGTCCCCGTCGTTCAACGAGGTCAGTTCCTACGACACGGGGTAGGAAGAGAGGGTTAAACGGAATCAGTGAAGCCGAGGGCTCAGCAGAAGTCCCGGCACCCCGTGGGGCCTCCGCGGTCAACCTCGTGGTCCTCTTTACCGCCCTTGGGCAACACCTGGCAAGGCGCCAGGAGCAGGGCTGCCTGGCAGAGAGGTCTTCCCGGGGCCGTGGGGGTGGGTGTGCCCTCAACGAAGAGCGGTCAAGACCCTGCGCCCTTCCACGGCCCCCTCCCCAAGGCAAGCTCCCCAGGGCACCCTTCACCCTTCCAGACCACGTGAACGCCCGCCCCGACCTCCCCAAGGGAAGCTCTCTCCTGCCGGCGGCTGCCCTGCGAAGCCCTCTGGCTCCTCACCGCCCGCCCGCAGGGACGGCCTCCTCCGTTTCAGGGAGAAGACCCAGCCAGGGCTCCGGGAACCCCACCCCGTCCGGAACCCGCTGACTCACTCGTGCGGCCGGGAGAGCCCTGGGCTCGGGGCTGCGGAGCCGGCCGGCCTCGTCCCGCAGCGCGGCGTTGGCCAGCAGCCTCTCCAGGACCGACACGCTGGGCTCCCTGTCCCCTGGCCCGGCCATGGTCCCGGCCTCCGGTCCCCGCCCGCCCCGCGGCCCACTGGGCGCAGCGAGCGCTGGGACGTGGCTGGGCCGCTCCCCTCGCCCGCCCGGACCTGTCCGACGGCCCTGGCCCCGCTCCCTGCAGAGCAGCTGCAGCTCCCTCGGCGGCCCCGCCCGGGAGCCAGTTGAGTCACCGCATCCCGGGACGGACACACCTACCGCGGACGGACACACCTACCGCGGAAGCCCCGCGGACCTAACTCCTTCCTGCTCGTCCCCCAGGCCCCGCCCAGAAGCCCCCGGCTCCTCCCTCCCCCAACCCCGCCCCTGCCAGCCCCTGGCTGGGCGGGCTGGGCGTGAAAACTTCGTTTCAAACGCCACCTGGACCCCAGCCCTGAGCCTACTGGGCAGCCCGGTAGGAGAAACGGCACTGGCCTTGGAATTGGCGCTCTGGCCCTGGCCTGGCTGCCAGCTTGCTGGGTGACCTTTGCACAAGGCTCTGCCTCCTCTGGGCCTCTACAAAAACATGTCTGAACTTCACAGTAAGAACGCTCGCAAGATGCAACGCTCCCAAGCACTCGTGATGGGTGGTAGTCTGAGTATTTCACAGGCACTGCAGCCATCACCTGTGAGGTAGAGCCCAGCACCATTCTCCCCATTTTACAGATGCAGAAACTGAGGTGCGGGCAGGAAAGTCACGCATTCAAGGTCACAGGTGGGCCAGGAGCAGGGCCAAGACAGCAACTCGGCAGCCTGGGTCCAGGGCCCGCGTCTAACTGGCAATGTTGGCGCCCTTCATGAAACCACCCGTCATCACAGACTGAATGCTCACGGGTGCCAAGCCCTGCACCCAGCGCTTTCCACGTCTGTCTTGCCCACAACACAAGCCTAAGTGTCCTCGGTCGCTCAGTCGTATCCGACTCTTTGCGGCCCCACGGACTGCAGCCTGCCAGGCTCCTCCGTCTATGGAATTTTCC
Organism: Cervus canadensis; assembly: GCF_019320065.1. Taxonomy (NCBI): domain Eukaryota; kingdom Metazoa; phylum Chordata; class Mammalia; order Artiodactyla; family Cervidae; genus Cervus; species Cervus canadensis. The sequence goes on from NC_057396.1 coordinate 74,927,873, forward strand.
AGACAAAGAGTACCCGAGTGGGTTGCCATGCCTCCTCCAGGGGATCTTCCCAGCGCAGAAACTGACCCTGTGTCTCCTGCACCGGCAGGCAGATTTTTAACCACCAGCGCCACCCGGGAAGCCCCCAAGCGTATGAGGCAAATGGCATCGTTGTGAAAGGACTCTGAAGCTTGGAGGTCTGGCTACGTTCCCAAGACCACTCAGCCGTAGAAGCCGGGGTCAGATGCAGACTCAGACTAGACTCTAAGCAGCAGCCCACACCCTCTGCTCCACCAGCGGAGCAGGCGGCGTGGACCTCCGGGGCAGGGGCCCAGGTGCCTGCTCACGGCTGGATCCCAAACTCTCGACAGGGCATCCGTGTCAAAACAAGGAGGCCCCCCGAAGCCCCTGGCTTCCGCCCCGCACCCCGCCCAGGGCCCCCCTCACCTCGGAGCAGGCGCTGGGGGTCTGGGCATCCTTCAACTCAGACGGGGCGCCCCGCCGGGCACTGGGTGGGGGCGAGGCCAGCAGGTCGTCCAGCCACTGGGAGCTGTTTTCGGGCCCCGCGGGCTCGGGGGACGCCCGGCGGGGGTCTTGAACCGCTGTCCTAGGTCGGGTGGTCTCGGCCACGGCCAGGGCCACAGTGTCCTCCTCAGCAGAGAGTGCCTGCCCGGGCTCGGGGGCATCGACGAACAGGACGCAAGGCTGGTCCGGGGGCGCTGGCTGCTCCTGCCCCAGGACCGGCTCCAGGATGCGCAGGGCAGCCTCCCGGGCAGGCGGAGGGGACTCCCGTTCTGCAAGTGTCTCGTCCACCTGTGGCAAAGCTGGTCCAGGTGGGTCCCCTGCTGTTGGCGGGGACTCCAGAGGATGGTCTTCCGCACCACCAGTCGGGCTCAGAGAGGAGCCTGGGTCATCCCCCGGCCCCCAGGAAGCAGGTCTTCCTGGTCCCTCTGCAGCCGACGGGGCCCCTGGCCCTGGCTGGGACGCTCCTTCCTCCCGAGTGGACACGGGCCAGTCCCCAGCCTCCTCTCGGGTGGATGTGGCCCCGCCCCTGGGCTCCTCGCGGGTGGACGCGGCCCTATCTCCAGCCTCCTCCCGGATGGACGCGGCCCCGTCTCCTGGCTCCTCGCGGGTGGACACGGCCCCATCTCTAGCCTCCTCCCGGATGGACGTGGCCCCGTCTCCGGGCTCCTCGCAGGTGGACACGGCCCCATCTCCAGCCTCCTCCCTGGTGGATGTGGCCCCGCCTCCAGGCCCCTCCCGGATAGACGCGGACCTGTCTCTGGCCTCTGCAGCCTCCGCAGCCCCGCCTCTGGCCTCCTCGCGGGTGGACGTGGCCCAGTTTCCGGCCTCCTCATGGGTGGACGCGGCCCCGTCTCCAGCCTCCGCAGCCTCTGCAGCCTCCGCGGCTTCGGTGATGGGGGACGGCGGCGGGGAGTCCAGCCGCCGCACCCCAAGGCCTGCAGGCCGCGTCGGGAAGGTCCATTCAAAGGACTGAGATAAACTCCAGCTGGACTCGGTCCCGCTCCCCAAGGGGTGGTCCAGGGTGGACGGACCCCCCTGGGCCTGGGGCAGGGCGGCCAGCGAGCCCCCCAGCTGCTCCCGGTCTGGGCCAGGAGGGCTCAACACACCTTCAGAAAACCGCCGCTGGGCCAGGCTGCCGGCAGGGCGGTCCTCGACCCCCGGGGCCACCCCGTCCCCAGATGCAAACGTCCGAGGCAGGTCCGGCAGCTCACCCCCTCCCATCAGGGACTGGGACACGGCGGGTAGGGACCGCTCCAGGCTGGGGTGCCCTGCTAGCTCCAGCACCTGGGGGCTGCCGGGTCTGGGGGTCTCCAGGGCAGCCACAGCTGGGACCCCTGGGCTCAGGGGCAGATGGCAGGAGCCTTCATCAGGGGGGCCCGCAGCTGGGGAGCCCAGAGTCTCGGGGGGCCGGAGGGGAGGTCCAGGAGCAGCAGGGCTCTGGGTCTCTGGACGCTGGGGGTGGCGAGGAGAGCCCGCCTCGAGGGAGTCAAGGCGGGGAGACTCGGGGCCCGAGCCCAAGGCTTCAGCGGGGAGACCCGGGCTGGGGGCACCTCCATTCTCCAAGGTAGGGCTTGGACCGGGGGGCACCCGGGGCTGGAGAACCTGCGAGAGAAAGTCAGGACCTGTCACTGCTCGGCCGGCTCGGGGAGGCCCCTGCCCACCCCCGAGAGACCCCAGGTCAGCAGCTAGTTGCCCAACGCTCTCAGTCCACGGGGGAAACCGGGGCTCAGGGAGACAGCCCCCCAGGACAACCGCCAGAGGCTCTGGAATGACCTCCAGCATCGGAGACTGCAGGGCCTGCAGACCCCTCCCACGTGGCCCTCCCCCCACAAAATGCACGCACTCTATTCCCATGGGATCACTCAGACCGTGCCCACCACACGCCCAGGCCCAAGGCTCCTCTGACGAGTTCCTAAAGGCCCATGGTTCATGGGTCATGAACACTGGCTTTGTGCACTTCCCTGGTGGTCCAGGGGCTAAGGCTCCACGCTCCCAATGCGGAGGACCCGGGTTCGATCCCTGGCCAGGAAACTGTATCCAAGTGCAGAAACTAAAAGTCTGCACACCACAACTGGGGATCCCACCAGCTACAGTGAAGATAGAAGATCCCGCATGCCGCAACTGAGACCCAGCGCAGCAAAGTACATAAATAAATATTTTTTAAGACACTGGCTTTGTAAACGGAAAAGGAAACTCAAGAGTCTGGCTGGCTGGGTGTGCGACCTCGGGGCGGGACTCCACCAGGCGGAGGGCAGCTTCAGACCAGCTCCCGGGAGCAGCTCGCACCCCTGCTCTGAGCAGCCACGGTCCCAGCGCCACCCGAGGGGCAGCGGGCCCCGGGATGCAGGCCAGAAGCCCCAGGGGCCGTGAAAGCCCAGGTCAGAGACATGGGCTCCTCCCCCATCAGCTGGACGCCTTCCCATGCGGGGTCTCTCCAAGCCCCGGCGTCCTGAACTGCACCCTGGAGCCGGGGCAACAACGTCCACCTCGCGGTCAGGAGAGGATTCAGCAAGATCTGCACACCCGGCCGCTGGGGACAGCGCTCAGGGGAAGAACGGACACTCTGGGGAAGACCGGAGGCTCTGGGGCCCTGGGACCCCCAGCAGCTGACCCTCCTTCACCTCTGCACCGGCCTGCCCCAGGCTGTGACCTGAGTCTCGCTCTATCCGACCTCTGCCTCCCCAGAGGTCATGCTCCCCCCCGCCCTTCTCCTATGGGGAGCCGTCTGCCCCATAACCACCAGACCGCTGGGCCTGGGCAGGGGGGTGTCCTGCTCCCGCGTCAAGGCCACCCTCCAATCCTTCCAGCCTCCGCACTCTCTGTGAATCTCAGGTTAACCTGGAGCCAGTGCCCTTAAACCACGCCGCCACCCGGGGCTCTTGTGAGAGCCCCGGACAGACCCCTCCACCCCCAGAGCAGAGCTCCCAGACCACCCGAGAGGACATCACTTTTTATACTCAGCTCCCTGTATTCCCTCCCTCCCCACAGTTTAACCTGATTCAATACAGCTCTGCCCCAGCTCCGGGCCACACCCGGGCAGCTGGAGATGAGCCCGCCGCTGGGATGGTGGGTTCCCTGCAGCCGTCCAGGGCTCAGACGGGCCCCAGAACAGCCCAGCAATGCCACGACACCCGCCTTCTGCGCACCCCCACCTCCCAGCGATGCTTTCCCATCTGGTCTGTCCTCAAACCTCCCTGCCTCCACCCAGGCCTCCCGGAGGACTCAGAGACCCCCGACCCGGGCACCCCACTCCCTGCCTCGATCGCAAGCCGTCCCTGCTCAGAGCTCAGGCCAAGCCCTCCTCTCTCTGTCCAGCATCACAGATTTTTTTCCTTCTCTACTGGATCGTTTCCATCAGCACACAAACTGCTCTCATTTCTTCTGGCTTACAAAAAAAAACACACACACTCTGCAATCCACCCCTCCCGTCTCTCCAGCTACACCCCTTTCCTGAAACCCAGGGCTCTGCGTTCAGCACCCCTCACCTCAGCTCCTTGGGCCCAGCTTCAGCTGAGGCCCCTCCAAACGGGCTCCCTTCTTCACTTCGCCATGCCCGCCACTCTGGCCAAGGTCAGCTGCAATCCCCCAGACCCCCCATTCTCGGGGCACACCGTCTGATTGCTGACTGCCCACCCACCTCCCATCCCTCCCCCAGCCCAGGGAGCTCCCACACTCAGCGCAGGCCGGGTTCCCTCCAAGCTCACCTCCGCTCCTTCCTGCATCTCCTGGGCTCCCTCGCACATCTCACCCACGCTCTCGGGGGACCTCATCTGTCTCCTGGCCATCTGCACACAGGACACAGACAAGTCCCTGCAGCTCCAGACTCAAACGCCCCACTGACCCCCTTGGACATCTACGAGGCACCTCCAACTCAACAGATCCAGAAGCAAGCTCCTCTGGTCTTCCCGACCCTACAAAGGCCCCCTTCTCAGTAAAGTAACCTCCGAATCACTTGGGCCGGAGACCCCCAGCAGCATCCTTCATTCTCCACTCGCTCTCCTCAGATCAGCCTGCCTGCATGTCCTGTCCACGCCACCTTCACACCAGAGGCCCCCCCGCCCGCGATCTCCCCCAGGGACCGCCTCCAGGATCCACAGCACCGTCGTCTCTCATCGGGGTGACTCCAACAGCCCCCCAACTGGCCCTGCCACTGCCCTTGGCCCCCGGCCAAGATCTTGGGATGGGAGACTCCTTGCAACTGCAGCAAGGTCACCCCTTTCCTCCAGCCCCTCAACGGCCTCTTCCCCCTCCTGCAAGCCAGCGCCCCCCGAGTGGCCCATCACCACCCAGCTCCACTGTCTCTGCGACCCAGACACCCCAGCTTCCTTGCTGGGCGGAGCCCACATCCTTCGTAGCTGCAGCTCCCTCCGCCAAGGCGGCTGTTCCCCAAGCATCCAAGAGCTCACCCCATCCCCCGCTTCCTGGCGAGGCCTTCCCCTGTCACCCTGGCCCGGGACCGTCCAGGTAGGTGCCCCAGGAGCCTGTCTGACGCTCCACCTGTCTGCCGGTTCGCAGGGTTCCCGATGTTGGAGTCTGTCTGCCCACGTGAGAAGGTGCGTTCCCCGGGAACAAGGGCTTCCCTGGTGACTCAGATGGTAAAGAATCTGCCTACAAGGCAGAAGACCTGGGTTCGATCCCTGGGTCAGGAAGCTCCCTGAGAGAAGGGAATGGCTACGTGCTCCAACATTCCTGCCTAGAGAACCCCGTGGACAGAAGAGCCTGGCGGGCTACAGTCCACAGAGTCACAAAGAGTCGGACATGACTGAGCGACAGACACACGCTTCCCTGGAAGCAGGGGGACTGCGGACGCTTTGCCTGTAGCTGTCTCCCCAGCACCAGGATCACAGTGGATAAATACGTTTGGACAAATGCACACACTCAGGTCTCTCTCCTTGCTGGACGGGACAGCCTCTGGCTAGCAAGGGCTCTTGGAGCAAGACGGACCACCTTTCGCATCCTTTTCTCGGGAACGCAGATTGTCCACCCCCGAGCACGCTGTGGGCAGAGGGGCTTTAACAGGACACCCCCTGAAACGTCACCTCCCCTCTTCTGCGAGAGGGCAGACCTGGCCAGGGACCGTGTTGGACTCGGATCCTGCCTTCAGCCCCTGGGCAAGTTACTTGGCATTTCAAGCCCTGGCGTCCGCACCTCTCGCGTGGGACCGGAGGGGCCTACTAGGCCAGAGTCATGACCGGGGTTACGTCAGTCACCCTTCCCGAGGTTGCCCAGGGGACAGCGGGTCGTCAAGGACAGTCATCCTGGACACTGTAGGAGCCTCAGGGCCTCAGCCACACTTAGCCAGAGCGGCCTGAATGTTGAGAAATCTGAGTCCTGCAGCAAGTCAGGTGAACCTCCTCCACAGCTTCTGTCTCCCCGGCTAAACTAAGGGGGGTGGGAGAGGCACGCAGACGAGACCCTTCCAGCCCAGAAACAGCCCGTTTCTGCGTCGTCACGGGCGGGGCACTCACATCAGTCGGGGGCTCAGAGACGGCCGGCTGGGCCAGGTCCCCGTTGAAGGCCAGGTCCGAGGGGGGCTTCCTGCGAGGGAGAAAGAGGGGAGACGGAGGCACAGATCAGAGATGCCTGGTGCGGGTGGAGCAGGGAGGATGATCGGGGGTCTGCCCGACAACCGGAACAGCACCCGACGTTCCTCCCGTCGGGGGCACGTCCTCCCAGGGGACAAAGACCCCAGCGGCTCCCAGAGAGCACCCCAGACACAGTGCGTGTGCCCCACCCGCACATGGGGGGTAAGACCCCCAACCCTCTGGGAAGAGCCTGTGGCTGGCCCAGCGCCCTCGGGGCTCCCGGTAAGACCACCAAGCCCCCGGGCCCTTGAGGTTCTCCCCGAGGGCAGCCAGCCGCTCCCTAGCTTCTGGAAGACTGCATGGGGAGGGAGACGGCCAGAGAGATTTTGCAAGGTCGAGGTTGCTCCTTTCAAGCCCAGCTGGGAGCAAACGAGGGGAAGGAGGCGGAACCCAGCCTGGATAGGGTGGGCCTCCCGGGAGCCCAGGGGGACAGGAGAGGCTGGCAGGCAGCGTGGGTGATCCCTGCCCTGGGGATGACCAGGCAGCTGGGACCCTCAGCCTCCTCCCCGGGGCCCAGGGACACTTTCAGGTCAGGAGCCCCCAGGACATGCTGGCACTGGCTCTGGGAAAGTGGGTACCACACGCGACAATCTCCAACCCAGCTGTGCGGCCCGCACGCTCACAGCCTCTGGCCTGGTGTCAAGGGGCGTTCACGGCTTTCCTCTCCCATCAGACTCCTCTTCATAGCCAGGCGGTGCCCTCCACACACACACACACACACACAGACACACACATACACACACCCCAGACACACACACACAATCCAGCACAGATACACACACCCCAGACACACACACAGAGACACACAGATACACACCCCAGCACAGATACACACAGACACACACCCCACCACACACACCCCCCAGCACAGACACCCCCACACACACAGACACACCCACGCACATCCCAGCACACACACACACACCCCACCACACACACCCCCCAGCACAGACACACACACACACACACACACATCCCAGCACACACACAGACACCCCCCCCACACACACACCCCAGCACACACACAGACAGACACACACACCCACCCACCCCCCCCAGCACCTGGCACACCGCTGCACCCACAGCATGGGCCGGCAGCTAAGAGCACACACTGGAGTCAGACATCCTAATTCTAACCCCAGCTCTGTCTGTCACTTGCTAAGGGACCAGAGAAAGTCACTTTTGAGCCTCAATTTCCTCATCTCTAAAATGGGCCTAATATTCTCTCCACTACACAGGACGGCTGTGAATTAAGTGAGGCAGCGTTTGGCTCTCGATATTAAAAAAGCACTGAAAATAAACTTCCAAGCTATACATCTGAATCCTGCTACAAACACACGGACTCTGTACAGAGAACGACCACAGAATAAAGCACACACTAATTCGGTCTGCGGGGGGGATGGTTCGAGACTCTGGCCAGGGTTGGCCCCCACGCACGCAGCACAGCTAACCTCTAAGGGAAGATTGCCATCTCACAGGAGACTATCCACCCTATCCTCAGGCTGGCTGCAACCAGACACACAGCCCCCCACCCCTCACCTCTTGCTGGGCTCCTCAGGGCAGTCAGCAGGAGACTGCGCGGGCCCCTCCTGGGACCATTCCCTGGCGAGGGTCCCAGCGTCGTCCCTGGGGCCTGGGGCCACGCCGTAGTTCCTGGGACCGTATCTGGAGCTGCCGTCGTGGTTGAAGGTGAGGCGGGAGCCCCAGAGGCGGTCGGGGCTGGCCGGGCCCTCCTTCCTGGACTGGTCCATCTTGGCCAGGATCTCCTCCACGGTGGGTGCAGCAAAGCGCTCGGAGGCCGGGCGGAAGGGGAGGGGCGCCTTGCGCACGCCCCCAGGGGCAGCGCATCGGGCCGGAGGGGTCAAGGGGGGTGTCTCTTCTTTCCCAGGCTCCTCTCTCCCAGGCTCCCGGGTGCCTTCTCCACCAGCCAGGGCCTCGGCTGCAGGCCTTGGCGCAAACGGAAGGGGCCGTTTGTTGCCACCATAGGGCTGGGGTCCCGCCAGCATGTTCATCTTCCGGGCAGAAGGCAACTCGGCCAGAGGACCCCGGGGAGGCCGAGGCCCAATGGGCACCAGCAGGCTGGGCTTGGCAGGCAGGGCTGGCTTGGCAGGCAGGGCTCGGGGTTTGGGCTTGACAGGGGGTTTGGCCCGAGAGTCACCTACCAAAAGGGAAGGGCTGGTTGAGCCGATGTCAAAAGAATAGGAAGCAGAACTTCACTTCCCACCCTACAGACTCAGAATGTTCCCACACCCTTCCAGGTACAAGTCAAATGTCACCGCTTCCAGGAAGCCTTCCTGGATTTTCCAGACACATCCCAGAAACATCTTCCCCCATCTCCAAATTCCCGAAATGTCTAGCCAGTCACCCTTACAAGTTAAAAGCCATTTAAGGGCCCAGCTGGCAGCTATTTCTTCTCACTACACCCACTTTACACCTAATACACATTCTTACCAAGTGAATGACGAGATTGAGCAAACGAGCTAATAAATGAACGCCTGCCTGCCCACACCAGTCAGCCCACCGTCTCCCCCAGTCTGGTCCTTCCCTCGAGCATGTCACTCTGCTAAACTACATCCACACCAAACTCGTTCTCCCAGCTCAGCTTCCCTACTCTGCCACCCTGCTGGCCCCCTCCTCCGGGGCACACCCAGGCCACCTCCCCGCCGTCATCCGCTGTGTGACCAGGAACGCAAACTCACTATTGACCTAAGCCAAACAGAAGGAAATCTTGCTACAGAAGAAAAAAAAAAAAAGACCAGAATCCTACCTTCTATATAAGGCATTTCAATGCCAAATAAAAGACCTTGAATTACTCATGGCCAAAGCCCTGCTACTAGGACCCTTTAATACCCACTCAGCACAAGAAAGGCATCTAGACAGGGAGCCAGGAGGCCTGGGTTCAAGCGCATAGGTGCATGACCTTCCCCGCCCCCCCCCACCCCCAGGCCCAGGCCTCAGTTTCCTCCTCTGTCAAACACGTGATTTGATCCACATCGTCTCCAAGGTTAGCTTGTTCTCTGCTGGAGAGCTGTGACCTCAGACAGTTCTGAAGGGTCTCCACCAAAGTGCAGGACTTCTCAGGCTCATCCCGCTTGTCCTCAAAACTCCTCCCTCCCTCCCCAACAAGGTCAGCCTTCACCCACCAGCCCCCAAGACCTAATGGGGGTTCGGGCCTCCGGCCCCCCTCCCAGCCAGCCCGCTCCACACCGCACCCACAGGTACCTGGCTCGGAGCCAGCGGATACCAGCTCCTCGTCGGGCTCCCGGGGCGCTGGGGAGGCCATGGCTGCGCCTTCCCTGGGAGCAGACACTTCTATCACATGCGGGGACCTGGGAGTGGGAGGCAGAGGGGTGTGAGCTAGGGGCGGTGGAAGACCCAGGAAAAAAAAAGAGCGCGCAGAGAGAGCCAGAGGGCCGGGCGCTGGCAGCGCGCTCAGAGAGGGAGTCTCCGACTTCTGGCGGAGGCCGGTGCGGGACAGGAAGCGGGCGCTTCAGCAGGGAGGCTGGGGGAGGTCACGGGAGGTCCCTCGCGGCCACGTCCTCCCCTCTTCTCCCGCCCCCGCCGCCGCCGCCAGCTCTCCAAGTCCGTCTCCTAACCCTAAAGTCCTGCAGGTCCGAGGAGCCGCCCCCTGCTCCCTCCAGCCAGCTGTCCAGGGCACCCCACTTACCGCTCCCAAGGCACCCCCCCCAACTCCGTGGGTCCGGGGGCCCCCCACTCGCTGGATCGACTCAAGGCCAGGGCAAGAGGGCTGCCAAGTCTGAAATCTCCCAGTGAATCACCTCGCGGGAGACGGGAAAAACCCGCTCCTCCCCAACCTGGGGCCCGCCCCGCTGCCCGCCTGCCCCGCGGGCCTCCCCTTCCCGCTCCCCGGCCTGCCGCTGGGAGTGGTTCCCTCCCCGCCACCCCACCAGTCCCCCTCCTCCCTCCACGTCCCTGCCCTGACTCCCGCCTCCTCCAGAGCCGTCTCATCCAAACACGGAAAAATAAGGAATAAAAAGTAAACATCTGGAATACATTTTTTTTTCCTTTAATTTCTCAATCGCTTTGGCTTCGGCTCGGAATTTGATGAGGTAAAGTCAGGGCCTAGTCCTGTTGCCATAGCAATGGCCTCCCACTGGATTTCCAGAGCCTCGCCAAGAGGAAGGAGGAGACAGCCCAGACCCGGGGCTGGGAGAATGGGACCGGGCTAGAGAACATCCGGGGGGCGGGGTGGCTTGGGGCAAAACTCCCTAGGGCTCCCCTCCTGGGCCCGTCACCGTGGGAGGGTCCACAGCCCAAGAGAAGGAGCTATGTGGGCATCACTCACCAGCTGGGCCTGACCCGAGGGGTTTCCAAGGGGGCTGCGGAAGAGATTTTAAACCACGTGACACCAGCCTAAGGCTGAGACCAAACGGGTGCCCCTCCTCTCAGCCTGTAACTGGAGCTCCGGGTCTGCTCCACCAGGATTCAAATGCTGGGTGGATCTCCTGCCTTCCAGCTCTGTGACCTTAGGCACGTTCCTCACTGCTCTAAACCTGTTTCCCTGTATGAAGAACACAGTGAGACTTAATACAGTGGTTAAGACTCCGCGCTTCCACCGCACACTGCAGGCAGCACCGGTTCGATCCCTGGTCAGCGAACTGAGAACCCACATCCTAGGAGGTGTGGCCAAAACTAAAAAAAAAAAAAAAAATAGAGGCTCACACCAGAGGATCCATGCATGCTGAGGTCAGTGCCCAGCACCCAGTAAGTGGCCATTAAACGGTGGCTGCTATTAGGAGGCTTCCGTTGGAAACCATCTCGTCCTCTCCCCCAACCACAGGCTGCCAGCATCGCAGACCACGCCTTGTCTCCCAAAGAACCCCGTCTTGTCACCTGTTCTTCAGACACTTCACCACCTCTTCAGGTCCCATCCTGGATCCTGAAGCGCCATCCCACCCTCAAGAAACCCCCGGACTGACCACTGGCCCGCCTCCTTGATAGAGCCCCCAGCCCTCTGTTCCAAAGGAAAAGGGATGTTTCCTATCACCTGGCATGCATGGGGTCCCTGAGGACAACCCAACCCACTCCAACCTGCAAGGGGCCCTGCCTTGCCCAAAGTCACCCACTCCAGCTGGTCTGGCAAGACAGCACCAAATCCAAAGAAGGGACCTCAGGTGCCCAACTTCCGGGAAAACCTCTCACTTCTGACCCTGCCCCAACTTGTTCCCCAGGTGGGAGGGACTAGGTAGGAGGGAAAGAGACATCCAGGCCCGTGCAAGTCCGGTCAGCCAAGTCCGGTGCAGCAGGCGCACTGTGGGTGGGTGAGTAACGTTCACAGCCGGCCCAAGTGTGCGTGGAGGAGGGGCACGCGGCAGAAAACATAAAATTTTTAAAAAAAAAAAGCAAGACTGTTTCCTTGTCCTTGAACGTTATTACCAGGGATACATGGTGTGGGTGGTTAGAAATGGAGACCAGCTGGTCCAGAACCGAAAAACCCTTTCACCTGGAGGCTGAGCCGGGCGGGGAGCTGTAGCACACAAGAGGGAGAGCTCGCCCTCCCCCCAGCAACTGAGGACGGGGTCTCAGCAGCTCATCAGCAGCTCAGACGCCCAGCGGAAAACCCCGGTGACCAGGGCCGGAGAGCAGAGCTGTGAAAATCTCAGCGGCTCCAAGCATCCCCCATGCGTAAGAGTCCGGAGACCGGCTGGACCCTGAGGGCACAGGGGAGACACCAGGCGGCTCCTGCCCCGGGGCGGAGGCCCAAAGAAGCCTCGCCGCAGGCAGGGCCGCCTCCGCCGACCCTGCGATCTCCCTCCGGCCGGATCTGGGGCCGGAGAGGACACTGCCGCAGGAGGGAGGGCCAACCGCGAGACGGGAGAGCCCTGGGCGAGGGGCCGTCTGGAGGGGCCCGGCGGGGAGCTCCGGGCACAGGGGTCCGCGGCCGCCGGGGGGAGGGGACGGAGGGATGGAGGAGGGGGCGGCGGAGGCCCCGCTAGAGGGACAGGGCGCCGCCGGCAGACGGACGGACGGGGGCCCGGGGACGCGCGCCGGGTGGGGGCGGGCTGGGGAGGCCGGGGGCGTGCCGGGGGCGGGGGGCCAGCCCGGGAGAAGGGGGCGAGGGTCCCTCCGCCGGCTCCGCCCGCCGCGAGCTCCGCCTGCAGCCTCGGCCCCTCTCCCGGGCTCGGCCGGCACGCGCTCCAGGCCCTGCGCCCTGCGCCCCCGCGCGCACGCCCCGGCCCCCGGGCCCCCGGCCCCTGCAAACTTTCCTCGTGACCGCCCCCCGCCCCCAATCTCGGCTGTGGTCTCGACGCGAGAGTTCCCACCGCCCCCGTGCCTCGCCCCCGCCCTGGGCCCGCCCCCGCGCACTCACGCTCTCCCCCGGGGTCCGGCTCCGCCAAGCACGCGCTCCGCACCCCGTCGTCAGTCTCAGCCGCTGCCGCCGCCGCCGCCGCGGGACCGAGCCTGGAGGAGCCCGGGCGGGGCCGTGGGCGGAGCCCAGGCGCCCCTGGCGCGGCGGGCCCCGCCTACAGTCCGCCGGGCCCTGCCCCTAGCCCCGCCCCAGGGGGGCCTGGACCCGCCCCGGACCCGCCTCCGGGGGCACCTGGCCCCGCCCCTGCCCCGCCCACAGCCCGCCGGGCCCCACCCCCAGTGCTCCTCGCGAGTGTCGGGGCTCCTCGCGAGTGTCCGCGCGCCGCCGAGTTCGCCGGGGCGCATGCAAATAAAGCCGCCCACGGCCCACGAGGGCCCGCCCCGGGTTCGGACCCCCGCGAAGCTGACGCAACTCGGCTCTGGGGCGGAAGGCCACCGAGACGGCGGCCTAGAGAGGAGGCGGCCCGGGCCGAGCGGCCGGCGGGCTGCAGCCTTGTGGGGCCCGCGCGGGAGAGGCTCCCCCCGGCCAGCGCCTGGGGCCGGCTCAGTCTGCAGCGCGCGGGGATGACCGCTGACCCTTGCGCGTCTCCTGCAGCGCCTGCCCCCGCGTTCCCAGCTGGCACATCCCTGTCAGGGAGGGCCCCTGGAGCGGGGCACGGCAGCCCTCTCCAGTATCCCTGCCTCCTGGAGGGTCCCATGGACAGAGGAGCCTGGCGGGCTGGAGTCCACACAGGGTCGCAGAGGGTCGGACACGACTGCAGCGGCTTAGCAGGCATGCCTGCCCCGCCCAACATAAATTCCCCCAGCGTTAACAATGCCGCATACCCCTTTCCTCCTTCACACATACTCCACCCCTTTCCTGAACCCCTATCAGGCTACACCCCCACCCCCTACCCCAACACACAGCACTCTTCCCCCCCAATTCTGCGGGCTCAGGTTTCCATTCCCCCCGTTTGCGGGGAAGCTTGGTCAATCCTGATTCCATTATCTGAAGACTTCCAAGACCCTGGACTCTTAAGGCTGGAGCCGGAGCTGCCCTCTCAGCTTCGCTAATGGAGTGCTGCTGTGAGAGAGACTGCCTAATCAGATCAGCTCTCATTTCTAGACTCTCAGGTGGCCCATCCCACCAGAAGAGACCGAAAACCAGTGCTTGTCCAGCCGGGAACAGAACAGGCTGTACCTGGAGACTCACTTCCCAGCTGAAGGGTCAGATGAGTGCAGTAAACACCAAGAGTGAGAGCCATACAGCGGGGTGAGAGAGAAGGCCTAAGGACGTGATTGCCAAAGTCAGTTCCCTTTATTAAATGTTCATTTTTCACAGACCAGAAATACAAAATAAAAGTAGAAATAGGCCCCAGTTAGGAGCTACAGACCTGCCCTCACAGGACCCCTGCCTGCGGCAACTTGTACAGGACAAGCAGCAGCTGTACCCCAAAGGCCAGGAAGGCAGGGGGCGCGGTGGGATCCGGCCCTGCCCTGGCCCCCACCTGATGTCTCCCCGGATTATAAACAGCCATCTTCTGAAGCCGCAGGGTGAGACACCTCCCCTGCGGCCCCAGGAAGTGCAGGCTAGCAGGAAAGCTTGTTCAGATGGCGCAGAATCCAAGGACTGCATTTCATAGGAGAAAACGGATACCAAAACACGGGTGGGGAGACTCGGGCTGGGACGGGGCAAGCTCCAGGAGACACAATCTTCCTCTCTATTCATCAGACCCTGACGCCGAGTCTTCTGAGCTGGGGGGAGTACTGGCTAGTTCTTCTTCTTCAGAGTCCTGAAAGCCAAAGGTCTCTTACAGGGGAGAGGTGCAGAGTCCAGGCCACCCTCGCCCCCAGCAACTTTTCAGGGAAGGACCCCCCACTTGGCTACCCGCTCCCTGCACCCCAGTGTTAGCCTTCAGAAGCACAGATTCCACCCACCCGCTGCCCTTCATTACCCCTCTGTCCAGGATGTCTGTCTGTCCCACCACCAGCCCAGCGGCCCCCACCCTTCCAGGCCCCACGGCCCCCCAAGCCCCACCGCACCTCACTCCGCCTTCTCTTCTTTTTGCTCTTGTTTTCTCCGGAAGAGCTCTCATCACTGGACACAAACTCTTTGCTCTTGAAGCTCTCGCTCAGCTGCCTTGATGAAGACTTCGACGATGAGCTCCGAGAGGGTGTGGATTTCTTCTCCATCTTCACCTTGACTTTTTTCTTCTTCTTGGACTTGTCCCTAGGTGAGCAAGAGGGAAGAGGGTACTGGGCCCTCAGGTTCCCCACATCTTCAGGGCCGAACCTCTCCTGGTTTTCACGGGGCCTTTCCCAATCCCAGCCACACTCCCCAGCTCTCGCTAAACATACAGAGACAGGTGTGTCAGCCCCGAGCGCCCCAGGGGAGCTCATCATAACTGAATCACCGGAAGGATCAAGGGCTACAGCCTGAAGCAGCCCCATATGCAAAACGTGCTTAACGTCTGTTGAGTCACTAAGTCCCGTCCCACTCTTTCTGAGAGCCTGCTGACTGCAGCCCGCCGGGCTCCTCTGTCCATGGCACTTCCCAGGCAAGAATACTGGAGTGCGCTGCCATTTCCTTCTCTAAGGGATCTTCCTAACGTCTGTTCCTTTATCTTTAAAACTTCATGTGAATTACGCTCCATAATGATTATTTTTAATTTCCCCCACACCTTGAAACAAAATTGAAGGAAAATACGGCTCTTAGGAAAATGAGCCTATTTACCCAAGTTACCTTCAGAAATACTCCAGCCCATTCCCCACACCTGGGCAACTGCCTACCCCGATCTGAGCAGCACTGCCCTACTGCAGGCAGAAGTGTGTCTGTTAACACCCCAATTCTCAACCTGGAACTGCAAAAATATCTGCCAGAAAAGCAGCTCCTGGGTCATTTTGTTTCCAACTCTCACCTCTTAGAGGACTCTCCACGGCCGCCTTCGTATTCCTTCATGGCTTTTTCATATTCCCTCCTGGCATCCTCAGCCTTGCGATCCCACTCCTGTCACACACACACACAGGGAATGAAAAAAACAGAAAAAAAAAAAAAAATGAGAGCCCCGCCCCTGCCCCAGTGCAGGCAAAACCAGCACAGAACCGTTGCCCTGGTCCCGCCCGCCTCCGTCCGGTCCCAGGCTCCCGACGCCGCGTGTGCGCGGCCCCTTGCCTCCTTCTTCTCCTTGGACATTCCCTTCCAGATCTCGCCCGCCTTCTTGGAGAGGTCTGTGACGCTGATACCCGGATGGTCCGACTTGATCTTCTCCCGGCTGGCATTCAGCCACAGCATGTAGGCAGACATGGGCCTCTTGGGGGCATTGGGGTCCTTGCCTTTCTTTACCTGCGTAGGAACCCAGAGGCCGTCGGCCACCTACTGCCCACAAAGCTCCACGTTCTCCCCAAGAGAGGACCTGGACCTCCTTCTTAGAGGGACACAATGGAGAAAAGACTTGGGCAGCGACAGGCTAGATGGAGAGCCTCCCAGGGACGGAGACCATGTCCTCCGCTGCTCTGCACCCCAGCCTGAGCTCACGAAGAACCCCCTCCTTGGGCTCTGGGGACGGAAGCCTGCTCCCAATTTGGATCTCCCAGAAGCTAATTGTCTCAAGGGCCACACTGAAAATTCTCCAGGCTCCTCCTCAAGGCCAGCGCCGGTGGTTACAAAACTCGGCCCAGCAGCACCAGTCCGCAGGCCCTATGGGGGGCTGCAGGAGGATGGAAAGAGGACAGCCTCCCCCCACTGCCCAGCAGAGTCTGCACCTCGAGGGGCTTCTTGCGGCTCTTGCGGTCCTTGGCCATCTTCGCCTTTTTAAGCTGCTTCCGTTTCTTCTCTTCCCGGTCGCTGTCGCCATCATTACTGGAGGAGCTGGCGGAGGCGTTGCTGTCAAACCTGTGGAGGACAGCCCCCCACCAGCTCAGGACAGGACAGCGAGCCCGAAGACCCCCACCCAGACAGACAGAGATGGAGCAGGGCTGCGGCGCGCGTCCTCCTCTCGCTGACATGCCTTCGACCGCCCGGTCGCCACCCGGCCGTGGCAGCGGCTTCCTCGTCGAATCCATCAGTGAGAAGCGAACGACGCAGTGGGCCTCAGTGGCTTTCTTGGGTCACGACCTAACCCAGACCTCATGCCCCTGGAGTCAAAGCCACCATCTCATCTTGCCCAGAACACGCCCCAGGTCCACTTCACCGGTTCCTCTGAGCTAACTGTTTTAACCCTGCAGTCTTCTCTGACGAAGAGATAATCAGCTACCATATAAGAAGTGGGGGGACCACCCTCAGTCCAACCCAGTACCCATAAGCGGTCCTCTCCATCACACGTGGAACTCCTCAGAAGACCAAGCCCCGTTACACCTGAATCATGGTGCAGAGCCGTTTCCAAGGCATTTTCACAAGCGTTTGCTCACGAACCTTCACACCCAGCCCCATTCAGGGGGAGCTCACCCCAACCACAGGCTCTGGGGTTGGGGGGGGGGGGTCCCGTGGCTTAGTTCTGACCCATCAGAGCACATCTCAGAACTCAGACCCAGGAAAGGGGAGGCAACCACACTATTCACTGCTGCTCTGGAGAAGGCGGCACTTCTGAGGACTGAGCCTGCCCCATGCTGCTCAGGGTCATTTAGCAACGCGTGCAGCGAACCTATCTAAAAATAAGGAAATCAGAAGAAGTGAAAATTAAGATTCACAACTTTTGAGCACCTGGATTCAGGTCGTGGTGGTGGTGGTTTAGTCACCAAGTTGTGTCTCCTCTGTCCGTGGGATTTTTCCAGACAAGAATAACTGGAGTGGGTTGCCATCCACTTCTCCAGGAAGTCGTCCCCACCCAGGGATGGAATCCACATCTCCCGCACTGCAGATGGATTCTTTACCGTCTGAGCCACCAGGGAAGCCTTTGGATTCAGGTGCCTCAGCCCAATTCTATCACTGAACTATCTGGTTACATGACCTGGTAAAACTCACTCTTACGCGAAAGTCAGTTTGAGTCAGATTCCTGACAGTGGCAATCAAGAGTCTCGATAGAGAACTTCCTGGTGGGACACAGGTTTGATCCCTGGTCTGGGAAGATTCCAACACGCTGCAGAGCAGCTAAGTCACAATTCCCATGAGTCACAATTCCTGAAGCCCCTCGCGCCCTGGAGCCCCTGCCCCAAAACAAGAGAGGCCACTGCAGCGAGAAGCCCGCAGACAAGGCCGTAGAGCAGCCCCTGCTCGCCACAACCAGAGAAAGCCTGCACCCAGCAAGGAACGCCCAGCGCGGCCAAAAATAAATGTTTTTTTTAAAAAGTGGTGATGGACACTACCATCTCACAGGGGAGGACACGGAGATGCACTGCCTGACCCCAGGACCCCCAAACAGGAAGCGGGCAAGCTCCGGCCCCTTCCGCCACTCTCTCCCCACTCTCCTTTTCTGGGTTCAGGACGCGCTTTGCGCTTACAAAGCGTCTTGACAGCTTTCGAACCGTGTCCCTGTATCACTTCACCGGAGGTCACTTTTCTACCCTCGGTCAGTAGGTAACTCCGGGACTTGGGAAGCCCAGAAATATTCTGGTCCCTGAAGCTTACGGGCCACTCCCTCACCCCGCCAGGTGGACCCACGACTCACTCCTCTGCCACGTCCTCCTCCTCTTCACCCGGGTTGAACGACTCATCTGAAAAAGAGCACAGGCCGCGTGAGCCCCGCCCCCGGGGACCCCGCCCCGCCCAGGGGACCCCCGCCCCGCCCCGCCGCCCGCCCACCGGTCTCCTCGCCCGAGTCGTCGCTGCTGTCGTTGGCGTGCTCCTCTCGGATCTTGCCCTCCTCCTTCATCCGCTCCAGGTAGGCGTCGTGCTGGTCCTCGTCCGAGTCGGCGTACTCGTCGTAGCTGGGGTTCATGCCCTGCAGGGCGGGCGCGGGGCTCAGGGCCAGCCCCACCCCCGCCCTGCGCCCGCGGAAGCCATCCCCATGCCTGTGAGCAGCTCGGAGCGGCCGCCCCCGGAGCCCCGGGGCCGCGTGTCCACACACAGCTCAGCGCGGGGCGTCTGCCCGACTCCCTGCCGACCCGGTTAGTCCAAGCCCCTCCCGCGCCCGGCCCCCGGGGGGCCCCTGGGGGCTGCGGAGCCTGTGCTAAGATCATGCCAGGAAGCCTGTACCCGGAGGGGGAGGGTCTCACGCACCTCTTTTTTCTACAAGGGCGAGAAGAGAAGAGAGAGTGAAAAAGAAGCCGCGCCAACCCCGGCCCCTTCCCCGACAGCGAGAACAGGGGCGCTCCTCCCGTGCACGCCCAGGTACCTCTTTCAGCCCGCGGTTTTTGATGTTGAGCTTCTTGGCGTTGACAAAGTCGAAGAGCTTGCCGTACTCCTCCCTGTGAGGAGAGGTGTCCGTCACCCGATGGGCAGGGCTGACGTGGGCTGGGCCGCGGGCTGTCCTGACACTCCGCGGGGCGCCAGGGACCAGGGGCCCGAACCCTCGACAGCACGATCGCTGCCGGGATCTCAGAGACCCCCAGTGGATGGCAAGCAGAGGAGTTGGACGTGGGTCTCAAAGGAAACTTACAGGATCTTAAGATTTCAGGGGAAGAATAGGCAGGAAGGGGTGTGTGCCTGTCCAACACGCAGGAGCAGGGGGCGAGGCGGCCGGGGGACATGCCCGGCGTTTTGCTGGCCTGTAACCCATCCTTCTCAGGCTGTTATAAAGGTTGAGGGTGAACGTGTCTGTGAAACGTGTAGCCCCCAGCCAGCATTTGATAAACAGCTGCTGTGTTCTCGGGCACGGAGCTCATTCCCGGAAGAGGGAGACAGCATTTCCATTGTGGGGGAGAGGAGGAGGACCAGTACCAAACACACGGGGCAGTCGGGTGTTTTTAAGTACAGAAAGCAAGCAATGGACTAGCTGACACGGGCTAAGCACCCCAAGGGGGACTGCCAAATGCCAGGCCGCAGAAGAAAAACTCTACGTCAGAGAAGACTCGCTGGCCTGGGGAGGCCGGGCCGCCCGGTGGACGAGGCTGGGTCGGGACCAGGGTGCACGGGAGGGCTGGGCAGAGGCACTCACCTCTCAATGCTGCTGAAGGTATACTGGGTGCCCTGCTTGGTCTCAATTTCAAAGTCAAAGGAACGCGTGGTGGTGGTCCCACGGGCGAAGTTGACAAAGGAGATCTCATCGAAGCGGATGTGCACGGGCGGCTTGTGGACGTAGATGAAGCCCCGCTCCAGGGGGTACAGCAGCCCCGAGCTGGCCTTGTAGGAGCAGGTGATGCACTGGGCCCCTGAGTGCCTGGGGGAGGGGGTGCGCTCAGTGCTGCTGGGGCAGCGGGCACACGGCGTGCCCCAGGCCCCCCAATGAATAAGCCTCAGGAGGCTGCCCCCTCGAGCGACAGCCCGCCCAGGCCCCCGCGAGGCTGCATTCCCAGAGAGTGCATCCCCAACCCCCGGCAGGCAGCAGCCCAGGCCCCCCGGTGCATAAGCCTCCCCGGCAGGCAGCAGCCCAGGCCCCCCGGTGCACAAGCCTCCCCGGCAGGCAGCAGCCCAGGCCCCCGGTGCACAAGCCTCCCCGGCAGGCAGCAGCCCAGGCCCCCGGTGCATAGGCGCGCTCACCCTTGGAAGTTGCCGGGGACCGTGATCTTGCGGTTCACCAGCGCCTTCATGACCCGGCTGACCATCTCGTAGAGCGACCCCGACATGTTCTTGGTGAGCCGCCCCTCGAAGCGCTTCTCCACCTCCTCCCTGCAAACAGCAGGGCGCAGGCAGCAGCGCTGCGGCCTCCCGCCCACCCGCCGCCCACCACCCAGGCCGCGGACAGCCTCGCTCACTCGTTCATGTTGAGTGTCAGAGAGATGTCCTCGTCCTTCGAGAAGAGGAGGATGAGGAAGTGGTAGCGGGTCTGGCCCTGCTTGATGGGCGGGTCCAGGCTGATCTGCGGGGGAAGGACCGACCGGGTTCAGCGCCAGCCAGGGCTCCGCAAGGACCAGCCAAGGAACTAGACGGACACGGGTGACATCCGCCTCCCAAAGACCCCGGCGGGCCCCAGGGTCAAGGGCCCGAGGGTTCCGGCTGACCACAAAGAACATCTGGCGCTGGTCCTTGTGGGGCAGCAGGAAGAGCCGCAGCACCGTGGTGTAAGGGATCTTGTAGTCAAAGGTCTTGCCGTGCAGATGCAGGAAGGTGGGGTAGATGCGGATGTCGTAGCGGCCTCGGGGCGTCAGGCACTGCAGCTCCCGGAAGATGCAGATGGCGTCTCCAGTGGCCTGGATCACGTCCGCCTTCGACAGCACGTTCTGGGCGAAGGCCTGAGAGGCACATGCAGGTCATCAAGCTGCAGGGAGCCGGCCTCGGGGCTGTCCAGGGCCGCTCAGCAGCGCGGGAGGCCTCACCTCCACGGGGTCCACGCCGTCCTCCTGGGTGGGTGGTACGTAGAAGCGCACCTCCATGAGGGAGACCTCTGCGTCGTCGTTCTGGTGGAACTCCAGTGTCACCTCGTTCTTACCCGTGGTACACTGGGACACGTTGCTGAGAGGGATCTCGAAGACCGGCTGGTCGCCAATGTCGAAGGAAAGCAGCTGCCCTGTGGGGAAAAGGCGGACGACCCATCCACAGGCTCTTCCCCTGGCTCAGCATGAACTGCACTCCCACCAGACTGCAGGTTCCTTACGGAGAGGGCCCGGGGGCTGTCAGTTCATCCCAGACCCCCGGGACCAGGCAGGCCGCCTAACACACTGTCGGTCCCCAATAAACACATGATTATTTAGAAACAGACAGGAAATCAGACACAGTGGCAGAAAGAGAGCAAGAAAAGTTAAAGGGGGAAATCTTTCATCTTTCCTCCTTCCCTGAAACCTCAAATCTCCCAGGAGGACTCACCACCAAACTTCACGGTTCCCCAGTTCCAACCCTTCACACACAGATCCTTCTCCATTAGCTCCAGGCGATAGTGAGTTTTGAAGAAATCAGAGAGTTTCTCAAACTCCTGTAGTGAGAGGAAAGAGAACCAGCCCAGTAAACTCCTGATTGCCTGAACACCAACGGATGTTCTGGGATTATCTGTTTCTGAGAAACTGTCCCAGTATACCTTTTATCAGAAATCCATGCTGACTTAAGAGTCGCAGCTATAAAACTGTTTAAAAGACTGTTGAAAGAGGTTATTTCTGGGTTATTTCTCAGGCTGGCGGAAAAATAAAGTAAGGGGCTGACATTCTCAGTTATGGGTCTTGCAATGTTTTTCTGAGTTTGAACAAGTATTGCTTTAGCAAAAGTGGAAATGAAGATGAAGTGAAATCTTTAATGCACGCAGACCACAATGGAAAAACAAAACCCAAACTAAAGCATCAGGTAAGACCCAGAACCTGGATAAAGGCAACAGGCAGAAGCCACCAAAAAAAAAAAAAAATCCAAACAGTAGAAAAACTTCTGGAGTTAGGGAACAAACAATCTCCTGAGATGACCCAAAAGTGAACATTGACTGCTTAATGGCTTCAGTGGTCCTGCTGTAAAGAGCCCAAACCAGCGATCGCACAGTTATCAGAAGAAGGGCCCCCACCTGTCTCTCCAGAAGATTAAAACTAAAGGAGATACACAGTCAAGACAACAGGGTGTCTCACCGATTCCCGGAAGCCGTCGTACTTGTAGACGTGGCCGTTCTTCGTAAGCAGTTTAAGCCCGTGGCCCAGAGCCACCCGGCGCCAGATGCCTTCCGTCAGCTCCCCGGCCTGGATGTTGTCCACTTTGCCCGTCTTACTGTTCTTAAAGATGATGCCCTGACGGCTCAGCCTCAGCCGACCGTCATTCTGTCGGGGAAACAGGCCCACATGCGTGGGGACGCCGCAGCGCAGCAGACCAGGGTCAGTCCCACCCGGCACCCCTTCTGGGCCCGCCTGATATCCACAGACCGGAGCAGCAGCAGCCGTGGGGAGCCCTGAGGGCCAGTAAAGAGAGACAAGCCCGCCAGGTCCCTTGGGCTCTAATCCTGGCTCAGGCATCCACAACCCTTGCAGGGAGTGTTCCAGGCTCCAAGACTGGGCTGCAGCTGAGGGGCCCTTCAAGCGGACCTGATTCTGGTCCTTTCCCCTGGTACCGCTTCTCAGCTGGGGGGAACCCTAAGCACACACGGGTACTCTGACCCCTTTTCCAAACCAGCATGCCCATTCAGAGCATGTGCACGGCCAGTGGCCCTGCAGGTGCTGCTCCCCTCCCTCCGCGGGGCCCTCCTCACCATGGAGCCCTTCACCTCCTGATACACGTCGTTGAACTCCAGGGTTTCTGCCATGCTGACCTAGCCCTAATGGTACCCCCCGAAACTCCTGGGTGGGCGCGCAGACGCAGGGCGCGCTGGGGATCTGGATTTGAGAGGGAGAGAGGTGGGTAGGAAGGACGGCCGCTGATGGTGCCCCCGGATGGGCGCGCTACGCCGGGCATGCGTCCGATCTCCTCCACCCAGGAGCCCACCGGCCGGGCTCCGGGGCCTGGGCCCAGTCCTTGGGGGCCGGGCCCAGATCTGGGGGCCCGGCCTGCCCCAAGAAGTGCTGACACCACCCCCCCACCCGACATCCGCCCTGGGCGCTGCACCGGGCGCCACGGCACCGAGCAGCGCAGCCCCCCAGGCCCGGCCGGCTCAACGCGCAGGGCGCCCCCCCAGACCCCCAGCGCCCCCAGACCCGCAGCTCCTCCCGCCCCCCAGAATGGACTCGCCCGCGGCCGGTCGCCTCCAACGCGGGCCGGTCCACCGCGCGCACCCCGCAGGGGAGCCGGGCCCGCGCCCTGCACGCGGCCGGCGACCACCCACCTCCTCGGGCCGGAGCCTCGCGGCCACCGGCGCCCAGGCGGTGGGCGCGCCGGGGCGGGCGGACGGCGCGGGCGGGGGTCGGGCAGGGGCGCTGGGCAGGCTCTTCCCGCGTGCGCGGCCCCGCGTCCCGCCACCGGAAGCGCCGGCCATAGAGACGGCGGCCGGCTAGAGAGGCGCCGCCCGCTAGGGGCCCGGCTAGAGCGCCAGCGGCGCCGGAGGACCTGCGGGCCCCGCCCGCCGGCGTGGCTGCCGACCCCGGCCCCGCCAGCCCGCGCGGCCCCCGACCCCCGGGCCCGGAGATCGGGGGCCCCTTAAGCGCTAAAGACGCCTGGGCTTTTTAAAAGATAACTTGCGCAGTGTTTTTCACAGACTGGGCCCCGAAGCGCGTGGCCCTTGGAATGATGCGCGTGTGTCTCCTGTACAATAGTGGTTTCTGTGAAGCAGAAAGGAGTCTGACCCAAGAAGGAAAAGATTGGAATAGTTGTGCAGAGAAGTAACCCCTCCCACTGGCTTCCAGAAGAATGCAGGCGTTGATGTCGCTGTGACTGCATTGCCCTCCCCTGTCCAGAGAGGACTGGGTCCTTTTGCAAATGAGCTCGCTGCACACACACCCCCCCCCCCACCCCACCCCGAAACTTCCAGCAGCCCCTGCAAGTTGTGAGTTGCCTGGAAGGGGCTGGCCCGCGGCCTTGCCAAGTTCAAGCGCTGGTGTCAGGTTCATCACGGAGCCACAACTGCTTTGAAAGCCTATCACCCTGGGACTGCGGAAGCCAGCCACCCCCACAACCCCACCTTCTAGAGTCCTAGGGTGCATCTTGCAAAATCAGAGGCGGCCAGACTTGGGAGAGATGTCTGGGTTTGTCCGCTCCAACCTCTTTTTGCAGATGAGGAAAACTGAGGCCCTTACGACAGTTGCCCCGGGGGTCTCAGTTGGCGACAGAGCTGAAGACAGATCTACCTACCACGGTCTAGCTCTCCTCTGTCATCTTCACTGTGACTCTACATTCAGAATGACTGACAATACGTGTCGAGCATGGAGACATTAAGGCAGAATGTTGAAACTCAACATTTCTCTGACAGTCTGACGTGTGGTTACACCAGTAGCTTCGATCCTGGGACAAGACACAACGTGAACGCACCGTTGCTCCCTGAACTCATGGTGTTACCCTCTGGACGATGGCTGTTCCCACACTCTCTAGCAACATAAATTCAACTAGATTCAGTAAATACGCATTGAGCTCCGACACGGTGGTAGGATTTGAGGAAACTAGCAAACAAGATGGAAACAGTTCCAGCCTTCCAGGAGCATGTAATCAAACAGATGATTCAGATCAATACTCTGACAGTAAAACAACCCCCACAAAAAACACCCAGCATTATAATGCAATGCTGCAAGTAGAACCTCAGCCACTGCCAGGATGGATAGGAAATAGAAACTAAGTGACTCTTTAGTCACCCTCTCCCGTGAGGCCAGGAGAAAGGTTCAGGGGACCCCCCTCCCCCAACCCATGCTGTTGCTGGCAGCTCTTGAAAAGAGGGGGGTGTCTGTAGAATTGAGCGCTGTAGGAAGACAGGAATGAACTCAGCTCAAGCAGGCTGCTGGGTGGGTGGGGTGGGGTATTACAAGGGGCTTTCAGGAGAGCGTGGAGCAGCTGGTGAGCTGGGATGGAGACGCAGCACAAGAGAACAGAACCTAAGCGGTAGACAGAGTGCAGATAAAGCATAAGTCCCAGAGGGCCCCCGCCAGCTGCATCCCAGGCAATCAGGAGCCTGGGATTGGAGACCCCACCCCTGCCATGACATCACAGGGGAGTGGGGTGGAAACCAACAAAAAGGGGGTCACCCACCCTGGCCTTGGACTCTTGGCAGACCTGAGGGTGGAAAGCAGAGAGAGGCTGAGCCCCGGGGCTAGGGTTGCCTGACTTAAAGGAACAGGCTCCACATTCCTCAAGCCCCCTCTAAGCCGCCCCACCGCCCCCCCAGCCTCCATCTGGATGACCCCTCCCTCCTGAGTCCTCCATTGGGTCTCTCCTGAGGGGTCATTCTCTCAGCATGAACTGCATCTCAGATTTCTTCACCTACGAGACCACCAAGTCGGTGGTCGTGAAGAGCTGGACCATTGGGATCATCAACCGAGCGGTTCAGCTTCTCATCATCTCCTACTTCGTGGGGTGAGTCTCTGGCCCCCAGGACCTAGAAACCTGAGGTCCTAGCGACCCCAAGGGCCGCCCCCGGATCCCGTCCTCCCCCGCCTCCCCTCAGTGTTGCTGCCCAGCTGCCTAAGCGTCTCCCCTGTGGGGGGGTGACATTCTCATCTGTGGGGCCCCATCCGAGGCACTGGCCTCCGCTGCCATCATCGGGGAGTTCTTTCTTCCACTAAACCCTCCAGAGTTGGACCGCAGCCATGCACCCCGAGGAGGGGAGCTGTGGCCCCTCCACCGTCTCCCCTTCACTCTCTCGTCTCCCCGAGCCCCAACCAGAGAACAGACCCCCCCCCCCCCGCACACACACACACACACACACACACACATACACACACCTTCCCATTGCCTTCAGCCAACTCTTCAGGGTCTCAGAAAGACGGGGGAGCCAGGGGAAGGGAGGAGAAGGCGATGAGACAAGGGAGTCGGTGACAGGTTGACCAGGTGGATGGCGGAGAGAGCGCGGAGAAGGGACAGGCTGGGCAAGATGCTGCAAGGACGTGGAAGGGGAGCCCTCGCTCTCTGAGCGCAGGACAAGGTGGGGAGGTGGGGTGGGGGACCCTGCCCCTGTGGGGAGACCGGTGGCAGGCAGAAATGGGTGCAAATACCCCTCCAGGGAAGATTTACTGCAGAGAAAGGAGGCTTTTCTGAGCATGACATAGGGGACCACCCCCTCAGGGGCCAGAAATACTCCCCTTTGTCAGAGACCATCGGTGCCCTAAATCCGCCTGACTTCATGCCCTAGAACCCATCCTGGGAGTTGCTTAAGGGCCAGGGAGGTCAAAACACCCCCTCTTGGCCCCCACCTCTTGCAGGTGCACAACGCACACACGTACACACATGTATACACAAAGGTTCGTGAAACAATGGCTGGGGGGAGACACAGGTTCTGTCCTTCTCGCGGTGATTCAAATCAGGAAAGCGGGACGGAAACCTCGGAGGTCTGTTTCTTTTTTCCCTGGCATTCGGGTCTCTCGCCTCACACTGTTCCTTGAGACAACGGGTCTGCGTGTGGGAGACACTGATGACCGTCAGGAGTTCATGCCAGGAGGTCAAAGGAGACCCGTGTGTGTGGGGGCTGGGGCCGCAGGAGTGGACCTGCTGGCCCACCAGGCCAGAGTAGTGCATGGGAAAATGGGTGGACATGGATGAAGGAAATTTTTAGCAGCTCCACAGGCGTGCTGAGAACCAGCGGGTTTCATTCATGTGGTGTGTAGATGAGGCTGCACATGGAGTCTCCTCGCGGAGACATTAGAGGGGGGATTCAAGCTTTGGGATGGGATTAAATGGCTTTAAATGAACTTCTGTTCCAATGCTGAGGTTTCACGAGCTAGGATGTTTGCACATGCTCTCCGTCAGTGTCTCCGGCGCCTGGCACAAAGTTGGTTCTTAAGGCTGCATGTCTGCCTGCATGTGCATAGCTGTGGTTGTTCATCGCTGCAGAATGGTCTGTTGGTCCAGGTGAGCACAGAGCTACTTCAGCATTTTCCAGCCTGGCCTGGCTCTGTGGGCTCCAGGCAGGAGACTGATGGAGGAGAGACCCAGCGGGCTCCATCGCCCCCGCCTCCCACCGCCCTTGTCTCTCCCTGATCCAGTCCGGTGCCCCATCCTCAGTGCTGCAGGCCGGCCTGCTGGGCGGGTGGGAGAGGCTCTTTGGCGTCTTGACATCCAGCCCCATCCGTCTCCCAGCCTGACAGCTCCCCACGGAGCAGCGCCTGGCAGTTCCAGCAGCGCGCTCTTCAGCCCAACCCCTGGCCTCAGCCGCATCTCTGTGCCTGTGAGCCGGGACACGCATCCATGGTCACGAAGGTAGCAGGACTGTACCAAGCGTGTCCTCCTGACACAGAGGCGGGAACAGTGGGCCCAAGCAGGACGGGTCCTCACCCCGATGGAGCTGACCCGGCCAGAGATGGATACTAATCAGACCATCTCCACGAGCAGATATAAAATGGCAGCGGTGGCTCGGGGCTAAAGAAGGGGGGCCCAGTGCCCCGTGGGTCGCGGGTACAGAAGGGTTTGCCTTTGACCCAGCCAGGGAAGTAAGGGAAGGCTTTCTGGACACGAGACTTTGCAGCCAAGAGCTGAAGGATGAGTCAGAGCCACCAGGTGCGGGAAGGGATGGAAGGGGGTTCAAGGCAGAGGAGGCCCGCTCTGCGATGTGGAAGGGCCTGCTGGATGCGGGGTGAGAAGGGATCTTGATGCTGGAGCAGAGGGAGCCAAGGAGAGGATGGTGGAGGATGGGGCTGCGGCCACAGGCAGAGGCTGGACCTCCGAGCCTTCATGCTGCAGAGGAGTGATGTACGGTGATGGAAGCTCCTGATGCGTTTTAACCTCTGTGTGTGTGTGTGTGTGTGTGTGTATGTGTGTGTGTGTGTGTGTGTGTGTGTGTGTGTGTGTAGGGGGAGAGGTGGGAAGCCCTGGCTGACACCCCAGGGATTGGCGTGGGCAGAAGTGGATGCAGGAGAGCCCGTTAAGAGGCCAGGCAGTCATGCAGAGAGAGGTGGCTGTGGCTCCGACGCAGGAGGATTTGAAAGGAGTTTTAGAGCTTTGAGGTTAATGCTTGACTTGAATCGCTTCCACATTAGCCCTGCCAGGTAGACGAGATGCACATCTTTACCTAGGGCGTGAGTGACAGGAGCCAACCACTTCTCTTATGTACGCACAGCAACACACCAGCTGATCGACCCCACACACACACACACACGCACGCACGCACGCACGCACGCGCACACACACACACACTGGCCTGAGCCTCAGCTGCTTGCCTGTGGCTCACGCCCCTTCATCCCTGGCTTCCTAACCCGCCCCAGGTGCACAGAGGTGTCTCTGTGAGGACTTCCTGGGTGTTTCTCGTGCCTTTTCTGGGCCCAGTCTCCTCTGCAGTGGTGGGGCAGTGGGGGGACTTCCTAAGAGCCCACCCCTTGTCTGGATCCCGTGAGCACCTAAGGAGGAAGAAGGAGATGATCCCTGAGGCTTGAGTGCCCAGACGTGCCAGCCAGTGCCCGGCCTGGGGTTGGTTCCTGGGGCCTTCCTGCAGGAAGCCCACAGCAGTGAGGGCCTCCCACCTTTGGGGTGCCCCTTCCGCCCTGGGAAGGGCCTGTCGGGGTTGCAGGCGCCCCCAGCCCATCACAGCCCTGCCCTGGCTCTCCCACTCCAGGACCCCCATCTGCATGGCCACCCGCTTTGGTTCACGACGTTCAGCCTCAGGTCAAAGGTTCCAAAGACGTCCAACATGTAAAGCCACTAAAAGGGGGGGATTGATCCAGTTTACAAAGAGGGGTATGGAATCTCATGGCTCTCTTCCTGCCCGCCCCACGCCCAGCACCCCAGCCCCGTGATGGGGAAACCTGGTTAGAAGCCTGGCTCCAGCCCCAACAGGAGTGGGGCTCAGACAGGTCACTTTCCATCTCCACGTCTCAGTCCCCGTATCCGGACGATGCCACCTCAATGCCTCCTCCGAGGGTTCTGGCAGGAGGAGATGACACACGCCAGTCTCTGCCTGGGCTGGGTGACTCAGGAAGCTAGTGACTGTTGACATTTCCCAGGCTCCCGGCGTGTCCCCCTTTCCCTCCCCCCAGCTCACACCTTCCTAAGAGACCCTTCTGATTCCCACGTGCGCGCGCGCGCACACACACACACACACCCTCATACCCTCCCGATCTCCTCCCTGACTCCCGGGTGGTGGACAAGATGGGACACTGCCCTGACTTCCATCCTGCACATCCCACCTGCCAGGGAGCTGCCGCCCGCCTCCCACTCTATAAATAATGAACCAGGAACGCGAGAAAGAAGTCAGAGCAGCAGAGTCCGTGCCAAGAACTGGAGGCTCAGTGCCGCCCCGTCTCCTCAGCCCTGGCCCCTAGAGACAGATGCGGCCCCTCTGTTCTGGAAATGAACACCCTCCTTTTCTCCAGCTGCCCGCATGCCCCGAGGGGGCACTGGAATGCTTCCGCTTGTTATTCAACTCGGAGGGGAATCCTGCCCAGGCACAGGAAGGAGCCGTGAGGCAGGAGGAGAAGGAGAGAGGCCGCTTAATCGTCCCAAGGGCCCTGGGCTCATCCCCCTGAGACGTCCCTGAGCCGGGGGCTGCTCTCCCGGCTGATGGGCGAGGCCAGCTGGACAAGGACCGGGGGCTGAGGGCCGGGACCCCACTGGGGGCCCTGCAGGGGTGATCCAGGGTCAGAATGTGCATGCCAGCTCGGCGAGTCGGTGCCCTGCTCCGGGCCTGGGTTCCTTCGTGTGTAATATGAGGATAATAGCACAGCGGTCCCCTTGGGTCATGAGAAAGGACTCTTGCATCCTCAGCGTGCTGGGCGGATCC
Source organism: Cervus canadensis (assembly GCF_019320065.1). Taxonomy (NCBI): domain Eukaryota; kingdom Metazoa; phylum Chordata; class Mammalia; order Artiodactyla; family Cervidae; genus Cervus; species Cervus canadensis. The sequence goes on from NC_057396.1 coordinate 74,957,547, forward strand.
TACAGCGATGGTGACCATCTGAACGCCGCTTCCCACCTGAAGGTTCCCAGACTTTAAGGACAGGAGAGGCCGGTCGTTTCACTGCTGGACACACAGAGGCATGTCCGTTGCACGGCCAGGCACGCGGAGGGTCCAGGGGCCGAGTGGCCACCATGGCCCCCTCCCCCACCCCGGGCGAGGGCAGCACAGCCGCAGAGGTGCTCGTCAGACCGCCGCCCCCCACCTTGGCTCCAAGGGCCGCAGCCTGAGAGCTGATAAAGCTCTTCTGGACGACGTCCCCATTTTCCATAATCGCTCCTTTCCTTCTGCTGGGACGCGAGACAGGCAGCTGACACCTCTCCATGAGCCCCCTTCCCTCCCAAGACCAAGATGAAACCAGTATTCACAACACAGGAGGCAGGGCAAGGGAAGTAAAGCTCACCCCCCTGCAGACTTCCACAGAGGCGTGGTGTTCCGAGGAGCGGTTCGCAAGCACGCAGAGAACTCTTAATGGCTCATTACTCAGGGCGCTGCCTGGAACAAGGCAGGAACAGCAGCGCAGGTGAGGGGCCCTCGGCCGGCGCTGGCGGTGACCACCCTTTCCTGCCTTCTCAAGGCAGCGTTCAGAACGCAGGCGCCGGCGACTCCCCTGGCGGTCCAGTGCTTAAGAACCTGCCTTCAAATGAGAGGACCCTGGTTCACTGGTTCGATCCCTGGTCGGGGAACTAAGATCCCAGGTGTCTTGAGGCCGCTAAGGTGGAACACCACGACTAGAACCCCGGGTGCTGCAACTGAGACCCTGCGTGCCTGCGTGCTCAGTCGCTCAGACGTGTCCGACTCTTGGCGACCCCATGGACTGTAGCCCGCCAGGCTCCTCTGTCCATGGGAGTCTCCAGGCAAGAACACTGGAGTGGGTTGCCACGCCCCCTCCAAGGGATCTTCCCGACCCAGGGATCGAACCTGTGTCTCCTGCATTGCAGGCGGATTCTTTACCCCCTGAGCCACCTAGGAAACCCAACTGAGACCCTACGCAGCCAAATAATTTAATATCTTTTTTAAAAAAGAATTCGGGGGCCACAGGGAAGCCCCACTAGGGGGTGACTGTGAACCCTTTCACTGAAAACTGAACGAGGAGCCGCTTGTAAAGTTCAGTCCCATAGGTAGGACCCCACGAGTGACCGGGACTCCAGCACGACCCACGAGCTGCTCCCCTCTGCGTCTCCCAACATCAGGGGACCCCAGAGGCTAGAAAGCTCCCAGGCTTGAAGTCCCAACCCCTGCTTCTAAGCTCCTCGGGCCAGCCTGCAGCCACCTCCCAGCCCTCACCCACCCCGCCAGCCAGCCTCGTCTTTTCAGCTCCGCAGTCTCCACTCCGCCTGCCCGTCTTCCTCTCACGGGGCTCCCCCCCACCCCACCCCCGGTTATCGCCCTCGTGAGCATCAGAAGACCACCCTAACACCATATTCTCCAAGTGCGCCCCTAGATTCCCTGAGAAGTCGCGGTGTGTCTGCAGAGCTGGGCAGACAGACGCAGCGTTTCGCAAACGTGTTTGAGGAGGTTCTGCCGTCTGCACGGCGAGGAGAGTGAAGACGCCTCCCCGCCTGCAGGCAGGAGCAGATGGAACTTTCGCGAGTGATGTTGAGGCTGAGCGTGGCCTGAGCCCCAAGGGCAGGGGGTGACTTCCCGTGAAAAGGCGAGCACGGCCCCGAAACCCAGGGGAAAGCAAGGGACCAGGGGCAGCCCCTCCTTGCTGCTGGGGAAGGCTGGGAGGGGCCCGTGAGGGAGGCAGGAAGGGAAGAATCCCAGGGCATCCTCCCGGCCCCACGTGGTCCCTCTCTGCCCCGGACGCTGCGGGGTGGGGGCGGGGTGGAGCCGCGTGACTGACAGCGGGCTCAGTCGCACGCCTCTCAGAAGCCGGTAAAGAGGCCATGTCGGTGGAAGGGAAAGTTTGCTCTATTTTGAGATGCCAGATGCTCTCCAAAGGCAGACTCCCCACACCACCAACCCCCCAACCCCCGACAATCAGGGAGCTTCAGCTTTTATCGGCTGAAGGGGGGCAAAGCTGCACGCAGAAACAGCTCTGATCGTCGTCTTGAAATTGGTCATCGGGGGTCTGACCGACGGCGTCTCCATTGCTTTCAGTACACTTCATCTTCAGTTCCGGGGTTGGTTTGTTTCCTTTTTTTTTTTTTGAGACCAGTTCTCAGAATTGTGGCAGCTTATGTCACGGCTATAGTCCGCTCACCACCTAATCAAATTCTTCCACCTGCTGGGGAGTTTCCGTATCTATAAGACAGCTCAAAGATTAGGGCTCAGAGGGTTATCTCTAGCGCCTGCGCAGGAACTGAAGCTCCTGGACTTTGCTAAATTATTACTTGGTCTGCTTTGACCATTTCCCCTTCATATCTGCGTTTTCTCCCTTCTCTATTAAACTTATTCTTTGGCCCAAGTGTTTGGGGGACAAGGACCGTAGTTTCTTACTCCGTGTCAACCAGTACAGGTAAATGCCCTCTGGGTGGCAGCACAGCCCAAGAAATAGGCGGCCCCGCCTCCCTCCCTAGCCCCACCCCCTGACCTACCAGGCCCCGCCTCCCTCCCAGCCCCACCCCTGACCTGCCAGGCCCCGCCTCCCTCCCCAGCCCCACCCCTGACCTGCCAGGCCCCGCCTCCCTCCCACGTCCTTCTCATCCAGCGCCCGGGGCCTGCGTTGGCTGGTCCGCTGAACCCCAGCTCTTAGGATACAGCCGTGAGCAAAGCCTGGGAGGCACTGGGATCAGAGGCCCGTGACCCTCTGCGTCCTCTCTCCGGATGCCGCCAGAGAGAGAAAGACAGCAGGGCTGAAAACTGGTTCTTGGAAAACTTAAAAAAAAAAAAACCTTACTTTTTTAAAAATGCTTTTTAAAAAAAAAATTAATTACTTTCTGTCCGTGCTCGGTGTGCGCTGCTGTGTGTGGGCTTTATCTAGTTTCGGAGAGCAGGGGCCCCGCTCTAGCTGCAGTGACTTCTCGTCGCTGTGGGTCTTCTTTTGCAGCGACAGACAGGCCCCAGAGCACCCAGGCTGCAGTAGTTGTGGTGCTCGGGCTCAGTTGCCCCAGGGCCTGTGGGATCTTCCCGGACGGGGGATTGAACCCTAACCCTAATTGGCAGGCAGACGCTTAACCACTGGACCACCAGGGAAGTCCAAACATCTCAGTCTCTTTATGTAAAAGGCAGAAAACAACAAACAGTACACAAATGGCATCGATAGGTATTAAAATTTCAAAGAGGGGTTCGATTAGGGGGAAAAAGGAGTCTAAAAGGGTTCCTGCGGGAAAGTGCAGAAAGGGGGAGAACGTGACTCTAAGCCAACCCCGGGCTGGCCCAGGCCTCCAGCCCAGGCGCCCCGTGCCCTCTGGAGGCGGACAGGAAGGGGCCTCTCCCAGCCTCTGTCTGAGGGCCTCACCCCTCCTCTGTTGCTGTCCGCCCCCACGCCCCCCGCCAGGTGGGTTTTCCTGCACGAGAAGGCGTACCAGGTGCGGGACACGGCCATCGAGTCCTCGGTGGTGACCAAGGTCAAGGGCTTCGGACGCTATGCCAACCGAGTCATGGACGTGTCTGACTATGTGACACCCCCCCAGGTACATTCCTCTGCCCAGCCCGGGAGCCTGTGGGTACCCAGAGGCTGGGTAGCTTGGCGGGGAGGGGCCAAGGCAAGGAGCACCAATGGGATTCCCAGACCAGATGCCGTGGCATCAGTGATCCGGGGGACCCCTCCCCCAGCAGCTGGGAGGTGCTGGGGCCTGGGGCCTGCCTTCCCACTTTTCTAGGCAGCACTGGGTGTCAGGGAGCTGGGTTTCTCCCTGGCTCTGCTACAACCTGTCCTGAAATCAAGGGCAACACCCTGGGGGGAGCAAGAAGGGCCAGAAGGATAGCTGGAAAGAGTCTGGCTTGGACCCCACCTCTGCCTTTTGTTAGCCCCATGACCTTAGCCAGATCTCTGGGTGCAAGCCTCAGTTTCCTCATCTGTACAGTGGGGATAGCAGTTGTACCCACCTCTCAAACTGGCACTGTTGCATTTTCCCTCTCCCTCCTCCTCCCAAGGGCACCTCTGTCTTCGTCATCATCACCAAGATGATCGTCACGGAAAACCAGATGCAAGGCTTCTGCGCAGAGGTGAGGGCAGTGCAGCGTGGTTGGGGGAGGCATGGGGTTCAGGGTGTATTCAGGGGCCCAGGGTCCAGCCCCTGGAGCTGCGTGGGACCCCCCACCCTCCAGCGCCCCCCATCACTGCCCCCCGGGGTGATGGATCCTCCCTGCACCTGTCTCCCTGCAGAGCGAGGAGAAGTTCCGCTGTGTGTCAGACAGCCAGTGTGGGCCTGAGCGCTTCCCAGGGGGAGGTGAGTGAGGCCCCCTCCCTATCCCCTCCCAACCCCACAGCATCAGGCGGACCCTGAAGGCAGCACGTCTCCGCCAGGGGAGACGGTGGGAATCAGGGGTCCCGGGTGGCACTGCCCGCTCTGACAGAAGCCCGCCGCATGCCACCCCAGTGGGGGCTGCCCCAGAGCTGCCGGTCCAGGGATGGGGAGCACACAGGTGTCCCAGGTGGCCAGGGCCCTCAGGGACGGTCAGTGGGACGTGGGGGCTTGGGGGAGAGAAATTGGTTCCTGGCGTGTGCGTGCTAAGTCGCTTCAGTCGTGTCCGGCTCTTTGCAATCCCATGGACTGTAGCCCACCAGGATCCTCTGTCCATGGGGATTCTCTAGGCAGGAATACTTGGGTGGGCTGCCCTGCCCTCCTCCAGGGGATCTTCCCCACCCAGGGATCGAACCCAGGTCTCCTGCGGCTCCTTCATTGCAGGCAGATGCTTTACCGCTCAGCCACCAGGGGAGTCCCTGATTCCTGGCGGGTGGCCCTGAGTGGCTTCCTAGAGGCAGGGACATTTGAGATGGGTCCTGAAGAACAGGTAGGATTTGGCAGGCGAGGCTTCGAGAAGGGCATTCTAGGCAAGAGGAGCAGAGGCAGCCAAGGCTCGGAGGCAGGAAAGAGCCCGCGGTGAAGGGGTCTCCGCGGTGAAGGGGCCTCCGTGGTGAAGGGGCTTGGAACACGGGAAGGATGGGTCGTCCCCTCCGTCCGGCCAGTCCAGGGCTGGGGAGGCCAGGAGGGAGGAGTCTGAGGAGCACGGGGCCCCCGGTCCACCTCCCTGACCTGGCCTTTCCCTCCACCTGCGGGGTCCCTGTGTGTGTTGGGGGGCGTCCAGGATGGGGAGAGAGGGATGGGGTGAAGAGCCGGGCGTGCACCCAGCGATTGCGGCTCCACCCTCGCAGGGATCCTCACCGGCCGCTGCGTCAACTACAGCTCAGCGCTGCGGACCTGCGAGATCCAGGGCTGGTGCCCGGCGGAGGTGGACACGGTGGAGACGTAAGCGCCCGGGAACGCGCCGCGCCTCTGGGCGCCCGGGTCCCGTCCACTCCCGGGGGGGGAGGGGCAGGGCCGGGGCCCTCGAAGCGTCTCCCCCAGACCCCGAGACGCCCCGCCCAGGCCGTCAGGAGGTGCTCCCAGGAAGGTAGGTGGACCCTCCTCCTGGTTCCGCCTCCTTCCTCCCAAGCTCAGGCCTCCTGCTCTCGCCCACAGGCCTGTCATGATGGAAGCCGAGAACTTCACTATTTTCATCAAGAACAGCATCCGTTTCCCCCTCTTCAACTTCGAGAAGTGAGTTCTCAGTCCCGTTCAGTTCAGTCACTCAGTCGTGTCCGACTCTTTGCGACCCCATGAACTGCAGCACGCCAGGCCTCCCTGTCCATCACCAACTCCCAGAGTCTACTCAAACTCATGTCCATTGAGTCAGTGATGCCATCCAACCATCTCATCCTCTGTCGTCCCCTTCTCCTCCTGCCCTCAATCTTTCCCAGCATCAGGGTCTTTTCAAATGAGTCAGCTGTTCGCATCAGGAGGACAAAGGAATGAGTCCTAGCTCCTTCCTGAAGCCAAGAAGCATCGCAACCACCCCTTCCCCCCGGGAGGGGGACACCCCTTCTTCCCCAGCTCCCCAGGGGGAGACCTCCCCAGGGTGGACTCTGGGACCGGTTTCCCTGCCAGCCTCATGCGCTGGGGCTGAGGCCCCACACGGGGGCTTTGCTGGGCAGTGCGGGTGGGGACAGGGACAGTGGACCCTGGGCCTGGAATGGGGGATGCCTCCGAAGAAGGCGAGGTCCTCTGCTCCCTGCCTCAAGCCCACAAGTGCACGGGGTATCTCTTTTCCCTTGGGGCGGCCCCTCTCCAGTGGTTCCCCGTTCAGCTTTTCCTGGTCGGTGTCCGCATGCAGAGCACAACAGAGGAGCCGATGATAAGGCCGCCCACCCCCACAGAGGAGGGCGGCGGTGCAGGCCATGGAAAGGCCAGGGGCAGAGGTGGGGGGTGCGGGGCGCGAGCGTCCAGAGGGCGGGGGCTGGAAGGAAACCCAGGCATCAACCCTCCTCCACTCCCCAGGGGGAACCTCCTCCCCGACCTGACGGCGGCAGACGTGAAGACCTGCCGCTTCCACCCGGACAGAGCCCCCTTCTGCCCCATCCTGCGGGTGGGCGACGTGGTCAAGTTTGCGGGGCAGGATTTTGCCAAGCTGGCCCAAACGGTGAGGACCAAGCCACTCTTGCCTTGAGGTTGGGGGGGCCCTTTGGCCGGTGGAGGGGGTCCTGGGGGCCGGGGAGGAGCTGCAGTGTGGCCATGCCCCGGGTGGGGGCACCCCAGACCTGTGCCCGGCCTGTGCCCGCACCTGCCCGCAGTGCTCCTGCCCACCCCCAGCCCCCTCTCCCCTGCTCCTGTCTTCACGCTCCACGTGCAGGCAGAGGCCTCCGATCTCCCAGGAGCGCCCACACTACGGGAAGGTGGATCAGTGGTCACTTCCCTGCCTGAGAACTAAGGGACTAAAGATAACCAAAAAACACCAGGGACGTCCCTGGTGGTCCGGCAGTTCAGGGCCCGCCTTGCAAAGCCGGGGCAGCAGGTCAATCCCTGCTCTGGGAACTCAGATCCCGCCTGCTGTGGGGCAGTTAGGGCCACATGCGCAATACAGGGCAGGCCTCCACAAGAGCCAGCGCCATGGGGAGAAAAAAGGATGCGGAAAACAGGGATCAGAGAGGCCCAGGGGCTGTGACCCTCAGCTACAGCACTTCTTTGCTAAGGGATGCGTGACAAAGCCCTCTTCTCTCCCCCGACCTCTGCCCTCTGCCCGCTCCATCAGAGGGCTCAGTCCGCCCCCTTCTCCTTCCAGGGCGGAGTCCTGGGCATTAAGATCGGCTGGGTGTGCGATCTGGACAAGGCCTGGGACCAGTGCATCCCCAGATACTCCTTCACCCGGCTGGACGGCGTTTCGCAGAAGAGCAGTGTCTCCCCGGGCTACAATTTCAGGTAACCGCGCCCCCATCCCCCGGGGCTTTGCGAGGAGGCGGGCACCCTGACACGTCAGGCCGCAGTGCCCCCCAGGAAGAGAAGGCACCACGTTCCCCTCTTGGGTTTCGGCTCAAAATCAGGGAGGACTTTCCAGCCATCGGCCACTCGGAGACCCCATGCGGTTCTCCAAGCTCGCCGTCAGGGGCAGGGACCCCGCGGAGGGTTCACGCTCCCAGCTGGCAGTTAGGCCCCGAGACCAGGGCCTCCTGGAACATTTGGTTCCTTGGTTCTGAACCCATTCCGAGCTCCTCCGGCTCTGAAGCTGTGGGGCGTCCCATTTGTCCCCTGCACCAGAATTTTCTGAGGTTTCTTGCTTCACCAAGCAAGGGTGATAGCTCCTATCCTTTTCTCAAAAGGTGGAAATTTTGTATCTCTGTCCGTAACCAAGAGATTTCATCTGAGTGACAAGTAATGATTACAGTGTTACTGTTAGCTCCTCAGTGACTTTCCAAACAAGAACTCTGTCTTTAAATACCATCTCATTTACATTCCCAATGGCTTTGAGACATAAGGGATCCCTCTCCCCATTTTGAAGAAAGGGAGAGAAAAGAACTTGGGGCAAACTATTGGGAACCAGCTGAAAGCCCTCCTTCCATCCCCATTTCCTTATCTATGAACCTTATTATCTTGAGCTGATCAGACAATGTGTGGAAAACTTCAGCTCTCTGGGGGCGGGGGGTGGGTTCCCTTAATTTTTTAAGGTCCCAAAATTTCTGGCAGGGTCCTGATTAAGAACACAGTGTTATATACCGTAAACAGGCTAAATTAGGTAAATAGGCAGGAATCAGGGGACAAAATATGATTAAGAATGTATTTCAATTATATATTCAAATTTCCTCTATTATAATGGTATTACCCAACATAATGGCATCCATAAGCGAAAAAATCATTTTCCTTTTTTTAATCTTTGTTTGTAGTTTTAAAAAATAATTATCCACTCCTTTATGGACAGAGGAGGCTGGCAGGCTACAGTCCATGGGATCTCAAACAGTTGGACACAACGTAGAGACTAAACAACAACAACAAGCTTTACAATTAATAGTTTAAAATGTGTGTGTGTTCTCTGGAAAGAAGCATTTTTTAAAATTGAAAGTGCCTTTATAATCAACTCTAAACTTAAAAAAAAAAAAAAACCCATAGGAAACAACACATAATTTAAAGTAGGTTAAAAATACTGTTTGGCTCCCTGGCAGAAATTGTCATATTTATTCAGTCAGTACATCACACTGAAATCAATACAAAGGATATTTGTATGGTGGCTTAAAATAGTAACATATTAATAAAAATTCTTGTGATCTAAACTGCAAGTCTTCATCTTCATAACTTCCCTCTGGCCACTGGGAATTCTTCAGCCCTCCAGCTAACTCATCTGGTGGGAGAGCTTGTGAAGAGTAGAGATAGGAAGAAGACCCTGACTCGAGGTCTCATACAGCTTTAGAGGAAAGTCTTTCATTCCAAGAAGAACCGGTTTGGAGTTCTCATCTTCAGTTGGTCGTGGTGGGCTCACCCACACACGCACTGCATCCCTCCCCTCTGTCACCCTAGGCACAGCAGGACATGAGTTAGACCTCATCCTAAATAAGCGAAGTGAAAGCCGCTCAGTCGTGTCCAACTCTTTGTGACCCCATGGACTGTACAGTCCACAGAATTCTCCAGGCCAGATTACTGGAGTGGGCAGCCTTTCCCTTCTCCAGGGGATCTTCCCAACCCAGGGATTAAGCCGGGTCTCCCACATTGCAGATGGATTCTTTACCAGCTGAGCCCCCAGGGAAGACCAGTCATAAATAAGCATAGGTTAAATGTGGAGAGACAGGTCAGAGGGTCTTTAAGGACCCTGCGAGCATAATCCCTGGGGGCCCCAGATAGCTGACCCTCCCACCAAAGATCTCCAGGCTAGAGTGTTGTTTTTGTTTAGTTGCTCAGTTGCTCTTTGCAACCCCATGGACTGCAGCACTCCAGGCTTCCACACCAGTCCTTCACCATCTCCTGGAGCTTGCTCAAACTGATGTCCATTGAGCCGATGATGCCATCCAACCATCTCATCCTCTGTCGCCCCCTTCTCCTCCCGCCTTCAATCTTTCCCAGCATCAGGGTCTTTTCCAATGAGTCAGTTCTTCACATCAGGTGGCCAAATATTGGAGTTTCAGCTTCAGCACAGCCCTTCCAATGAATATTTAAGACTGATTTCCTTTAGGATGGACTGGTTGGATCTCCTTGCAGTCCAAGGGACTCTCAAAGAGTCTTCTCCAACAGCGCAGTTCGAAAGTATCAATTCTTCATTGCTCAGCCTTCTTTATGGTCCAACTCTCACATCCGTATATGACTACTGGGAAAACCATAGCTTTGATGATATGGACCTTTGTCAGCCAATTAACATCTCTGCCTTTTAACACACTGTCTAGGTTTGTCATAGCTTTTCTACCAAAGAGTAGGCGTCTTTTAATGTCACAGTTGCAGTCACCATCCGCGGTGATTTTGGCTTCAGTGTGAAGAGGCAAAGGTGCTCTATTTGACCCTTATGGTTTAAGAGTTTCTAGAGAGCCCAAGGAGTAAGGGCGCAGGGGGCATTTCTGTGGCCCTGGCTCTGCCTCCTCAGAGCACCCCCCAACCTCACTCCCCACCCCGGGGAGCCAGCCACTGCCCTCATGTTGCCGCAAACTGCAGGCACCACACAGACACCCAGTGCTGAGCTAAGATCACCTGTCAGGGAGGCTCCTGGCCACCGATCCAAAACCTTGGAGAAGAGAACAAGGGTTACGGCCGGGCTCATTCAGCGGATCCTGTATGCCCGCTCCATAGAGTCTCACGAGGCTCCTTGCCAGTGTGTGAAGTGTCCCATGTGTGTTTGCTCAAAGCTCCTCACCCCCTGCCTAGGAGGAGCTTCCCTCCCCCCCACTTCACAGATGAGAAAGCAGAGGCTTGCGAGTGAAATACTTCTCTCGAGGTCACAGAGCCCGTAAGCGTGGGTGCCTGGATGCAAACCTGTTTTCTTGGCTGCTTTCCACCCCAACCAGGGAGGTTAGAGACATTCACCTTTAGCACAGTCAGTGTAGTTGGTACATTCATCCCCACTTTAAAGACAAAAAATCTGAGGTCCAGGGAGGCTGAAAGACTAGTTGCTGCTGCTGGAGGCACCATTCCTAGCCCAGCCTTTTGTCTCCCAAACAAATTCATCTGCTTCTTCCTCTCCAACAGAGGCTAGATTTTTTTCCCCCCCAACGTCCTGCTGTTGCCGTTTGCTCTGGAGGGAATGGAATCATTCAGCCAAGATTCAGCCTTCTTTTAATCTGCAAACTCAGACGTTCAGAGGCAGCTAGAGACTCGCGTTTCCATCCTTAATTACTTCTGCAGCTCCTTTCCAAATGCCAGCCCCCACCCCAAGGATCTTGAGGATCTTTGCCTGCAGAAGTCAGAGACTTAGAGAATTTATAGCTGTTGAAGGCACCTCGACTAACGTGACTATTTAACAGATAAGGAAGTAGACCCTCCAAAGGGGGAGGTGATGGGCCCAGGTCACAGGTGCATGTTAGAGGAGCCTTAGAGGCCATTTGCTCCCAGTTCCTATGGCAGTCTCTGTGAAGCAGCCCCAGACGAGGTCTGTCCATCACTGACGGCCCCAGTCATTGGAAAGGTGACCTCATATTGAGCTACAACGCGTCTCCCTTCCACTCCCACCCAAAGCACCTGGTGCCATCCATCTAAATTAATCTTTCTTTGTGTGATCTCCTGAAGGTTCCCATCTGTCCCTACCTGAAATTGAGTGGAAAGATTTTATTTTTACTCTTAGGTCTCTTCTACGTGGTGTAAGGTTTCAAAGGCCATTTTAACTTAGTGTTTTCATGAGGCTTCTCTCCAGGCACCTTGAGAAGGTGCAGTTGCTGGGTTCATCCACATCAGTCCCAGACAGAGCGAAGCATTTCTAAAAATAGGAACCGGCACGACTCCCCTGGAGGTCCAGAGGTTAAGACTCCACGCTGCCGATGCAGCGGGCATGGGTTTGATCCCTGGCTGGGGAACTAAGAGCCCACAGACCATGCAGCATGGCCAAAGAAATTTTTTTAATTATTAATTTAAAAATTTAAGAAATAAGAGCTGGCGAGAGTCACCAGTTCCAGGGTGCACTCGGTGAGAGCCACCCCCGCAGAAGGGCTTCTGCGTGCCGGGCGCCCCCACGGCTCAGCGGGGCAGGATTCTAACCGGAGACCTGCCTGCATTCCCCAAAGGGCGGGGGCAGGCAGTGCTGTGGGGCAGCGAGTGTCCCTCTGCCCGTGAACAGGCGTGTGCACGCGTTTGGGGATGAGTGCGTGTGAGTGAGCGTGTGCGTCCGTTGTGTGAGTCGGTGAGGCTGAGTGAGTGTGTCAGGGAACACGTGTGAGTCTGTGTGAGTGGCTGGGCAGAGACAGTACAAAGACGGACTGAAAATACTGTATCAGTCAGGGTCCCAGCGGGAAGCAGATGGCACCTGCCGACTGGGTAACCGGAGGAGGGTTGAGTAAAGGGCCTGTTTCAGAGCGGAGAGGAAAGCCTCAAAGGACCGTGCAGCGTCCACAAAGGGGGCAGTAACGGGACGTTGGTGACGGTCCAGGTCTGAAGGGACGAGGGCAGGAAGCAGTTCCCAGTCCCGAGACACAGAGTCGCAAGCAAGAGAAGCAAAGGCCGGGGCAGCCCAGGGCGGGGTCAGGCAGGGAGGAGCGGGGTCAGGTATGGAGGAGCAGGGTCAGGTATGGAGGAGCGGGGTCAGGCAGGGAGGAGCGGGGTCAGGTATGGAGGAGCGGGGTCAGATATGGAGGAGCGGGGTCAGGCAGGGAGGAGCAGGGTCAGTAGAGACACCCAGCACAAGCCTGACAGCTTTCCTCTGTGAGGTCACAGCCCTGCCCTACCTCCTGGAGGCCTCTGCGCCTTCCATGCTCCTCTGAAAGCCTTGATTGCCCAACAAAAATGCACGTATTCACAAGTGTGGGCAATTTGGCAGGTGATTTCTTTTTGTACAGGATCCTCAATTTCTACGAATAAGGCGAAACCCACGCTCTGGATAGTAAATCCAAGCCAGAGTAATGACCGGGAAGCACTCTTCCATCCCCCAGTCCTACTCCTTTTATGGGAAGTTAACCTCTTGGGCAGTTTGACCATCTTTTTTTTTTTTCTTTCTCTGCATTTATATTCATGCAGCATAGAATTCCAGGGCTTTGAAGACCTTGAAAAGCTTATCCCTGGACCTCAGATTGGGAGCCCCTAGAGTTAAGTTGGAAGAGCCCTCTCAGACCTCTTTTTGATAGGATTTATAGCTCATCATCTGCCCCTCACCCCCAAGGAAGGCTCAGAAAGACTTTGAGACTTGCCTGAGGTTACACGGCCCATGAAGAGGAACCCAGGGACCTGATCTGTGGCCACTAAGCAGCTGTCAGGGATATAGTCCCCCACCCCAACCCTGATTGCTGGAACGACAGAATCAGAACCGTGCATTTAGCATCATTGGATTTCTTGTTCCTCCCCTGAGAGCTCCCAAGACAGCTTTGCTATACTAAAAGGCAACGCGGTTTTGGATTTCCTCTCTCGGAGTCTGGGACAGAAAACACTCTTTCAGCTGCGAGATGTTCCTCAGGCCGTAGGTGTTTCTAGCGATCGTTTGGTGTTGGAAACGTCCCCACCGCAGCTTTCATGAAACTCTGAAATCTGGCGCGTGTTCCGCTTCCATGTTGCAGAGAGTCGGCGCGCTCTCAGGCCGATTGACAGAGACAGAATCGAACGGCACCCTTGGCTTTGATCGCACTTTCTGCAATCTGGATTTTTTTCCTTCCAAAAGCCATAGAAAGTGTGATAAAATCAGTCATTTCCATCAGTTCTGCAGAAACACGTGCAGGTCCTCTCGGCTCGGGTGTACGGGTTGGAATTCTCTCTCCTCCGATTTCATCGCTGCTTCCTTTGGCTCAGGGTGAGAGGCGAGGCAATGAGAGCGATCCTGAATTCATTCAGCCCTTTGTCACTCTCGTGTCTAGCCACAGGATGGGTAGAGGATGCTGGCTGACACTCCTGGGCACTTAAGAGCCTGACCTTGGCGAGTGGTCTTTGTGGGTTACCCCATCGCCTCTGAAGAGGGCGGGTTTTATAACGGGAAATCTGAGGCTCAGAGGCTGCATCTCTCTGCCCCCAGACCACGCAGCAATTAGTGCTGGAGTTGGAATTCAAACCCTGGCGGGCTGACCCCCGAGCTTGTGTTCGCAGCCCCAAGCATGCTGGCAGGACTGGTATGGTCACCCCCATTTTACAGACGAGGAAACTAAGGCCAAAAAAAAAAGAGAGATCACTCCCAGGATCAGACAGCTAGTAACTTAGCTCTCTGGTATATCTTCCAGCTTTGTGTCCATTGATCTTTCCCTGCCTTGTTAAAGATAAATTATTAGTAGTATGTTTTTTAAAAAAAGATCCAACACACCATATTTTAAATGTCTGCCTTTGCGGTCGGTTAGGTTCCTAGAACGTGAGTCAGTCAATGTAACCTGGGACCCTTCTCGCAGGGGAGGAGTCCCTGCCTGCTGGATGTTGCCTCAGCCCCATGCAAGGAGTTTGCCAGGAGATGTTTTCCCGTCAGTGTAAAAAATCAACTGTAAAAGTATATTTCGGCTGGCAAAATTACTTCCCACCAGGCAGAAGCTTTGCTGAGAACGCCGCCTCCCTCCCTCAGACACCCAAATTCCAGGCCCAGGTTTTCCCTCGCAGGTTCAACCCGGATCCCGCACGTTCGTTGCTGTTTTCCTGCTGTTGTAACAGTTACGTGTCCCTGCTTTCGGAAGGAGTTTCCACCACTCCCTGGGAGAGGGATCATTTCTAAACAGATGTCTGAGAGCTTCCAAGGGATTTGTACGTGGTGATAAAAAACCCTTCTCCATTCAGTTCAGTGACTGCCGGGACTGCAAATATCAGCTCAGCGTGGGAAAGCGCCATTCAGGGTTGAAGGGAAGGGAAGTGAATGAAAGTTGCTCAGTCGTGTCCGACTCTTTGCGACCCCGTGGCCTATACAGTTCAGAATACTGGAGTGGGGAGCCTTTCCCTTCTCCAGGGGATCTTCCCGACCCAGGGATTGAACCCAGGTCTCCCGCATTGCAGGCGGATTCTTTACCCGCTGAGACACGGGGGAAGCCACTCAGGGCTGGAGCTGTCGAAAGGTGAGCCGGGCAGCTCCCGCCCGTGGCGCCTGCCCCTCACTGGAGGTGTTCCGGCAGCGGCAGGAGACCCGTCCAGGCTAAAGTGGGGAGGCTTTGGGGCTTTCTTTTAACCTCCAGTTACAACACGTGCTGTGTTTGCTTCGTGGCTGACCGGGAGAGGGCAGGACCAGTTCCTAGGATCAGGGAATTTTTTTTTTAACTTTCAACTTTACAGTGTTAGGTTGGTTTCTGCCAAACATCAGCATGAATCAGCCACAGGTATACACAACGTCCCCTTCCTCTTGAAGCCCCCTCCCGGCCCCCTCCCCATCCAGCCCCTCCAGGGTGTCACAGAGCCCCGGATTGAGACAACTTTATCTGTCTGTTATTCTTGGCCACACTGGTTCTTTGCTGCGGTGAGTGGGCTGCTCACTGCAGCGGTCTCACGGGCTCCAGGGCAGGTGGGCTCAGAGGTTGTGGAGCATGGGCTTACTGCCCCGAGGCCTGTGTGATCCTCCCAGACCAGGGGTCAAATCCACGTCCCCTGTGTGGGCAGGATGACTGCCAACCATGGGGCCTCCAGGGAAGACCCAACCAAGGAATCTTTAATCTAGTAGAGATGATAAACCTGCACTCAAATAACGAGAATGTTCTCACACACACACAAATCTGGTGCTGCGGCGAGCCAAGGATAATAAAGATGAGATAGAGGGGAAGCAGAAGAGAGGTCCAGGCAGTGGTTCGGGCTTTGCCGCAAAAACTCAGTGTGATTTCTTGGCAAGCCCTCATTCCCCCTGTGGGCCTCAGTTTCCCCCTCTGTAAAATGGGCTGGCTACAGGTGAGCGTCTCTAAGCCTGATCCAGTGCATGTGGGCGTCTGGGGAAAGGCTTTGGAGACTCTGGCTGCTGAAGCATGCACTCTTTATTTACAGACCTGTGATGTGTACCCCCCCACCCCGAGAATGAAGCTTCCACACTGCCCTGCAGCAGCACCTCTGACAAGTGATTTATTATGGTAATTGAGACTTGTAACTTACTCATTCTTTGTTGCTGCCGGAGGCAGGAGGAAGCACGATACATGCGCACGCGCGCACACACACACACACACACACAGACACACGCAAGCTTCTCAGTATTGGCAGGCCTCAGAAGTGTCTGATTCAGTCCTGTGCTGAGGGCATCCTATCTGGCCTCAGAACAGGTGTCTCCGTGAGGGGCCTGGCGGGAAAGCCGGCTCAGCTGGGGTTTGTGAAGAAGCACACACAGGGCTCCCACTCCCGGCCCCCCAGCCAGGGCAGAGGATGGAGCCGGGGTCCCCGGCAGGGGCCACATCCACAGAGTGACCCAGCTCCAGGCAGGCCCACAGTGAAGCTGGGCAGCAGCTGGTGGAATCAATACCCCACCTTCTGCTTCCTGCCCGCTGGTCCCTGGCCGGTGCCTCTCACCCACCAGCCCCCCACTGGAGACCAGGGAGGAATCGGGGGCAGGAAGGCAGCCTGTGGAGGCCGGAGACCAGAGGCTGGGTGCTGGGGGCCTTCCCTGGGGTCCAGTGATTAAGACCCCGAGCTCCCAGTGCAGCGGGCATGGGTTCAATCCCCGGTCAGGGAACTAAGATCCCTCCCGCCTCATGGAGCAGTCATAACAGAACAGAGAGAGGCTGGGTGTTAGGACAGGTGACCCCTCAAACAGCTGGGCTCCGGGGGCCCCCTGTACCCCGAGGGCCAGCCCTGCCAGTCGGCGCCCCCTCCCAGGCTTCCCCCCGCTTCCCAGCTCAGCACGGGCAGGTGTCTGGGGTCTCCTCTCTCCCTGACAGTTCTGGCATCGTTGCGTCAGAGCCGCACTGCGCTTTCCTCCCCGGCCGCTGTGTTTTCACAGGCAGCAGCTGAACGAGCTGCCGGCCCGCTCCAAGACTGCAGCCAATGCTCCCTTCAAAGCCTCTTCTCGCAGGGAAGCGGCAGGGGGTGGGCAGGGAGCTGTGGGTTCCAGAGGCACCATTTGGATCCCAGCTGTGCCCCCTTGCTGTATTTCCATGGCGCATCTGGGGAAACCGAGCCTGAAGCCCTGAGCCCCGGGTTTTGTAGCTCCTCCGAGTGGCAAAGCCAGAGTCCCAGTCCAGGACGGTCTCATTCCAGGGCCCCTAAGCCACCAGCTGCCCCTGTGGAGCTGCTGTTGTGAGAAGCCTCGATGAAATGACGGGTGTGGAAGCCGCTGGCCTAGAGCTCAGCGGGAGAAAGTGCTGCACGTACATTATTTCCCTGCACTGTTCCCACCAGCAGCATCTACTTCCCCACCCAGCCAGCTGTCAGATCTCAATGTTTCTGCTGGGGAGAGAGACAGCCTTTGTTCCTGCCTTGTCCTAGCTCCACCTGACGAATGGGGAGAAACGCAGATGCCCCAGTCAGTAGGAGGAAACTCGCAGGCCAGCCTTGCGAAGCTCCACTGTGAGATGTCAGGAGTCTGAGAAATCCATTTACCCCTCCAAGAAGCATTTACCAGACTCATTGCTGGAATGGGCAGGCCCTCACGCAAAGAGAGACGGGGAGATCCAGCTTGTAATTAATAGTCCCCAGTTGTTGTTCTAGAAACTATTTCTGTGTTATCTGGCCATGGCGGGTCTTTGCTGCGGCATGCAGGATCGTCGTTGCAGCCCGCGGGGTCCCTAGTTGTGACGTGCGGGCCCAGGAGCTGCAGTGTGGGCTTAGCTGCTCTGACCAGAGATCAGACCCGCGTCCCCTGCATTGCAAAGCGGCTTCTTGCCCACTGGACCACCAGGCAGGTCCCGAGAGTCCTAATTATTCACTACAGTCTGGGGTGGCAGGTACTGGAGCAGAGGCCTGGGTCCCAGCAGAGACAGGAAGGGTAGCCCGAAGGGGTGTTACAGCCTCAGCGCTGCAGTTCTAAGCCCGCGTGCCTGTGTGCTAAGTTGCTTCCATCATGTCAGACTCTGCAACCGCAGGGACTGTAGCCCACAAGGCTTCTCTGTCCCTGGGGTTCTCCAGGCAAGAATCCTGGAGTGGGTTGCCATGTCTTCCTCCGGGGGATCGTCCTGACCCAGGGATCGAACCTGCATCTCTTGTGTCTCCTGCATTGGCAGGCAGGTTCTTTACCACTAGCGCCACCTGGGAAGCCACCACGCTGGAAAAAAAAAAAAAAACAGCAGTGATTTGTAGTGCGTGCCGATTTCCATGGTGTAAACACTCCACCGTGGTCAATTTTGAGCCAAAGCACGCAGCCCCTGATCTTGGCTGTGGGAAGAGAGACAGGTGAGCTCCCAGGGTGAGGTGCGCCAGCCAGGCCGCTCCCCCTCTCTGCTCCACCCACCAGGTCTCTGAGCTTTTCAGGATGCAGCATCCTTGCCCTCAAGAGGGCCTGCAGACCCCTCAGCCGGGCAAGCTGCCCCAGCTCCGGCTGTTCTTACCTCTCAGCTCCCCGCGCTTCAGGTCTCAGGGTTCAGGCCACTTTCACACGAGGCCTTCCTTGACCCGCCAGCCTCCATGCCCTGTGCTCTTGCATTCAGTTTTACCTGATGATGGGTCTGCGTGGCTCGTTCCTATTTCTCTTCCTCACCTGAGAGCAGATCTTGCCGGTGGATCGGCGGTGCCCAGCACCACGCCTGGCATGGAGCAGGGTGCTCTGAAGAGCTGTGGGGAGCAGAAGTGAGAGGCCGTGGAGATGGGCCCTGCGGGATGACTAGGAGTCTGCGCGGTGGGGAAAGGGAGGAGAAGGGGCATCAGGGGCAGAGGCACAGAAGTCAGCATCCACGGAGCATGTCCAGGGGGTCCAGAAGGCAGGCAGCGTGGTGTGCGGGCCGTGAGGGGCCTCTGCCGGTGAGGCTGGGACCTCAGGCCCGAGGCTTGGCATTCCAGGCCAAGGAGTTGAATGCAGACACCGTCCTCACTGACCCCATTTCCTAGCCGAGAAGACCAGAGCCAGAGAGGCAGGAATCAGAGGATTTGGGAAAAATCAGGGCTCAGCCACAGGGTGGGGCTTCCTGAGTGGTGCTAGTGGTAAAGAATCCACCTACTAAGGCGGGAGACATGAGAGACGCAGGTTCAACCCCTGGGTCGGGAAGATCCCCTGGAGGAGGGCATGGCCACCCACTCCAGCTATCCCTGCCTAGAGAATCCCATGGACAGAGGAGCCTGGCGGGCTGCAGTCTGTGGCGTCACAGAGATGACTGAGTGACTTGGCCCGCATGTGGGGACGGGGTAGCTCAGCCCTTCTGTTCACTTTTCCGCTTATTCATTTATCTGTTGGCCGCATCACACGGCTTGTGGGGTCTTAGTTACCAACCAGGGATCAAACCCCAGGCCGATGGCGATGAAAGCACCATGTCTGAACCACTGGACCACAGAGAATCCCACGCCCTTCTTCTTCCTCGGTGAGGTGGCTGGCGTCCTTCTTTGGACACTTCATGGCTTGCCTATGCTCTTTTTAAATGTTTATTTTATTTGTCATTTACTCATTCAGCCGCTCCGGGTCTGAGCTGTGGCGCATGGGATCTTTAGGTGCGGCATGTGAGCTCTTCGTTTCGGTATGCAGGACCTAGTTCTCCCTGACCAGGGGTTGAATCCGGGCCCCCTGCATTGGTGGCATGAAATCTTAGCCGCTGGAGCACCAGTGAAGTCCCCTAGCTTCTATTATTTCACTTTGCCTCGTTCTTAGGATGAGGAAGGAAACGGACATGTCTTGAGCACTTACGATGTATATTAGGGCACCATCCCATCCCCGTCCTTCCTGTAGCCTTTTTATTCTCACTTATCGACCAAAGCAAAAAGCTCAGAGAGGTTGAGTGACTTGCCCAGGGTCAAAAAGCAGGTTAACAACAGCTGTGGAACCACACGTCAATCTCCTAGACTTCCTAAGGAGGTTTGCTCCTCACAATGTGGTGTCCTTGGAATTTGCCCTCTCTCTAATCTTGAGTGACTCCCCAGCTTTAGCTCATTCTTTGTTCTTCCACAAACACTTCTTCCCTCTGAGCCTCAGTCTTCTGAGCTGTGACATGATGGTGGTGGTTTAGTCGCTGAGTCGTGACCAACTTGCAACCCCATGGACTGTAGCCTGCCAGGCTCCTCTGTCCATGGGATTCTCCAGGCAAGAGTACTGGAATGGGTTGCCGTTCCCTTCTCCAGGGGATCTTCCCGACCCAGGAATCAAACCCGGGTCCCCTGCACTGCAGGCAGAGTCTTTCCCAGTAACCGAGCTGTGAGGGAGGAGTTTGCAGTAGTCAGGGTAAGTACTGCTAGCTGCTGTAACAAATAGCCCGTCCAGCTCAGCGGCTCAGCAGAGGCTTACGCCTTGCCCGAGGCACCGTGCCCTGCGGGTCAGGATGGGAGGAGAGCTGTGTGCAGTCGTCTGGGGTTCCCACCACCCTGGGGTGAGCCTCCTCTGGGGTCTGAGTTCTCCCCTGGCTCCCGAGCACCCGGCCACGAGGGTGGCACACAGCCCTCACACGCCCCAGCCCAGTGGTAAGAGACCTCATCTCTGTTCACAGTCTGTTGACAAGAACTGGCCCCGGGGGCCCAGATAAAGGCGAGGCAGCTGGGAAACCCGGTCCAGCCGGGTGCCAAGACGGAAGATAACCCCGACCCTGGTGCGCACAGAGCCTGTCTCTGCCACAGGGTGGGGCCAGATGCTGTGATTCCCCCCACCCGGCCATACCGAGTGCAGAAGTCAGGACGCCTGGGTCGCTCCCGTGTCTGCCGCCGGGGCCTCCCCCTCACCCCCCAGATGAAAGCCGTTCCTCCTCCCGCCCTCGCGGGAGGAGAACCATCCCTGCCAAGCCTCCTCTGAGGGCGTGTGGGCGGCGAGATAATGATCTGAGCGTGCTCACTGCCTCTTGGAAGGCAGGTGCTGGAGGGAAACCAAGTCCGCTTTGGTTCTTCTCTCTGTTCCCTTCACATTCCTTCCCAAGATAAATTTAGCCAGCCGTGCTCTGAGCGGCGGTACCCAGGATACCGACTTTTTGTTCTCCGAGCCCACGTCGAAGCGTTTCCCACGGCTGTGGCCGTGAGCCGGGGACGCAGACCTCAGGAGCGCGGTCCCGGTCTCGGCCCTGCGCCTCTGTGGCCCCCGCCTGCCCCGACCCCAGCCCTCGCTGCTGCGTGTTTCAGACAAGGGCCCTGAATGCTCCAGTGACCTGAGACAGAATGCAGAATACAGAAGGGCTTTCAGATCCAGCGCGAGGGCTGCTGTGTCCTTCCCAAAGAAAGAAAGGAAAGAACCAAAGAATAATTACCGCCACTTAGCGCCCAGAGGCAGGATAGCTCTGGTGGAGAGCACAGACTGAGGAGTTGCAAGTGTGCATCGGAATTCCAATTCAGGCAAGCGACCTTGTCAACTGTCTCCCCATCTGCAAAATGGGCCAACACTGCCTTCTTCTTGAGATTTCCTGAGAAGCTCAAGAGACGTGCGTGTTTTCTGCTGCTCTGTAAATGCGGATGTGGAGATGGAGATGCTTCATACGTGGCCTCCTACTCTCTTACAGCTGGTCTGGCTCAAGCTTGGTGCTTTTTGCCTTGGTCTGTGAAGCTCTGTGCTGCCTCCACCCAGACCATACTGGCCCTAATCTTCTTTTACATACTATTTTATCTGACTGCACCAGGTCTTATTGGCGGCACGCAGGATATAGTTCCCCATCCAAGGATCGAGCCCAGGCCCGCTGCACTGGGATCACGGTCTCATAGCCTCAGGACCACCGGGGAGGTTCTGATACTCACCAAACTTTTGAGGATGAGGTAGCTGCTGCCGTATTTCCTTGTCCTCCAAGTCTTTTTTTTTTTTTTTTCCTTTTTGGCCACACTGCACGCTTTGCAGAATCTTAGTTCCCCAACCAGGGATCGAACCTGGGTCCCAGCAGTGAAAGCACCGAGCCCTAACCACTGGCCAGCCAGGGAACTCCCCCACCAAGGCTTTGCCCGTGGGGTTAAGTGGCTGCCCTTCTTGCAGCCTCCTTCTCAGGCCTGGGTTCATTCTACCACTGTCAGGAAGACCCTTCTGTCTTCCCAGCCTCCAGCTGCAGAGCCCCCGCAGGAAACACATGCCCGGGCCAGCCTCCCCAGAGGCCGTTTTCTCCCTGGATCCTTTCAGCCTGTCTGAGGCCTCCAACAGCGAACAGGTGCTTCCCTCAGGCACAGGCAGGAATCGAAGGTGGACCCCCTCTCCCCATGCTCCCCCCCACCCAGACAAAGCTCTCCAAGCCCGAGCTTCCTGCCTGTGAAGTGGGGGAGGGGAGGGCCGGAGTCCCGGGAGGGAACAGTTAGGGGTCTCAAAAGGGGCGACTGCATGGATGCACTCTTCGCAGACTCTGGGCCTCAGGCGGGAGGCTAGACCGGCTACAGGCCCCGCAGAGGAGCCAGGAGACAAAAAGCACCCTGCCTGCCTTCCCTTCACCCTCTGGCCACCCACGGGCACCTCCTACTGGCAGGACCACCCCGACCCAGAGGGCAGGGGCCTGGGTGGGAGTGGTCTCTGCAGAGAAGGGCAGAGAGGACGTCCGACTCAGAGGTCAGGAGCACGCCCACCTCAGAGGGTGGGCTCGGGGGTCACCCCTCTCACTGACTGTGGAGGAGGTCTCAGCACCCCCCGGGTTATAGACGTCGGAAGTGAAGCCTCAGGGGCTGAGTCCCAGGAAAGAGCCCACACCTGCAGCCTGTGGTGGTGGAGCCCGGATTTAAGCTCACTTCTGCCTGACCCCGGGATTCCCAGAGCTGACGTGCGTGCTGGATGCGTCCCTCAGTCCTGTCCGACTCTGCGATCACACGGACTGTGGCCCACCAGGCTCTTCTGTCCATGGAATTTCCCAGGCAAGAACACTGGAGCGGGGTGCTAGCTCCTCCCCCAGGGGATCTCCCTGACCCAGGGACTGAAGTCGAGTCTCCTGCACGGGCCGGTGGACTCTTTACCGATGAGCCAGCGGTGACAGTAGCCGACATTTACGATTTAAGGTGGCTCATCCCCCAACAAGTGACCTTCTCCCTCCGCCGTGATCCTTCCGTTATCTGTCCCCTCGGGCTCAGCGCTTCATTCTCCCCGCTGGACAGTTTGGAAGGCAAGCATCTCTGGGAGGGGCTTCGTGTCAGTCACTGGACACTTCCAGGGAGTGAGTTTCTCAGCTGTCCCCTGTTCTGAGAGAGGCCCAGGATGGGCCTGGGAGCCTCCAGGGACTGGAAATGCTGAAAGGGAGGCGCCCGAGAGAAAGACCGACGTGGACGCCGCACAGCTGCGGAGCTCTCCGTGTCCCTTCTCAGTCACCCCCTCACCGAGTCCTCACCCTCTTCCTGGGATGCTGACATTGGGAGCCTGTGTTACCGCTTTGGGGCAGCAGCCCAGAAAGATTACCCTTCGCTAGGGTTCGTTTCCCAGGCGGCACCAGTGGTAAAGAATCCACTTGCCAATGCAGGAGACATAAGAGACGCAGATTCCATCCCTGGGTCAGAAAGATCCCCTGGAGGAGGGCACAGCAACCCACTCCAGTGTTCTTGCCTGGAGAATCCCATGGACAGAGGAGCCTGGCGGGCTACAGTCCATGGGGTCGCGAAGAGTCGGACACGATTGGGCACACACACACACACGCAGAGTTAGTTTCACCTGTAACCACGTAGAGGGTAACGCGCTGGCTTTAGAAGCCCAGACACAAATGCAACTCAAGTCCTGGCTGACTGTGACGGCCGGTAGACGCCTTCACCACCACAGGCATCCCCGAACGGGGTGACGCCCACCTCGCAGTGTTCAGTGAGGGTGAAACCTGACCACTCTGCTCAGCCTCCCGCACAGTTCCCGGTGGACACAGCAGTCCCGGCCGGGGACGCTCAGAGAGCAAGTGCTTGAACGGGGCAAATCCAGCGCTAGGTCTCGGCCAGCTGAGTCACCCCGAACCAGTCATTTAACCCCTAGAGCCTCGTTTGAAAAGTAGGGCAGTCACACCCTTATCCACTGGCTTCTGAGATGCGGTGTCTAAAAGCATTTATTATTATTATTATTATCATCATCATCATCATCTTGGCCACGCCTTGTGTCATGTGGGATCTCAGTTTCCTGACCAGGGTTCAAACCTGCGTCCCCTGTGTTCTAAGCACAAAGTCCCAACCAGCGGACCGCCAGGGAAGTTCCTGAAAGCCGTTTTTAAAGCCGCCCTATAAAAGCACTTTAGGGATCAGTGTGTTCTTTCACAGTATCGGCACCGGGGAGCCTTCCCGGGTGCTTGCTGACTTTGTTCCAGACCCTGTTCTCAGCCCCTGACAGTGTGACTTCACTCCGTTTTCATGGCAGCGCTCAGGAGCAGGGCTTCTGTACTCTGCTCGCTCGCAGATGAAGGAACGGAGTCTCAGGTTAAGTGACTGCCCTGCGTTGCGTAGCTGGCAAGTGGCAGAAGCAGGCTTTGAATCCAAGCAGGCCGAGCCGCCCACGGCAATGGGCACACCCGTCTGGGAGAGGACTCCCAAAGAGAGAACCGCAGAAGCCGGGAGTCCAACGGGGCTCACACTTTCCTACACGCCAGACTCACTTAGAGCAATCAGATTTTTAGGAGGCAGCCTCCCGAGACCTAGTCCTGAGATGTTGGTTCTCTGGGTTCAGGGCAGGGCCTGGAGATCTGCCTGCTTAACAAACCCCTCCAAGGTGATGGCTGTGCAGGCGGCCGGCTGACCACACGGGGAGGACCGCGGCGGGCGTCCCGCCCCACCGTCGGGCAGGGCTGGGCGGTGAACGAGGGCTGCAGGGCTCCAGGGGACCCTGAGGGTCCAAGCGGGAGAGACAGGCGCCCACAGCGGGCCCGCGCCTCCCCCTCTGGCCTCCAGGTTCGCCAAGTACTACAAGACGGACAACGGCAGTGAGTATCGCACCCTGCTGAAGGCTTTCGGCATCCGCTTCGACGTGCTGGTCTACGGCGACGTGAGTCCTGGGCCGGGGGCGGGGCGAGATGCAGGCCCTTTCTGGGCCCTCGAGAGGCTCCTTCGGGGGCCGGGTTCTCCGGCTGACCCGCCCAGAGACCCTCGCTGGTAGCATTACGCAGTGGGGGTCGGGGGTAGGGGGCGCACACTGGTCCCCGAGAGGCCTTCTGGCTCCACGGCCGCCCTGGCTGGGAGCCCCAAGTTTAGCCTCAGGCCTCACCGGACCTGCTGAGCGTCCTGCACGCTCACCTCGGTCTTTGTGCACCAGGCTGGCAAGTTCAACATCATCCCCACCATCATCAGCTCCGTGGCGGCTTTCACCTCGGTGGGAGTGGTGAGTGCGGGCCCTCCAGGCTCGGTCACGGTCACGGGTCACGGTCACGGTCAGGCCCGGGGCGGGGTGAGGGGAGAGGGGGGAGGGGGAGGCGAGGGGGTGGGGGGACCCTCTTCTGCCTGGAGCCATCCCCTCCGCGCTGGGCCAGCATCTCCTGTCCTGGCGCCCACGTGGCCAGCGCGCCCCCCCCACCCCGTTACCAAGTCCCTGTTCCCCATCACCGTGAAGGTGACGGGGTTTGGGGTGGTGGGGAGGAGACCCCAGGGTTCCCAGACCCGAGAGCCAAGCGGGCGCAGAGCCCTGCTCCCCGGGGTCGGGCACACGCCCCCCCGCCCCCCACATTTCCTCGGCTTCTCCCAGTGCATTTCAGGGTGGGCCCACCCCCCCGGAGCTGCGGAGGTGGGTCCCAGAGACAGAGCAAAGCCCTTGGACGTTTTCCTAAAGGAAATGTCAGCCGGGAGGCTCTGGAGAGCTAGCCGCACCCCCAGGGCAGTCCTGCCCCGCCAGAGCTTCCCGCCACCCTGCCCCCCACCCCCTCGCCCACAGCGCTCAGAGCCCCCAGCTGTCCCGCCACCCTGCCTCCTGCCCGCATGCTCAGAGCCCCCCACTGTCCCGCCAGCCTGTTCCCCCGCGCCCCCCCCCCCCGCCACCCCGCAGCGCTCAGAGCCCCCCGCTGTTCCTCCAGGGCACGGTCCTCTGCGACATCATCCTGCTGAACTTCCTCAAGGGGGCCGACCAGTACAAGGCCAGGAAGTTCGAGGAGGTCAGTGGTGGGGGGCGGGGGGGTCCACGAGAGGCAGGGGAACGCGGGGCAGGGAGGCAGCTGGACCCTGGACTGTCCTGGGTCCACGAAGGGGAATTCACTGGGCG
The DNA here is from genome assembly GCF_019320065.1 of Cervus canadensis. Classification (NCBI taxonomy): domain Eukaryota; kingdom Metazoa; phylum Chordata; class Mammalia; order Artiodactyla; family Cervidae; genus Cervus; species Cervus canadensis. The sequence continues at coordinate 74,983,185 of NC_057396.1, forward strand.
GGGGGCGGTTCCGACGGGGCGGACCTTGGCCAAGCGCAGGGCGTGGTCATCGCTCTTAGCATCTCCACCCACTCGTCCTCCCTCGGGGTGGGCAGACCCTGCTGTGGCTTGCCTCGGGGCTCGCTTTGCCCTTGAGTTGCATGGGAACAACCTTGGGGTCACCCCGACTTTCCCTAGCTCCCCTCGGACCCAGCCGTGAGCCCCGACGGCTGAATCCGCCACACGGGGGCCCAAGGGAAGACCCCGCCCACAGTTGGAGCCCACTCATGCCAGCGCTTCTGCCTGCAGGTGAGCGAGACCACGCTGAGGGTCTCCGCCTCTGCCCACCAGGCGGACACTGGCGACCTGACCACGGAGGAGAAGCAGTCCACGGACTCGGGCGCCTACTCTATCGGCCACTAGGGCCTCTCCCGCCAGCCGCAAGCTCAGCCTTGGGCTCCCAGCCTCCCGACGGGGGACCCCGCAGGGCGCGGGGGGGATGGGAGGGAGAGGGGCTCTCATTTCTGCTGCTCACCCCCAGGGCCACAGCCAAGGCCTGAGTCTGACCGCTGCCCTGCAGAGGTGTCCTGCTCCCACGAAGACCTGGTCTTACCTCACCCCCTGCCTCACTCCGCTCTACTTCCCAGGACCCCCAGGGCAGTGGCACCTGGCCATCCCCCTTCCAAAGAGTAGAGACAAAAACAGAAATGACCATGGGCCACGGGAGGCCACCAAGCCCAGGCACCTTCACACGTGTTAGCTCATTTACTCCTTAGAATAGTCCTGCGAGGTAGATATTAGGTTCCCTCTTCTGAAGATAAATGGAGGCTCAGAGAGGTTGAGTCGTTTGCCCCGGGACACACAGCCCGGAAGCGAGAGAGCTGGGCTTTGAACCTGGGTCTGACTCACTCCATCACTCCCACCCCACCAGGAGACAGGGGACACCCGGAGGCGTCCGCCCTTCCGCTTCAGCCTCCTCGACCATGACCACCATCGTTCCCGCTTCCTCACAAGTGCGGCCCTTGCAGTCCCCAGGAGCTCAGGCAGGCCCCGTGTCAGACGGGGGTGCAGGGTCCCTTTCTCTGACTTGGGTGGATCCCAGATGCAGAAGGAAACAGGAGACGTAACCGTCGGTGAATTTTTCCTTCCCTCACCTCAAGCCAGAGAAGGGAATCTTCTCATTTTCTCTGGGATCCCCACAGGGTCGTACACATCCGGGCCCCTCACTCAGGAGCCCAGCTAGGTGCCCACTCCCTTGCCCGGGGCGGGGTGGGCTTCCCACCTGGTGCCCTGTTCCAGGAGGTCAGCGGGTCTTCTCCATCACATGGACAAAAAGGTTGGGTGAGCAGCTGGTCAGCGGGCCTGTCCCTGCAAGGCCCAAACGAGGTGGTCGGTCTTCTGACGTCAAAAACTAAAGGGGCTTTAGGAACCCTGTTGTCTGATTCTCTTCCTTACAGATGCGCAAACTGAGGCCATGGAAACGGCTCGTCCGTGGTCCTACAGTTAGCGAACCAGAGGCGTCCTGCCGCTGAGGGAGTGGGGAGCGAGGAGCGGACGCAGGCAGCCCAGCTGCCTCCCTGTGCCCACTCACCCCCTCCCTCCTGTGGTAGGGGCCCAGAAAGGTCACCAGGGCAGAGCTCAGGGCAGGTCCAGCTGAGCTTCATGAAGCGTGTGCTAAGCCACTCAGTCGTGTCCGACTCTGAGACTCTGTGGACTGTATGTAGCCCATCAGGCTCCTCTGTCCACGGGGTTCTCCAGGCAAGAATCCTGGGGTGGGTTGCCATGCCCTCCTCCAGGGCATCTTCCCGACCCAGGGATCGAACCATGGTCTCTTACATCTCCCTCTTTGGCGGGTGGGTTCTTCACCACTAGTGCCCCCGGGAAGCCCTTAGGAGGCCTGAGGCATGCAGTCTGTGTGTCGTCTTTTGGAAAAGACGACATTAGGCGTGGGAAAGTGCTCGTGCCACTGAGTGCTCTGGAGTGGGAGTTCCACCAGTTTCACGGGAGATGCCGCAAAAAGGTGGGCGCCCAGGCCAGACCATGAGGCCTTAGCAGAGCTTGATTATACAGGGAGGGCTGGTCCCTCCAGAGAAGGTGCAGGAAAATGGGGGTCAGGGCAGCTGGGGGAGTCGTTTGGGAAGGCCCGACCCCCATGACCCCCACCCCATGGGGAGAAGGGGTGAGATTTCCCCACAGGGGGCCTGTCACCCCGTTTCCTGCTCTGCCTTCAGTCCACCCTCCCCCTGCCCCGTCCTTAGGATGCTGGGGTGACACCTCCCCAGGGACCAGCCAAGGGAGGAGGCAGCGTCTGGAGACCTGAACAGTAGAGATATCAGTGAAGGCCGAGCTGACCTCTGCAGCCAGGAGCCCCACCAGCGTTCCTGGTGAACCCAGCTCTCAGGAGGCTGGGGTCACAGCGCTGTTTGTTCTCTGATGAGGGGACTGAGGCGGCTCCGTCCTGGGGGCACCCCCTCCTGCAGCACCCCCCTTCCCTCCAGACCGCGACGGTCCTCCTTCGGGTGCCCCAGCCCATCCCGGGCCTGAACTCGTGGATGTGTGACCTTGATGTTGTCTTCCCCACGGCCGAGCTAGGTCACGGTTCCCTGTGCAAGACTCAGGGCTGCTCTCAGGGGCAGCCCCAGGACTAACTCACCTCTGCCGCATCACGCGTGCTCAGCACGCGCGTCAGACTCCTCCCCCAACCCCATCCCCCTGTGCTGTGATCAGCTGTGTCCAGCTCTCTGTGGCCTCACGGACTGCAGCCCACCAGCTTCCTCTGTCCACTGCAGTGGGCTGCCATTACCTTCTCCAGGGGATCTTCCCGACCCAGGGATCGAGCCCCCGTCTCCTGCATCTCCTACATTGGCAGGCAGATTCTTTCCCACTAGTGCCACCTGGGAAGCCCAAGCTTGCTGTGAACCAGTGAAGTTGCTCAGTCATGTTTGACTCTTTGCGACCCCATGGACTGACTATAGCCCACCAGACTCCTCCATCCATGGAATTTTCCAGGCAAGAGTACTGGAGCGGGTTGCCATTTCCTTCTCCAGGGGATCTTCCCGACCTGGGAATCGAACCCAGGTCTCTGACATTGCAAGCAGACGCTTTACCGTCTGAGCTACCAGGGAACAGCTTGCTGTGGTTTTGTCATTAATCCTGATAGAAAAAGAAATCTGCAATATGTGGACATTTGAACCAGAACCCACACTCACTCCTAACAGCTCAGCAGCAAAGCTTACAGTCCGTGATAACCCATCATTGCCAAGCCGTGGGTTAAATGAGAAGTAGGCTGTGTCTAATTCAACTTTCATTTTGTTGAAGAAATTGAGGCTAAGGTTTTAGACTAAAATGGTAGATCTGGGACTCGAACCCAGACTTTTACGACTCTGGAGTCTGGGATCTCGATTTGCATGCCACATCCGGCTGGGGAAAATGAAGAAATTTGTTGGTCCCTTCTTCTCTGTATGTTAGGCAAAACCAGATTTTGCTGCAGGAACAAATTGTGAAATCTCGGGATGTTGTTCAGTGAAGTAGGTCAGACAGCCCCTTCCACTTGGTAGCTGTGCTGTCTGAGACACGTAGACCCCCAGATCACTATGGCAAGGGACGTGAGAACTGGAAGGTCAAGGGTGACCACAGAGGGTCACTTAAGGCCAGGCCTGGGACGTCCCTGGTGGTCCCGTGGCTACGACTCCATGTCACCCAATGCAGGGGGCCTGGACTTGATTCCTGGTCAGGGAACTAAATCCGACATGCCACAACTAAGAGTTTGCGTGAGCAATGAAGATCGAACATCCAGCGTGCCACAGCTGAGAACTAGTGCAGCCAAATAAATAAATAAATATTTAATAAGTAAATAAATAAATGCCAGGCCTGGCCTTCGTATCAGTTCCAACCGCCTCCCACCGGTCAGACCCAGCGCTGTGGTGTAGAACCCAGCTTTACTGCAAAAACACCGGGGAAATATAGCCTTCCCAGGTGCCCAGGAAGAGGAAACGGCAAACACATCGGCTTCATTGTCTCCCCTCTAATAGCTTTTCTTCTCCACAACCCGCCCCCCCCAACATGTGTGCTAACAGTTACACACATTTTTCCCTTCTGTGTTCCTTCTCACAAAACCTTTTTCTTGGCAAGTTATCAATCAATCTCCCAGAGGTATTAACAGACAACACACTCAGGAGTTTCTTCTCCTAAGAATATTTGCTTTTTAGTCAAGGACTTCAGAGTTGAAAGGCCTTAAACAGTCAAAGGAATGAATATATAATGGTTGAACTTGAGGGTGAATAAGAGACAGGACTGGATACTTGAAGACTATCTCATGTACTACCCTGGCCTACCTCAAGCAAGCTTCAGTCTGGAAGGATCTGAACCCTTCTGCCATCCCTTTCACTTCCCTCCCTCCCTCTCTGACCCTGGCTGGCGGTATATTGGGACACCAGGATTAGCTAGAGCCCATCCCCCATCAAGGAGATAAGTGAAGCCGAGAGGAGGAAATCTGGCTTCCCTGGTGTCTCAGACAGTAAAGCATCTCCCTGCAATGTGGGAGACCTGGGTTCAGTCCATGGGTCAGGAAGATTCCCTGGAGAAGGGAATGGCAACCCGCCCCAGTATTCTTGCCTGAGAATTCCCATGGAGAGAGCGGCCTGGTGGGCTACAGTCCATGGGGTCGCACAGGGTCGGACACGACTGGGCGGGTGACGCTTTCCCCTTCACTGCCATTCAGCAAGTCCCAGAGCCCCCCGTGCAGAGCTCAGCCTTCCCTCCCGCCACCCCGCCCCACCGCTTCTGCTTCTTTTAGAAGGACGGTCTCAAGAGCTAGCTTGTTGGACTTCCCTGGTGGCACGGCAGATAAAGAATCTGCCTGCCAGCACGAGGACACAAGTTCGATCCCTAGGCCGGGAAGATGCCGCCTGCGGTGGAGCACCTCCAGCCCGTGGGCCTAGAGCCCGTGCTCTGCAAGAGGAGCAGCCCCGCGGTGAGCGGCCCGAGCGCCACAGTGAGGAGTGGCCCCGCTCACCGCAACCAGACAGCCCGTGCGCGGCAAGAAAGGCCCAGCGCAGCCAACACGAAGTAAATCAATTCTAAAAAAACAAAACAAAAAGGACTAGGCTGCTGCAGTCTGCAATGCAGGGACCCGGGTGAGGCCTGACCCCAGGGCAGCTCCCCTTCGCTGCCCTTGGAAAGACTGAGATGCTGTGATTAGGAGCCGCCTGACCCAAATTCCATCCAAGGCAGATGGACAGACCCCTCCACTGAGGACAGGCCTCTTCACCCGAGGGCAGTCCCCAGGACCCAGCCCTGGTGCGGTTAAGGCAACGCCAAGGCCCATTCTCCGGTTGCCAGAGACCTGCTCACGTCTGCGGGCCTCAACCCTGTGGCTTCAGCACCAGCCACTCCCCCTGCGGGTCTCCCATCCTGTCTGCGCCTTTAGAAGCGAAGCACAGCCGGCAAAACTGGATTTCCTTACATTTAAGCTTCTTTGTTTCTTTTGGCGGCCCTGGGCCTTAGTCGTGGCTCGTGGGGTCCTCATCGCGGCACGCGAGCTCTGAGTTGCAGCAGGCGTGTGGGGTCTAGTTCCCCAGCCAGCGATCGAACCTGGGCTTCCTGCTTTAGGAGAGCAGAGTCTTACCCTCCGGACCACCAGGGAAGTCCCCAGACCGTGGAGTCCTAAAACTCCACACCTCATCCGAGGCCGGTACAGATAGACACACACACACAGATACACACGCAGATCTGTTCAGACACACACACTCCCAAACATGCTGGCCAAAGACACAGTGGTACACACAGAGGTGTGCGGACACAGACTCAGGTGTCTAAGGTACAGAGTGACACACGCACACGCTCAAGAGGTACGCAGACATACAGTCGTCTCCACAGAGACGCAGAAAATGTGCACACGAGCCACACACAAATACATGCCGGCTCGCACAGACTCATGCATATTTACAAGTCCAGATCCACATATGCACAGATATATACAGGCGTCTGAAGACTGACTCAAGCACACGCCAAGACACCCACACACCCGTGCACATGTGTGCCCCAGGCATCCTTGCACACACTCCCCGGGCCCCATGGAGAGCCACACCCCCAGGAAGTCTCTCTCACTCTCTCTCACCACCCAGGGCTCTCTGCCCTCTGAACAAGAGTTTGCAGTCTCACCTTCTTGCCTCATCAAGCTCCGACCCTTCCTAGAGCCCAGCCTGGGATGAAGCTAAGAGCAGGAACACTGTTCTGTCTCCGTGACCCCAGGACCTGAGAAAATGCGAGAAGCGGGGAGACCCGGGGCTGGAGAGCCAGCCCTGGATACACCAGGCTGCACACGGCCTGACTTGGGCCCTGAGGCCCTTGGGGAGCGAGGCAGCTCCCTGCTGAGACAGTGGCCCCTCCAGGGAGGGGAGGTAGGCAGGGGCAAGAGAGGGGACGCAGGATGGAGGGGCAGTGAGGTGGACAGCCTCCCATGAGGACAGGGGCGGGGAGCTGTCTCGGAACAAACTGGGCCTTGGACTCACCCACAGGTGGCTGAATTAAATTCTGAATCAAAGACACCCATTCCCATCCACTTTAGTTCACGGATTCCTAAAATGTCAGTGTTCACTCTTACCATCTTCTGCTTGACCACATCCAATTTCCTTGATGCGTGGCCCTAACCTCCCAGGTTCCTATGCAACATTGCTCTTTACAGCATCGGACTCTACCTTCACCACCAGGCATATCCACAGCTGCGCTGGATTTCCGCTTCGGCCCAGCCTCTTTATTCTTTCTGAAGCTATTCCCCAGTAGCATATTGGGCACCTTCCAACCTGGGGGGCTCTTCTTCCAGTGTCATATCTTTTTGCCTCTTCATACTGTTCGTAGGTTTCTCAAGGCAAGAATACTGGAGTGGTTTGCCATTCCCTTCTCCAGTGGACCACATTCTGTCAGAACTCTCTGCCATGACCCGTCCATCTTGGGTGGCCCTACACGGCATGGCTCATAGGTTCATTCAGCCACATGAGGTTGTGATCCATGTGATCATTTTGCTTAGCATTCTGTGATTGGAGTCTTCATTCTGGAGTCTTTGGGTTCGTAGTTCTTCCTTCTTCTGTCTACCTTCTGACAGATCAGGATAAGAGGCTTGTGGAACCATCCTGATGGGAGAGACCGGCTGTGGGAAAAACTCGGTCTTGCTCTGGTGGGCAGGGCCATGCTCAGTAAGTTTTTAATCCAATTGTCTTCTATGAAGTCCTACAAGAATTTCTAGGACTAACATGGAAAAAAGACATCTTTTTTGTCACAGGGGACTGGAATGCAAAAGTAGGAAGTCAAGAGATACCTGGAGTAACAGACAAGTTTGGCCTTGGAGTACAGAATGAAGCAGGGCAAAGGCTAACAGAGTTTGCCAAGAGAACGCACTGGTCATAGCAAACACCCTCTTCCAACAACACAAGAGATGACTCTACACATGGACATCACCAGATGGTCAACACCGAAATCAGATTGATTATATTCTTCACAACTGAAGATGGAGAAGCTCTATACAGTCAGCAAAAAGCAAGACTTGGAACTGACTGTGTCTCAGATCATGAACTCCTTATTGCTAAATTCAGACTTAAATTGAAGAATATAGGGAAAGCCACTAGGCCATTCAGGTATGATCTAAATCAAATCCCTTATGATTATACAGTGGAGGTGACAAATAGATTCAAGGGATTCTATCTGGAAGACAGGTACCTGAAGAACTATAAATAGCAGTTCATAACATTGGACAGGAGGCAGTGACCAAAACCATCACAAAGAAACAGACATTCAAGAAGGCAAAGTGGTTGCCTGAAGAAGCTTTACAAATAGCTGTGAAAAGAAGAGAAGCAAGAGGGAAAGGAGAAAAGGAAAGATATACCCAACCGAATTCAGAGTTCCAGAGAATAGCAAGGAGAGATAAGAAGGCCCTCTTAAATGAACAATGCAAAGAAATAGAGGAAAACAACAGAATGTGAAAGACTAGAGATCTCTTCAAGAAAATTGGAGAGATCAAGGGATCATTTCATGTAAAGATGGGCTCAATAAAGGACAGAAACAGCAAGGACCTAGCAGAAGCAAATTAAGAAGGTGGCAAGAATACACAGAACTACACAAAAAGATCTTAATGGCCCAAATAATCATGACTCTAGAGCCACTCACCTAGAGCCAGACGTCCTGGAATGTGAAGTCAAATGGGCCTTAGGAAGCATCACTATGAACAAAGTTAGTGAAGGTGATAGAACTCCAGCTAAGCTACATAAAATTCTAAAAGATAATGCTGTTAAAATGCTTCACTCAATTAACCAACAAATTTGGAAAACTCAGCAGTGGCCACAGGACTGGAAATTGTCAGTTTTCATTCCAGTCCCAAAGAAAGACACTGCCAAAGAATGTTCAAACTATACAATTATGCTCATTTCATATACTGGCAAGGTAATGCACAAAATCCTGCAAGCTAAGCTTCAGCAGTATGTGAACCAAGAACTTCCAGAGGTGTAAGCTGGACTCAGGAAAGGCAGAGGAACCAGAGATCAAATTGCCAACATCCTTGGATCATAGAGAAAGCAAGGGAATTCCAGGAAAACATCGACTTTATTGCTAAAGCCTTTAACTGCATGGATCACAATAAACTGAGAAATTCTTAAAGAGATGGGAATACTGGACCACCAGATCTGCTTCCTAAGAAATCTATATGCAGGTCAGGAAGCAGCAGTTAGAACTGGGCATGGAACAATGGATTGATTCAAAAATTGGAAAAGCATTATGTCAAGGCTATATATTGTCACCCTGCTTATTTAACTTATATGCAGAGTACATCATGAGAAATGCCAGGCTGGATGAATCACAAGCTGGACTAAAGATTGCCCAGAAAAATATCAATAACCTCAGATATGCAGATGACACCACCCTTAGGGCAGAAATTGAAGAAGAACTAAAGAGCCTCTTGATAAAAGTGAAGGAGGAGAGAGCAAAGTTGGCTTAAAGCTCAACATTCAGAAAACTAAAATCATGGCATCCAGTACCATCACTTCCTACAAAATAGAAGGGGAAAGGTGGAAGTGACAGATCTTCTTTTCTTGGGCCCCAAAATCACTGCAGATGGTGACTGCCACCTCGAAATTAAAACACAGGTACTCCTTGGAAGAAAAGCTATGACCAACCTAGATAGCATATTAAAAAGCGCTTTGTCACTTTGCTGACAAAATCGGTATAATCAAAACTATGGTTTTTCCTGTAGCTGTGTACAAATGTGAGACTTGGACTACAAAGAAAGCTGAGCGCCAAAGAATTGATGCGTTTGAACTGTGGTGTTGGAGAAGACTCTTGAGAGTCCCTTGGACTGCAAGGAGATCCAACCAGGCCATCCTGAAGGAGATCAGTCCTGGGTGTTCATTGGAAGGACTGATGCTGAAGCTGAAACTCCAATACTTTGGCCACCTGATACCAAGAACTGACTCACTGGAAAAGACCCTGATGCCGTGAAAGACTGAAAGCAGGAGGAGAAGGGGACGACAGAGGATTAGATGGTTGGACGGCATCACTGACTCAATGGACATGAGTTTGAGTAAGCTCCAGGAGTTAGAAAAGGACAGAGAGTCTGGTGTGCTGCAGTCCATGAGGTCGCAAGGAGTTGGACACGACTGAGTGACTGAAAGCACCAGGCAGGTGGGAGAATGGAAAACAGGGCCAGTCTCTGAGGGGAAAACAGCCCAGGGCTGGAAGAGCCAGGCGCTCTGAGAGACCCCGTTCTCCTTGCCCCATCATGTGGGGGCCCCAGGCGGGACCCCCAGCTCCTCCCAGTTCTCAAATTCTACATATCCCCTGCATTTTGGAAAGCTGCCAATACGCCCCTAAGTTGCAGCCCTTATTGAATCCAAACCTAGAGGGCTCCTCAACAGAGGCATCCTCTCCCAGACCCTGGCCCCCCGCCCGGCCCCCACTCTGCCCCCAGGGGCTGCTGCAGCCAAACCCCAGTGCCCCCCCTCCCGCCCCACTGGAGGAGTCCCGCTCCAGCTGTTACTTCTCAAAGTCCCCCCGCCCTGTCCGCAAAGCCAGAACAAGGGCTTCCAGGATTTTCCAACCCAGGGAACTCCTCCAAAGTGTGCAGCGAAGAAACCAGTCAGGAGATGCTGTGAGAACGTGGCTTTATGACCCGGGGAGGCTGGGGGGCCAGGGGGCTGACAGAGAGATCAGGCAGACAGGAGGGCGGGGAGGAGGGTATCCCGTCTCTGGCTTAGTAGGAGCAGATGAAGGGCAGCCGCCTTTGGCACGGAGCTCGTCGCCAGACACCCCCTGGGGGCAGAGAACACAGTGATATCAGTTGCACGCCTGTGTGGCCTGTGTACCCCACCCCAGTCCAACGTGCCTCACAGCTCACCTCTGCCTACCAAGCTGAGGGCCGTGTGTCTCCCCATGTCCCAGCTAGCCACCTTCACTGACCGCCTCCCTTGCAGAGGCAGAGTGCTAAGTGCTTCCTGTGGACTGTGCTTCCACCCTCACAGGGACTCCACGAGGTCAGGGCTGTCATCTCTCCCGTTTAACAGACGGGAAAACTGAGGCTCGGGGACTGACAACCCACCCTGATCTCAGCAGACAAGGGGCAGAGCCGACTGTGGACCTCGGCCATCTGACCCCAGCCCGCATGGTCTTCCCCCCCGTTCTAAACTCCTGCACGTCGGGCAGCCGTGCTGTTGGGACCTGGGGACTCATCTGTCAGCTGGCCCTTGTTCCCACGTCTTCCTGTGTCCCTCGGCCACACCTTCCATTCCCGAGTGTCCCTCCCGTCTGTCCCACACTCGCTCCTTGTCACTGTCCCATCAGAGGAAGGGAAGGAGCCTCACTGAGTCTGGAGGACAGAGAGCCCCCAGCCCCATCCAGGACCCCTCACTGGGACTCTGAGGATCCCTGCTCCCCAGCCCTGCTCACACACAGGGCGGGGTTCTCTAGGACGGGAGAAGTGTGTGTGCAGCTCACAGGGACGTGTGTGCAAGTCCACCTCCCCTCCTTGTCTGGGCCCCTGGCCCCCTCACCTCTGGTGCACAGGGCCACGCAGCGGCCTCTTCCATTCCTGGGCTGGCCTCGGGCCCAGACTGCAAAATTCCAGCAACTCCCATCAGTCCAGAGAAATCTCCTGCACCGTAACTAGAGAAAAGAGAGAGGCTGGGTCAGAGGGCAGAGGTCCAGGAACACAGAGGCTGGGGCTCCTGAAAGTCCCCTGAGCATCTCTCTGGACACTGTGTCTATAATCTCCTCTCACTGTGTCACCTGGCTAGGACCCCACCACACAGACCAACCCCCCAGGGTTCTCAGGCAATGACATGGAAGAGCAAACATCACTCCCAGCTCCCACACAGAGGAAGCTTCTCAAACTTCACTGAGCAGACACATCTCCTAGGGATCTGCTGGAAATGTGGATTCTGATTCAGGAGGTCTGGGGTGGGGCCCGAGATCCTATATTTCAACAAGTGCCAGGGGATGTTGATACTGCTGGTCCTTGAACCACACATGAGCAGCAAATGTAACAGAACTTAGTCACAGTCCCCAAGGTCACTCTGAGAGAAGGACCTACTTAGAGATGAGGACACTGAACTAAGAGGCAGTCTTTCAGCCAGTAACGCGCAGAGCTGGGTCTGAACTCTACCTCCTGCCTCCAGTGATGGGCTGATAGACATGTCACAGCCAGCTTTGGTGGAAGATGAGAGGCAGAGGAAAGAAAGAATCTTGATTTATAATAATTGCCCACTTCTTCAGTGTAAATGCATCCACTGTGGCAGATTTCAAGCTGTAAGCATGAAGCCACTGAACATCGGTGAGGAAGAGAAGAGCTCAATCATCACCTCTCCTAGGTCAGTACAAAGCAGCTTCAGGTGCCAGGATGAGGTTCGATGGGAGTAGGTGGGCCTTGAGGCAATCAGACGCACCCTCCCCCCCAGGCCTTCCCTGGTGGTCCAGTGGTGAAGAAGCTGCCTGCCCATGCAGGGGCCATGGGTTTGATCCCTGTTCCTGGAAGATCCCATGTGACGCAGAGCACCCACTTGTGCTCCCACTGCTGAGCCAGGGCTCTTGATTCTGTGCACCCCAACAAGCAAGGCCACCTCAAGAAGAAACCCATAACCCCCAGCAAGAGAGTGCCCCAGACACACCTAGAGAAAACACGGCTGCAGCCAAATATGAATAAATGAAAAAGGATATAAAATATAGACGATAAACTTCCAAGTATTAAGCCAACATTTTTTTAAAAGGACAGAAAGAAAAGGCTTCCTCTCCCTGGACATTGGCCCCTCACTTACCCGACCTCTGATGAAGCCTCCGGTCCAAACCTGTGCTTGGTTGGTCCTTATGGCCAAGCGATAGATGAGACTGTTGACACTGAAGCTGTGGATGGAGACGAGGTTACCTCGGTAGCACCTCCTGCAGATTGTCTGCAGAGAGAATAGGCGGGAGAGAAAATTCACTGTTTTCATGTTCAATGCCTGAGTCTGCAGGACAGACCCCACATCCCTTTGCAAATCAGAAATCAGGTATCTACTTCTCCACCTGAATCCCATCTCTTATGCCTTTATTTGGGCTTCCCTGGTGGCTCAGCGGGTAAAGAATCCGCCTGCAATGGGGGAGACCTGGGTTTGATCCCTGGGTCGAGAAGATCCCCTGCTGAAGGAACTGGCAACCCACTCCAGTATTCTTGCCTGGAAAATTCCATGGACAGAGGACCCTGATAGCCTACTATCATGGGGTCTCAAAGAGTCAGACACGACTGGGCAACTGCACCTTTTCATTCACTTTCTTTTCTGATGCATATTAGCCTAAGAGAACCACTAATCTAAGTAATAAGAAACAGAACATTGAATCCAACCCCGTCTCTCCATCCCTGGTCCCTGAAGCAGCCTTGGTGCCATATACCTGAGCTCTTCTAAACCTCCTCCGAGTGAGCACAACCCTGTAACGGCAGCTCTCGCACTCAGGACTGCCCAGAAGTCGCACTGTCTCCTCTTCCTTGGGGCACTGCACGTCCTCGTCTAAGTCATCTGAGTCCAACTCATCGTCATGGGCGTCCTCGGCCTCCTGTGCCCCCGACTCAAGCACCTCACCACTCAGGGCGAGCGCTCCTTCCTGCCCCCCTGAGCATTCCAGATCCTGGCTCAGGTCTGCCTGTGTCTCTGGACCACCCAGATGTGGGGCATCCTTCTCTGCAAAGAAGAAATAACCCACCTTCAGACAAGGTACCACCTCCCTCCAGGACCACGGACAGCTCTGAAGGCTCCACCCTGTCCTCCTAGGGACGCCATCTGGAACCAAAGACTGGAAGGATCCCTTGAGGGTTGGATGAGCCAGAATTCTTGCATCACACACACAATTGCATGAGACCCTGAAGCTTGCTGACACCATGTGCGGGTAATTTGGGAGTGAGACTTGTGAGATGCCCTCGTCTTCACAGGTGGGTGTTTTTCCTGGCAAAGGAGCCCTGAGGGAAAGTTCAGGTCACAGCTCTAGGTCCAGGAGAAATCTAACTAGAGATGGGCTGGGGCAACTGAAGAGGGGCTGTGGCCTTGGACCCATAGGAGCAAAAAAGGATGCAGGAAAGAAGAAAGGAGAACAGATGAGAAGGGGAGGGGAGGACTCACCCAGATAGAGAGCAGAAACTGTCCCCAGCAGGAGAAGGGGCAGGAGCAGGCAGCCTCTCATGTCCCTGCAGTCTTGTGACAGACACACAGCTCCACGTTCCCTCCTGGGGACTTCCTTGTGTCTGCACGGTCCCTGGAACACAGTGGAGAGGCAGTGTCTGCTTAACTGGTAGATTAAAGGGCAAACGAGAGAGCTTCCTTGTCCCCAGAGAACAGACCCCGAGCTGGAGGATCAGGGGATGAACATGGGGCCAGGAGCTGAACTACAAGAGTCCCTTTCCTTGAGAGCACCTCTCGGCTCCCTGGGACAACACTCAGCTCAGACCGTCACCCCTAGAGGAACAGGGGTGCTCAGCTTCAGCGCCAGAGTCAGACACACTGGGGAAGAAGGGGGAGGACAGTGCTCATCATGGTGCAGAGGACCACAATCCCTGGTGTTTCCCATATACAGCCCAGGTTCTTCCCAGCCTGGGGCCTGTCCTCCCGGGGAAGCCGAGGGAGCACTTACCTCCTGAGAGCCTGAAGCCTCCACTCTCAGCGCCTCTGGCTACTGGCGCACAGAAGCTGCCCTTATACCGGGCTTTGGGGAAGTGGGAAGAGGCCAGGAGGATTGCCCCAGGCTCAGGCGGTTGGACAGTGGGGCTGATAAGCAGTTGGCTCAGTCCTCCCACACTTGGGCCCTGCACACTGCTGGGACTTCAGGTACCTACCTCCTGTTTGGACACAGATGCCCAAACACCCTAGTATTCTCCAGAAGCCCCCCATGACTACTGTCCAGACAGACCCCTAAAGGGTCCAGGTCTAAACTGTCCTATTCAGTCCCAGGAGCAGCCATCTCTGGCTCAGTGTTCCAGCAAATGCCGTGAGGATCCCAGAGAGCAGGGAGACCAGGGGGAGAAGCGTGGAGGCTAAGGGGCAGCTTGGCCCTCCTGAGCACTTTTGTGGACCAAGTATGCAAGCTGCACACATCCCCGATCCTCACCTTCCTAACCTCGGTCACACAAGAATGTGTGATTAGCCCGACTTCACAGGTGTCAAGAATGAGATTCAGAGAGGGCAGGTGACTTGCCAACGTTGTGCAGGACATGGGAGATTGGGATTACTAAGCCTTTAAACTCAAAACCATCTCTCCCTTTGTCTCTGTCTCGACCACTCTTTCCCTTCTTCACTATCTTCAAGTTTCTCCCTCTCCTCTCTGCCTATTTCTTTGCCATCTATAATGTGAAATATGTATGCTCTTTCCTTTATACTGTGGCTCTCAATCAAGGTTCTCAGCCTTTGCACAATGACTGTTGGGAGTCAAACCATTCTTTGATGGGGGTTGGCGGAGTGGCTGTCCTATGTTTTGTAGAAAGTTTAGCAGCGTTAAGTCACTCTGATATGTCTCCACACATTTCCAAATGTCCTCTAGAAAGCAAAACTGCCTCTGCTGAGGATCACTGACCTAGTTCAGGCCTTGGTGTCCAGCCTAGAGGTGGGTCTTCTCATAAGGAAGCAACAGCTGGAGTGGAGACCTTCGTAGTGATTCATTCCAGTTCTCTGTGGGCCACGCTTCCCTTCCAATCCAGGAGCCCCCACAGTCGGCACCTGGGGCAGCAAGTGAGGCACTCAGCTCAGTTGCAGAGTTTAATGGGACACTGAAGAGTTCAGTAATCAAGATAAATAAACATTTCATACAATCGTTCTTAAAAGTCAGAATCAATGCAAAAGTACCATGATGAACAAAATGTCAAGATGTTCATCAATCAAGTTCCAGCCACATTCACTGCAATCCAGCGAGGGGCCAGCAAGGGCTGAGATTGATTTTGCCAGACATCATGGTCCAGAGCCTGTGGACACATCAGAGTGGTGCCTCCACTCTGGGGTATCCTAGCTGGGCAGGATATTTTTGTACCTTGGATTCTAGCCCAGTGCTCAGGGCACAAGGGATGGATCATCTAGGCCTTCTTGCCTGGCCTCTGCTCTCCCTGGGGCCCTGCAAATGGAGAAGTGTCTGAGAGGTCATTTCTGGGCTGATTGCAGAGTAACGGTCTCAGCCATTATCTCCCGGGGCTAACGGACCCGACCCTCAGCTTATCTATCTAACTTGGGGGTTAGGGGGATTGGTCAATTCCAGAGAGGGAAAACCTGGTCCCTGGATTTCAAACTGGAGACTTCCCTTGGAGGAAGAGTGGAGGGCCACCCACCCCACTCCCTCATTATTCTCCCAGTCCTGGGCCCAGACCAAGGACACCATTTCACTCAGCAGTTGGGATGACCAGTAACATTGGCTGGTGTTGGGAACCAGCACCACGATAGGCTTTCAGGGCTGTTTCATGTAAACGTCCTATTTCACACATTCAGAAATGGTCTCTCAGAGAGCTGAAATAAGTCGCCCAGGACCACAGTCAGAGACAGGCCTTCTGCCTCCTTATATGCCTGCCTGCCCTTGGCCTCTCTCCCTGGATGCCCATCCCTCTGGGCGGCCCCTCCCCTAGGCTGACCCTGGGCAAAGACATCCCTGTGACTTCAGGGACCCCCTCAGTCATCACAATGATGCCTCTCCAGTGTGAAATTGGACACAGCTTTCTAGGCCTTGCCACAATGTAGGCGGAGTCTTAGTTCCCCAACCAAGGATCAAACTCACACTCCCTGCAGGAGAAGCTCAGAGTCTTAACCCTGGGGCTGGAAGTCTGGACATAACATTTCTGAAGCTCCACCACCTTCCCATCGCTGTGCTTCATTAAGGCTTTAGCATCCTTATCCTACTTACTGAATCCTTACATTCACCCGAGGGCATTAGACACTGCCATTTTAGTCGACAGATCCATCAGAAAGGTTAAGTAACTTGCCCAAGTCCACACAGCTAGTTCAAAGGCGCATGTCTGACCCTAGTGTCTGACTCTCATGTCCTTGCTGTCCTTGATTCGCTCAACTGTGTTACCCTGATTAGCTAATGGTGCCTATCCTTTCAGCATCCATGAAACCCCACCTACCCAGCTTACTGTTTGTATCTCTGCTCGAAGGGGTTTCAACTCTGCCCCTCGTGTGAAGTCCGTCCAGCCCCACATCACGCAGAAGGCAGTGTGCTCTGATGTAGAATGCAATCACCACTCCAGGGTCAGCCAATCTGGCTCTCAATATTCCCATCCACAAACCAAGGCTGATGAAAGGACCTACCTCTACTGAGTTCCACTCCAGTAGGCCTCTGAGGACAGTACGTGGCATGTGGGCTTGGGGGTAGCCTTTGTCAGGAATCCAGGACCCAACGGCCCCCCTAGTCAACCAGTAAACACCAGGAGTTGGTTGAGGTCCCACTCTGTGGATTTCAGGATGATGTAGGGAACTCCAGGGATTCTGTTTTAAGTCACCAGCTGAGTTGCCCAGAGCTTAGTTAGCATCATTTTGCAGGGGGGAAGGACATGCAAGCCCATCTCTGGGGATATAAGGCCAGTCCTCTCATTGTATTTAAGATTTATCTTAAGGAGGTTTAAGATGCATCCTGTCCCCTGCACTGTAGCATAGACTGCACGGGGAATTGTCACGGAGGAAACACACCATGTGATGGAGCCCACGTCACGATCCAGAATCTTTCCAGGAGCCCAGATGCCTCTTTATTGACTTTAACCCCCAAAGGTAGAACTCACACGTCTGCCACAAACACACTGCCAGCAGAAGAGATTTGTGAGGAAAAAAGATGAAGTCTCTCTTCACACAAAGGCTCAGAGGCCAGCACATATTTAGTGCTTTATAAACAAGGGACTTTGTTACTCTTTGTTATAAATTCCAGAACAAAGAGAAGCAATGCCCCCCAGAACACAAAGTCTCCAGAGAAAGCAGCGAAAACTCTGCACCCAGCACAGAACTGAACCCGTAAATTGTGTCGGAATATCTCCGTTATTGAAATCAAGACAACAGCAGTTACAACGGACCTCAGTTTGATTTCTTAATTTGTTCAACTTACTCTGCAAACTTGAGTAAGTAACCTCTCCTATCGGGGCCACAGACAAAACATTAAGGTTCTTGATTTGCTTCTTAAGACCCTGGGGTGGGACTTCCCTGGTGACACAGTGGTTAAGACTCCAAGCTCCCAAATCAGGGGCCGGGGTTCCATCCCTGGTCAGGGAATTAGATACCACTTGAAGTCATGAACAGAGCCTGCGAGACTCAGCTACTGAGCACGTGAGCTCTAGAGACCAGGGACCACAGCTAGAGATGTCTTTGAGCTCCAAGGAAGACGCAGCACAGCCAAATCAAATATGTAAAAAATGAAATAATGTTTAAGTGAGGTTTTTCCTTTGCCTGTAAGACCCTGGGACCTTCTGTACATCTCTGAATTTGAGGAGTTCTGGGGAAAACGCCTTCATGGCATTGACCCCTTACTTTCTGCTCACCGCCCCCCCCCCCAGGAGAGAGAGTTTAGGATGCCCTCTGCCCTCACCTTGGATTGGACTCCATCGGCCCCAGCATGGTTGGAATCCTATTTCCCAAGGTGAACACAAGGGTAGAGGACTTGGGGCTATCCAGTGCATAAGAATCCACCTTGCAGTGCAAGGAACAGTGATTCAATCCCTGGTCTGGGAGGATCCCACATGCCTTGAGGCAACTGAGCCTGTGAGCTGCAACCAGAGAGTAGTCCTCACTTGTTGCAACTAGAGAAAGCCTGCGTTCAGCAACTCAGACCAGCACAGCTGTAAGCAAATGCCTTTAAAAAAAACGGAAAAGAAAAAAAAACGTGGAAGACACTATCCTGCCTCCCCTCCATGTTGTATCACTTCTGATCATGTCCAGGAAGCAGCCAACACTTCCAGCCACGAAATCCTACTGCCTGAAAGGACAGTCCTTTTGTCCCCATGAACTTCAGCACGCTAGGCTCCCCTGTCCTTCTCTATCTCCCGATGTTTGCTCAGATTCATGTCCACAGAGTCATTGAGGCTATCGAACCACCTCATCCTCTGCAGACTCCTTCTTCTTTTGCCTTCAATCTTTCCCAGCATCAGGGTCTTTTCCAATGAGTCAGCATTTTGTATCAGGTGGCCAAAGTATTGGAGCTTCAGCTTCAGCATCAGTTCTTCCAATGAATATTCAAGTTTGAATTCCTTTAGGGTTGACTGGTTTGATCTCCTTGCAGTCCAAAGGACTCTCAAGACTCTTCTCCAGCACAATTTGAAAGCGTCAATTCTTTGGTGCTCAGACTTCTTTATGGTCTAACTCTCACATCCACACATGACTACTGGAAAAACCATACCTTTGACTAAATGGACCTTTGTTGGCAAAGTGATGTTTCTGCTTTTTAATATGCTCTAGGTTTGTCATAGCTTTCCTTCCAAGGAACAAATGTCTTTTAATTTCAAGGCTGCAGTCACCTCCACAGTGATTTTGGAGCCCAAGGAAAGAAAATCTGTCACTGTTTATACTTTATCCTCTTTCCCATGGAGTGATAGGACCTGATGCTATGATCTTAGTTTTTAGAATGTTGAGTCTTAAGCCAGCTTTTTGACTCTCCTCTTTCACCCTCATCAAGAGTCTGTTTAGTTCCTCTCCACTTTATGCCATTAGAATGATATCATCTGCATATCTGAGGTTGTGATATTTCTCCTGGTATTCTTGATTTCAGGTTGTGATTCATCCAGACCAGAATTCCACATGATGTACTCTGCATATAAGTTAAATAAGCAGGCTGACTATAAACAGCTTTGTCATACTTCTTTCCCAATTCGGGACC
Organism: Cervus canadensis; assembly: GCF_019320065.1. NCBI lineage: Eukaryota > Metazoa > Chordata > Mammalia > Artiodactyla > Cervidae > Cervus > Cervus canadensis. The sequence continues at coordinate 75,002,490 of NC_057396.1, forward strand.
AGTCAGTTGTTCCATGTTCTGTTCTAAGTGTTGCTTCTTGACCTGTATACAGGCTTCTCAGGAGGCAGGTAAGGTGGTCTAGTGTTCCCGTCTCTTTAAGAATTTTCCGCAGTCCTTTGTTGTGATTCACACAGTCAAAGTTGTTAGCTTAGTTAATGAAGCAGAAATGAATGTTTTCTGGATCCAACAGATATTGGTGGTTTGATCTCTGGTTTCTCTGCCTTTTCTAAACCCAGCCTGTACCTCTGGATGTTCTCCGGTCATGTACTCTTGAAGCCCAACTTGAAGGATTTTGAGCTTCATCTTGCCGGCATGTGAAATGAGGGCAATTGTATGGCACTGTGGACATTCTTTGGCACTGCTATTCTTTTGAATTGAAGTGAAAACTGACCTTTTCCAGTCCTGTGGTCACTGCTGAAGTTTATTCAAATTTGCTGCCACATATTCTGTGCAGCACTTTCACAGCATCATCTTTTAGGACCTGAAACAGCTCAGCTGGATTTCCATCACCTCCACCAGCTTCCTTTGGAGTGATGCTTCCCAAGGCCCCCTTGACTTCACACTGAGGATGTCTGGCTGCAGGTGAGTGACCACACCCTCATGGTTATCTGGGTCATCAGGATGGTTTTTTTGTATAGTTCTTTTGTGTACTCTTGCTATCTCTTCTGCTTCTCTTAGAGCCTTACTGTTTCTGTCCTTTATGGTAACCCTCCTTTCAGGAAATATTCTCTTGATACCTCCAATTATCTTGGAGAGTTCTCTAGTCTTTCTCATTTTATCATTTTGCTGGATTCCTTTGCATTGCTCCTTAAGAAGGCTTTCTGCAGACTCAGGGACTTGCAGGAAACAGTGAATTTTCTACCCCACTATTCTCTGTGCAGAGTATCTGCAGGAAGTGCTACCGAGGCAACCTTGTCTCCATCCACATAATTGCATTTCATGCTGGGCCAGAAGGATCAACCAAACAAAGGTCTGGTTTGGTGTCATCATCAAGCTCTGGGTAAATGAGGGGACAGTTTCCTAGTATCAGAAGGTCTTTCTCTTTTTTTTTTTTTTTTTTCAAGTTGGTTTAATACTGTAAAATCAATTCACTGTCTTAAAAAAGATCTTATTTATTTATGGCTGCGATGGGTCTTTGTCACTACGCTGCAGGCTTTCTCTAGCTGCAGTGAGCAGGGGCTGATCTCTAGCTGTGATGCTTGGGCTTCTCACTGGGAGGCTTCTCTTGTTGCAGAGGATGGGCTCTAGGGTGCACAGGCTTCACAGTTGCTCTCAGAGGCTCTAGAGCCCTGGGTCAGTAGTTTTGGCGCTCAGGCTTAGGTGCTCTGTGGCATGCGGGATCTTCCAGGACCAGGGACCAAACCCATGGCCCCTTGCATTGGCAGGCAGCTTCTTCACCACTGGACCACCAGAGAAGGCCCAGGGGGGTGCTTCTGATTGCCTCAAGGCACCACCTGCTCCCATCGAGCCTCATCCTGGCACCTGAAGCTGGCTTGTACTGACTTAGGAAAAGTGGTGACAGAGCGCTTCTCTTCCTCACCCATGTTCAGTGGCTTCATGCTTGCAGCTTGAAATCTGCCACGGTGGATGCATTTACACCAGAGAAGTGGACAATTATTATAAATAACATTTCTTTCTTCCCTCTGCCTCATAACTTCCACCAAAGCTGACTGTTGAAGGTTTATCAGCAAATCACTGGAGGCAGGAGGTAGGGTTCATACTCAGCTCTGCACGTTACTGGCTGAATGACGGCCTCTTAATTCAGCGTCCTCATCTCTAAGTGGGTCCTTGTCTCAGAGTGACCTTGGGGACTGTGACAGAATAAGTTCTCTTATATTTGCTGCTCACGTGTGGTTCAAGGACCAGCAGTATCAACATCCCCTGGTACTTGTTGAGAGATAGGATCTCGGGCCCCACCCCAGACCTCCTGAATCAGAATCCACATTTCCAGCAGATCCCTAGGAGATGTGTCTGCTCAGTGAAGTTTGAGAAGCTTCCTCTGTGTCGGAGCTGGGAGTGATGTTTGCTCTTCCATGTCATTGCCTGAGAACCCTGGGGGGTTGGTCTGCACGGTGGGGTCCTATCCAGGTGACACAGTGAGAGGAGATTATAGACACAGTGTCCAGAGAGATGCTCAGGGGACTTTCAGGAGCCCCAGCCTCTGTGTTCCTGGACCTCTGCCCTCTGACCCAGCCTCTCTCTTCTCTAGTGTCTGTGGAAGAACTGTTGCTGGATTGATGGGAGTTCTTGGAATTTTACAAACTGGGCCTGTTGGCAACCTACGTTTGGGTATGGCCACTGCATAGCCCTTTGCACCACAGGTGAGGGGGCCAGGGGCCCAGACAAGGAGGGGAGGTGGACTTGCACACACGTCCTTGTGAGCTGCACACACACTTCTCCCCTCCTAGAGAACCCCGCCCTGTGTGTGAGCAGGGCTGGGGAGCAGGGATCCTCAGAGTCCCAGTGAGGGGTCCTGGATGGGGCTGGGGGCTCTGTGTCCTCCAGACTCAGCGAGGCTCCTTCCCTTCCTCTGATGGGACGGTGAAAAGGAGCTAGTGTGGGACAGATGGGAGGGTCACTCAGGAATGGGACGTGTGGCCGAGGGACACAGGAAGACGTGGGAACAAGGGCCAGCTGACAGATGAGTCCCCAGGTCCCAACAGCACGGCTGCCCGACGTGCAGGAGTTTAGAACGGGGGGAAGACCATGCGGGCTGGGGTCAGATGGCCGAGGTCCACAGTCGGCTCTGCCCCTTGTCTGTTGAGATCAGGGTGGGTTGTCAGTCTCCGAGCCTCAGTTTTCCCGTCTGTTAAACGGGAGAGATGACAGCCCTGACCTCGTGGAGTCCCTGTGAGGGTGGAAGCACAGTCCACAGGAAGCACTTAGCACTCTGCCTCTGCAAGGGAGGCGGTCAGTGAAGGTGGCTAGCTGGGACATGGGGAGACACACGGCCCTCAGCTTGGTAGGCAGAGGTGAGCTGTGAGGCGCGTTGGACTGCGGTGGGGTACACAGGCACGCAGGCGTGCAACTGACATCGCTGTGTTCTCTGCCCCCAGGGGGTGTCTGGCGACGAGCTCCGTGCCAAAGGCGGCTGCCCTTCATCTGCTCCTACTAAGCCAGAGACGGGATACCCTCCTCCCCGCCCTCCTGTCTGCCTGATCTCTCTGTCAGCCCCCTGGCCCCCCAGCCTCCCCGGGTCATAAAGCCACGTTCTCACAGCATCTCCTGACTGGTTTCTTCGCTGCACACTTTGGAGGAGTTCCCTGGGTTGGAAAATCCTGGAAGCCCTTGTTCTGGCTTTGCGGGCGGGGGTGGGGGGGGGACTTCGAGAAGTAAAAGCTGGAGCGGGACTCCTCCAGCGGGGCGGGAGTGGGGGGCGCTGGGGGGCTTGGCTGCAGCAGCCCCTGGGGGCAGAGTGGGGGCTGGGCAGGGGGCCCCGCTCCCGAAGGCACCCCCCTCCTCCCCCCGCCCAGGGTCTGGTGGAAGACGGTCCGTCTTCACAGGGTTGGGAACTGGCAGCTCTAGGTGGACTGGCTGACAGGATGGAGCCCTGAGTGCCCCCTGGGGTCCCCACTTGGTGGAGGAGAAAGGGGTCTCTCCCAGGGTCGCCCGCTCCTCCAGCCCCAGTGCGGTCTGTGCCTCAGGCATCGGGCCCTCTTTAACATTCTCCCAGCCGTCTGTGGGTGAATCCAAAGGTCCCAGCTGCTTCTAAAATAGCTCCCAGCTCTCTCCTTTCCCTAGAAAGTCGCTGTCATCCTTACAGCCAGTCTTCTGTCCTTGGTCCCCTACTTCCGGCTCTGCAACTTGGGGCAGATGTAGTTTTTCATTGGAGGAAATCTTCTCAGCCTTCAGCTTTTCTTTCTCCACTTGACTCCTTTCTATTGTCTGTGGGATCGGAGTCACAGAGCCACCTTCCTCCCTGGCCAGCCCCCAGGTTCAGGATCTCTGCACGTAAAGAGGCAGGGACTCTAGAGCTGGACTTGCAGAGACTCCTCAGGACAGCTGTGTGTCTGCAGTCTTGTCCTACTGTGACATTCTCAACGCTGTCCTTTCTGCAAGATGCAAACAATGACCACATCTTTTGCCATGAGCTCACTGAGTGTTCTGGGCTAACCATTTTCTGTGCATTATGTCCTTCAATCCTCATATCATCCCCATGAGGTATGTGTGAAGTGCATCCAAATCTCAACAAAGAAAGTCAGTAGATGATGGAATGAGTATCAACCCTTCAAATGCCTGAGCCTAAGTTCATGCTCTTAACCATCAGGCCCTCATGTGGGAGCCTGGGTTCTCCTGGGGTGTGTGTGGGGTGGGGGTGGTGACTCCATTCAGTCAGTTCAGTTGCTCAGTTGTGTCTGACTCTGCGATCCCATGGACTGCAGCACACTAGGCCTTCCTGTCCATCACCAACTCCCAGAGCTTGCTCAAACTCATGTCCATTGAGTCAGTGATGCCATCCAACCATCTCATCCTCTGTCATCCCCTTCTCCTCCTGCCTGCAATCTTTCCCAGCATCAGGGTCTTTTCAGGTGAGTATATTCTTCCCATCAGGTGGCCAAAATACTGGAGTTTCAGCTTCAACATTAGTCCTTCCAATGAACATTCAGGACAAATATCCTTTAGGATGGACTGGTTGAAACTCCTCACAGTCCAAGGGACTCTCAAGAGTCTTCTCCCACACCACACTTCGAAAGTATCAATTCTTCTGTGCTCAGCTTTCTTTATAGTCCAACTCTCACATCCATACATGACTATTGGAAAAACCATAGCCTTGACTAGACAGACCTTTGTTGGCAAGGTAATATCTCTGCTTTTTAATAAGCCATTTAGGTTGATCATAACTTTCTTTCAAAGAGTAAGCATCTTTTAATTTCATGGTTGCAATCACCATCTTCAGTGATCTCCAAAATAAAGTCTGTCACTGTTTCTCCATCTATTTGCTGTGAAGTGATGGGATCAGATGCCATGATCTTAGTTTTCTGAATGTTGAGCTTTAAGCCAACTTTTTCACTCTCCTCTTTCACTTTCATCAAGAGGCTCTTTAGTTCTTTTTCGCTTTCTGCTTTTCAGGGTGGTGTCATCTGCATCTGTTCAGTTCAGTTCACTTGCTCAGTCGTGTCCGACTCTTTGCGGCCCCAGAGACTGCAGCACAGCAGGCCTCCCTGTCCTTCACCAACTCCTGGAGTTTACTCAAACTCATGTCCATTGAGTTGGTCATGCCATCCAACCATCTTATCCTCTGTCATCCCCTTCTCCTCCCACCTTCAATCTTTCCCAGCATCAGGGTCTTTTCAAATGAGTCAGTTCTTCGCATCTGCATATCTGAGGTTATTGATATTCCTCCAAGAAATCCTGATTCCAGCTTGTGTTTCATCCAGCCCAGCATTTCTTATGATGTACTCTGCATATGAGTTAAATAAGCAAGGTGACAACATACAGCCTTGACGTACTTCTTTTCCTATTTGGAACCAGTCTGTTGTTCCATGTCCAGTTCTAACTGTTGCTTCATGACCTGCGTACAGATTTCTCAAGAGGCAGGTCAGGTGGTCTGGTATTCCCATCACTTGAAGAATTTTCCACAGTTTGTTGTGATCCACACAGTCAAAGGCTTTGGTGTAGTCAGTAAAGCAGAAATAGATGTTTTTCTGGAACTCTCTTGCTTTTCCAGTGGTCCAACAGAAATTGGTAATTTGATCTCTGGTTCCTCTGCCTTTTCTGAATCCAGCTTGAGCATCTGGAAGTTCACGGTTCATGTACTGTTGAAGCCTGACTTGGAGAATTTTGAGAATTACTTTACTAGTGTGTGAGATGAGTGCAGTTGTGTGGTAGTGTGAGCATTTTTTGTCATTGCCTTTCTTTGGAATTGGAATGAAAACTGACCTTTTCCAGTCCTGGGGCCACTGCTGAGTTTTCCAAATTTGCTGGCATATTGACTGCAGCACTTTCACAGCATCATCTTTTAGGATTTGACAGAGCTCAGCAGGAATTCTGTCACCTCCACTAGCTTTGTTCATAGTCATGCTTCCTAAGGCCCACTTGACTTCACATTCCAGAATGTCTGGCTCAAGGTGAGTGATCACACCATCTTGATTATCTGGGTCATGATGATCTTTTTGTACAGTTCTTCTATGTGTTCTTGCCACCTCTTCTTAACATCTTCTGCTTGTGTTAAGTCCATAACTTTTCTGTCCTTTATTGGGCCCATGTTTGCATAAAATGTTCCCTTGGTATCTCTCATTTTCTTGAAGAGATCTCTAATCTTTGCTATTCTATTGTTTTCCTCTATTTCTTTGCATTGATCATAGAGGAAGACTTTCTTATCTCTCCTTGATATTCTTTGGAAATCTGCATTCAAATGGGTGTATCATTCCTTTTCTCTTTGCTTTTTGCTTCTCTTCTTTTCATAGCTATTTGTAAGGCCTCCTCGGACACCAATTTGCCTTTTTGCATTTCTTTTTTTTTAGGGATGGTCTTGCTCCCTGTCTCCTGTACAAAGTCACGAACCTCCATCCATAGTTTTTCAGGGACGCTGTCTAGCAGATACAGTCTCTTGAATCTATTTGCCACTTCCATTCTGTAAACATAAGGGAATTGATTTAGGTCATACCTGAATGGTCTAGTGGTTTTCCCTACTTTCTTTAAGTCTGAATTTGGTGATAAGGAGTTCATAAGTAAACCACAGTCAGCTCATGGTCTTGTTTTTGCTCACTGTATAGAGCTTCTCCATTTTTGGCTGCAAAGAACTTAATCCGTCTGATTTCGGTATTGACTATCTGGTGATGTCCCAGTGTAGAGTCTTCTCTTGTGTTGTTGAAAGAGGGTGTTTGCTATGACCAGTGCGTTCTCTTGGCAAAACTCTATTGGCCTTTGCTCTGCTTCATTCCGTACTCCACAACCAAATTTGCCAGTTAATCCAGGTGTTTCTTGACTTCCTACTTTTGCATTCCAGTACTCTATAACAAGAAGGACATCTTTTTTGGGTGTTAGTTCTAAAAGGTCTTGTGGGTCTTCATAGAGCTGTTCAACTTCAGCTTCTTCAGCGTTACTGGTTGGGGCATAGACTTGCATTACAGTGATATTGAATGGTTTGACTTGGAAACGAGCAGAGATCATTCTGTTGTTTTTGAGATTGCATCCAAGTACTGCATTTTGGACTCTTTTTGTTGACTATGAAGACTATTCTATTTCTTCTAAGGGATTCTTGCCTGCAGTAGTAGATATAATGGTCATCCGAGTTAAATTCACCCATTGCAGTCCATTTTAGTTTGCTGATTCCTAGAATGTCGATGTTCACTTTTGCCATCTCCTGTTTGACGCCTTCCAATTTGCCTTGATTCATGGACCTAACATTCCAGGTTCCTGTGCAATATTGCTCTTTACAGCATCGAACTGTGCTTCCATCACCAGTCACATCCGCCACTGGTAGCATCTGCAAGGCACGTACCCAGTAATGGTATGTCCTATGGAAACAGCATGTGGGCACCTTCCTCTGTCTGTAAGAAGGCCCCATGGACCCCACACTACAGTCTCCTTCAGAGTGATAACTTCCAGTCCTTTTTATGGAACACAGTAGAGTCGGGAGGCATGATCTTTACAAGGCAGAAATCTCTTGAGGGGGGCTAAGTAAGGAAGATCAATGTCTGGAAGGAAAAGAAATCAGTTTCAGGAAAACACTTTTATTGCTGGGGGTGGGAGGGGCCAGCTGGAGGCTGCCCGGAAGATCCAGCTCGGTAGGAAGAGTGAAACAGGAGGCTGAGCCGCAGTGAGCGACTGCAGGGCCTCCTGTGAAGACACAGAGGGAAGGACTCTGAGCCTCTTGTTCCCCGACTCAGCCCCAGGAGGGTCTTTCCCTACCTGCCTGACACCATGGTGGAGATGAGTCTAGAGACCCAGGAGACCCGTCCTCTGGAGGGCTGGCTCTTCCTAGTGCCCCCCCCCCCAGGCTGGCTGACAGTCACCCCCTCTCCCACCTCCAGTCCGGTAACCAGGGCCACACATCCAACTGCTGCCCTAGGGAAGGCCGGCTGCCAGGGATGCAAATTCCAGGCCCTGATGGCAAGCTAGTGAAGGGTGTCCAGTGACCCCAGAGGAGGTGGGAGGGAAGGAGGGGCCTGGGGCCTGGGGCGAAGGGAAGCAGGTGGGCAGCGCTGGCCTGTCCCTGCCTGCTGCTCCTGCTGCCTGCCCGGCATCAACCCTTAAACAGGGGCTGGACCATGCTGGACACTTGCTGGTCAGCTGGGATGGAGACCCAAGCGATGGTCCTCCTCACATTCTCTGTGTCCCAGGGACACACGCACCCCTCTGGCTCTAAGGAGAGGAAGGCAGGATGCCACCCAGTCCTACAGATGAGGAACCAGGCTCGTCCTCCTGCCCAAGTTGTACAGACAGTGAGAGACCAAGCGTGACTTCCACACATGTATCCTGACCCTAAACGTTTGGTGGGACTTCCCCGGTCCCATCTCCAGTCTTCAGGGTGGACTCTCAATGCACTGTACTTGCATCTCCATGTCTGAGGACATTTTCTCCCACAAACAGCTATTGCCTTAATGTGCCTGGATATTAGCAAGTCCCTGGGGACAGTCCACAGCTCCCAGGAGTGGGTGTGTGTAGAATTGCAGTCTTGTGCTCCTCGAGTGGAATAATTCTGGGGCATGTCCTGGGCACCGCTTCCCAGAGTTTCCCAGCAGGATTAACTTGCAGCTATCCGCTGAGGAAGGTGGCTTTATCACACACAGTGTACTGGCTGCCTTCTCCTCCCTGTATGAATCCTCCTCTGATTCCAGCATCTCCCAAATATTCTACTTGCTCAAATCCTGTTTCAGGGTCTGTATCTAGGGACTCAACATACGTCGAACCGCTATTAAAATATGTACAACTCTGTGTAAGATCTCAAATATGATCAGACACAGCTTCAGGAACATGAGGATGATTGCAATATAAGCACAAAGTGAAATTCGCTCAGTTGTGTTCGACTATTTTCAACCCCATGGATTGCAGCCTGCCAGGTTCCCCTGTCCGTGGAATTCTCCAGGCAAGAGTACTGGAGTGGGTTGTCATTTCCTTCTCCAGTGAACACAAAAGAATCTGCTAGTTGTTTCTGCTTCTTGTGCTTCTGTAAAGCAACCCCCGACATGGTGAGTGAATGCATGTGTGCTAAAGCACATTCCTCATATCCAACTCTCTGTGACCCCATGGACTGTAGCCAGTCAGGCTCCTCCATCCATGGGATTCTCCAGGCAGGAATCCTGGACTGGGTTGACATGGCCTCCTCCAGGGGATCGTCCCAACCCAGCGATTGAACCGGTGTCTCCTATGTGTACTACATGGCAGATGGTTTCTTTACCACTAGCGCCCCCTGGAAAACCCTAGCTGTGGCAGGCTCCTCCAGGGATGGCCTTGTGTGATCAGTAACTATAGTCCCTTTGACAGAACCAGGTTAGAGAAGTTGTGACCTGGTTTGTGCCCCAGGCTGAGCATCTGAATGTGACCCATGAAGAGATGCAAGGATCTCCAGAGCATGTCCTTTCAGGCAGTAGGATTTCGTGGCTGGAAGTGTTGGCTGCTTCCTGGCCATGATCACAAGTGATACAACATGGAGGGGAGGCAGGACAGTGTCTTCTACTTTTTTTTTTTCTTTCCGTTATTTTTCTGAAGTCATTTGCTTACGGCTGTGCTGGTCTTGGTTTCTGAACGCAGGCTTTCTCTAGTTGCAGCAAGTGAGGACTACCCTCTAGTTGCAGCTCACAGGCTCAGTTGCCTCAAGGCACGTGGGATCTTCCCAGACCAGGGACTGAATCACTGTCCCTTGCATTGCAAGGCAGATTCTTATGCACTGGATAGCCCCACGGCCTCTACCCTTGTGTTCACCTTGGGAAACAGGATTCCAACCACACTCGGCTGGATGGAGTCCACTCCCAGTTGAGGACGGAGGGTGTCCTAAACTCCCTCTGCTGGGGGGTGGGGGCGGTGAGCAGAAAGTAAGGGGTCAATGCTTTGAAGCCCTTTTCTCCAGAACTCCTCAAATTTAGAGATGTACAGAAGGTCCCAGGGTCTTACAGGCAAAGGAAAAACTTCACTTAAACATTATTTCATTTTTTACATATTTGATTTGGCTGTGTTGCGTCTTCCTTGGGGCTCCAGGCATCTCTAGATGTGGCCCCTCATCTCTAGAGCTCACGTGCTCAGTAGCTGAGTCTCGCAGGCTCTGTTCATGGCAGCAAGTGGGATCTAATTCCCTGACCAGGGATGGAACCCTGGCCCCTGATTTGGGAGCTTGGAGTCTTAGCCACTGTGTCACCTGGGAAGTCCCACCCCAGGGTCTTAAGAAGCAAATCAAGAACCTTAATGTTTTGACTGTGGCACCGATAGGAGAGGTTACTTACTCAAGTTTGCAGAGTAAGTTGAACAAATTAAGAAATCAAACTGAGGTCCGTTGTAACTGCTGTTGTCTTGATTTCAATAACAGTGGTTTTCCGACACAACTATGGGTTCAGCTCTGTGCTGGGTGCAGAGTTTTCACTCCTGTATTCAGGGACTTTGTGTTCTAGGGGGGCATTGCTTCTCTTTGTTCTGGAATTAATAATAAAGAATAACAAAGTCCCTCGTTTATTAAGCATGAAATATGTGCTGCCCTCTGAGACTTTGTGCTAAGGGAGACTTCAGCTTGTTCCTCACAAATCTCTTCTGCTGGCAGTGTGTTTGTGGCAGACGTGTGACTTCTACCTTTGGGGGTTAAAGTCAACGAGGAGGCATCTGGGCTCCTGGAAAGATTCTGGATCTTGAAGTGGGCTCCATCACATTGTGCATTTCTTCCGTGACAATTCCCCGAGCAGTCTATGATACAGTGCAGGGGGCAGGATGCATCTTAAAGCTCCTTAAGATAAATCTTAAATACAATGAGAGGACTGGCCTTATATCCCCAGAGATGGGCTTGCCTGTCCTTCCCCCCTGCAAAATGATGCTAACCAAACTCTGAGCAACTCAGCTGGTGTCTTAAAACAGAATCCCTGGAGTTCCCTACATCATCCTGAAATCCACAGAGTGGGACCTCAACCAACTCCTGGTGTTTACTGGTTGACTAGGGGGGCCGTTGGGTCCTGGATTCCTCACAAAGGCTACCCCCAAGCCACATGCCACATACTGTCCTCAGAGGCCTACTGGAGTGGATCTCAGTAGAGGTAGGTCCTTTCATCAGCCTTGGTTTGTGGATGGGAATATTGAGAGCCAGATTGGCTGACCCTGGAGTGGTGATTGCATTCTACATCAGAGCACACTGCCTTCTGCGTGATGTGGGGCTGGACGGACTTCACACGAGGGGCAGAGTTGAAACCCCTTCGAGCAGAGATACAAACAGTAAGCTGGGTAGGTGGGGTTTCATGGATGCTGAAAAGGTAGGCACCATTAGCTAATCGGGGTAACACAGTTGAGTGAATCAAAGACAGCAAGGACATGGGAGTCAGACACTGGGGTCAGACATGCGCCTTTGAACTAGCTGTGTGGACTTGGGCAAGTTACTTAACTTCCCTGATGGATCTGTCAACTGAAATGGCAGTGTCTAAAGCCCTCAGGTGAATGTAAGGATTAAGTAAGTATGATAAGAATGCTAAAGCCTTAATGAAGCACAGCTATGGGATGGTGGTGGAGCTTCAGAGATGTTATGTCCAGACTTCCAGCCCCAGGGTTAAGACTCTGAGCTTCCCCTGCAGGGAGTGTGGGTTCGATCCTTGGTTGGGCAACTAAGACTCCGCCTACATCGTGGCAAGGCCTAGAGAGCTGTGTCCAGTTTCACACCAGACAGGCATCACCGTGATGACTGAGGGGGTCCCTGAAGTCACAGGGATGTCTTTGCCCAGGGTCAGCCTAGGGGAGGGGCCGCCCAGAGGGATGGGCACACAGGGGAGGAGGCCAAGGAAAGGCGGGCAGATAAGGAGCCAGAAGGCCTGTCTCTGACTTGTCGTGTGGTCCTGGGCGATTATTTCAGCTCTCTGAGAGGCCATTTCCGAATGTGTGAAACAGGAATTTTACATGAAACAGCCCTGAAAGCCTATCATGGTGCTGGTTCCCAACACCAGCCGATGTTACTGGTCATCCCAACTGCTGAGTGAAATGGTGTCCTTGGCCTGGGCCCAGGACTGGGAGAAAAATGGGGGGTGGGGTGGGGTGGGTGGCCCTCTACTCCTCCTCCAAGGGAAGTCTCCAGTTTGAAATCTGGGGACCAGGTTTTCCCTCTCTGGAATTGACTAATCCCCCCAATCCCCAAGTCAGGTAGAGAAGCTGAGGGTCCAGTCCATTGGCCCCGTGAGATAACGGCTGAGACTGTTACTCTGCAATCAGCCCAGAAGTGACCTCTCAGACACTTCTCCATTTGCAGGGCCCCGGGGAGAGCAGAGGCCAGGCAAGAAGGCCTAGGTGACCCACCCCTGGTGCCCTGAGCACTGGGCTGGAATCCAAGGTACAAAACTATCCTGCCCAGCTAGGATACCCCAGAGTGGAGGCACCACCCTGACCAGTCCATGGGCTCCGGGCCGTGATGTCTGCAAAATCAAGCCTCAGCCCTGCTGGCCCCTTCTGGATTGCAGTGAATGTGGATTGATGTGTTGCGATTGATGAATATCTTGACATTTTGTTTATCACGGTACTTTTGCATTGATTCTGACTTTTAAGAACGATTGTATGAAATGTTTATTTATCTTGACTACTGAACTCTTTAGTGTCCCATTAAACTCTGCAACTGAACTGAGTGCCTCA